>NW_026622997.1:1812083-2142500 GCF_023065955.2 Ursus arctos
AGATTTCATATAGAGTCTGCTTAAAATTCCCCCTCTCCCTCTTTCTTTCCTCCTCTACACCCGCTCATGTGTGCACTCTCTCCCCCCAAAAAATAATTTTTTAAAAAAGTTCATGCCTGACAAGAGGAGCGTTGTAAGGATGAAGTCATATATGTAATTATCCTCCACAGCATACCGAACTCTATTGCAACAACGTGATAAGGACTACTTGTTGTTTTGTTCTAATTATTAGTATTGTTTTCATTAAATTGTTATCTTTCTTTTTCATTCCATTGTTGAGTCTTATCTATTCCACTGTGAAATGGAATCCAAGAATTTCAAGATTGATATGGACAAAAGTATCAAACGTCCTCAATGTCACACAAAGGAAATAGGAGCATCGATAATAGCTCAAATTGTTGTTCAGCACAAATCTTGGGTGTTAGTACTTCTTTTAATTTGGACCCAATTCACTTTGAACATTTATTCTGAGTGATACCTTCTTTACATTTGACTCAAATACCATTCATATGCTGATGATGACTAAATCAATAGCTCTTCAGTTTTTATTGAGATTTAGATCTGTGCATTCAACTTCTTCTGAATATCTTGATTTGAGTGACCAACAGAGAGTTGAGAGTCAACACGGTGGTAAAGAGCCCAGACTTGAGCGTGGTTTCATAGCCTAGTAATGCTATTTGTAAGAGACCTCAGGCTAGTTATTTAAACACTGTGCCTTATCACCTGTAAAATGGGCATGATAATAGTTCCTACTTCGCGGAATTGTTTGGAGGATAACATGAGTTAAAATGTTTATATTCGGTTAAGAATACAAACACCAAACAAAATAAATGTATACTTTTAATTTGTTTGTTGAATTACTTACCAGGACTTTTTTAGTCTCATCAGGCAGGCTGACTCTAAGCATGCGCAGATACATCCCAATGACAGGTCCAGTAAAGCTTCAGTTCTCACGCAGATGGATAAAGCTACGGGAAGTTGTCAGGCTCAAAACACGTGACAAATTTCAAAGAATGTCTACGAAAATGTGGAGGTGACATTTGTTCTGAAATTTGGGTGTAGGCTGCATGACGTGGGCTTGACGTTGCTCTCCTACCGTCAGTGTGTCTCCATGTTCTTAGTTCTCGGGAAGGCAGCAAACTTAGGGTGAGTCCACCTTGGTCAGAGCAATGCTAGTTTGAAGGCTCAGCTCCGTGTGTAGCTATGTGGCCTCAGGCAAGTTAAATTCACGTGAGCGAGGCTCCTTATTTGTCCAGCAAGATGACAACAATGGCGACAACATCCCTTACACTGGTGTAAAGATAAAGAAGCTAACTTATGAAATGTTTATAATTCTGCCTAATAACATCGTTCACTCAAAGGCTTATTATTATCACAATAGTTACATGCCTTGTAAGTGCTCCTGGCCATACGTGGTTCGGGAAGTGCTGGACTTTAAAGGAGGGTTGCTTTGTTTTGTTTCCGTGTGGTATTCATAGGTTTTATTTCTTTCATCAAGGCAGCATTCTGGAAGGAAAGAGAGCTGTGGAGCCCACAGTGTCTTGTACATAGAGGGAGTGAATTTTGGCCTATAATTTTTGGGAGGAGAGACATAAAGAATATTTCAAACTCCTTTCCCTATTATTGTCTATCCTACTGCAACAGATAATACTGCTTGTCTTTTTAAAAGAAATTTAAAATTTTATTTTTCGTCAATAACCTTGTCTCTGTTTATAACTCATTCACTTTTTCCAGTCTAGTCTTTATTCAGAAGCTTCTAGTAGGTTAGCCAACTGCTGGTGTCCTACTTGCACAGAATGAAACTGTGGAGGATATTTGGGGAAAAAACAAAACATGAGTGCTTATCATAAAATTGATGCAGTGGTAAATTCTGGGGGAAATATGACAGATAACGCATAGATGATCCCTGCCCTCACACGAATTATACTCCAGTGTGGGACTTGGAGAAAATTAAGGCAACTATACTGGAGGGTGATATATCACGTGATTGAAAGGTGTATAGACACGGAGGGGGTGCTTCGCTGAAACCCAGGGGATGAGGGATGTGTTCTTGGAAGTGGTACCTCAGATAAGAGCTTTATTAGGAGAGGACTAGAGGCAGGAAAGAGTGTATATGGCGGAAGCTGAAAGACCTCCGTACTGTGAAATGTGATGGGGCAGCAGCGTTCGGTCAGACCCGAGAGCCAATAACGGCTAGTATGTGCGTGGTCTTGCAGCTCGTGCTCAGGAGTTGGTCTTTATGTTAAAAGGCAAACATACAAACAAACAAAAACCGAGAAGCCCTGAGTGATTGAAAGGAATTGGGAATTTCGGCCTTACTCCGGCTGCAGGGGATGGGAAGAGAGGGGTTCTGTCAAAGGTGCTGCCGCTGACCTGCTCTGGGCTCAGAGCTGCGGTGAGGAGAGCGTGAGGCCGCCGAGCCTCCTCGGAGAGAGAATCCGCAGCCCTGGGAGAGCTATCAGATGAGAGGTGGGAGGGTGAAGCAGTGTCTTCAAGTTTGCGGTTCCCTGTTTGCGCAGACGCTTCATGAAATGGGAACACAGAAGGAAGGGAAGCACTTCTGGGTTGGTGGAGACAATTTAATTTGGGGACCAAGTAAGAAGTGTCTACAAGACCTCGTAGTGAACAGGTCTGCTAGGCCGATGGGCATCTATCTGCAAACTTCCCACCTTATCGAATCACTCATAGTCAGTTGCTGCCATATATAAATGTAAGCAATTTTGTTTATGAGGAAAACAAAAAGAACTTTTAGGAAATTTTCAGGTTTTTTAAAAATTTAATTGACTAATCCATGTAGGCACAAATTAAGGCAATATGATGCATAGAATATTGTAAAGATTTGGGAAACAAGTCATTTTGCTAATTTATTTTGTTTTGCATTAGTTCATTTATAGAGTCACTGATCACATGAAGTACATAAATTAACAATCTATTTATGAAGTTTAAGATAGCTCATTCTCAAAACT
This sequence comes from Ursus arctos, assembly GCF_023065955.2. Classification (NCBI taxonomy): domain Eukaryota; kingdom Metazoa; phylum Chordata; class Mammalia; order Carnivora; family Ursidae; genus Ursus; species Ursus arctos. The sequence continues at coordinate 1,815,050 of NW_026622997.1, forward strand.
CACTGGTATGAAGAAATTTATGCAGTCCATGTCTAGAGGTAAAAATAATGACATCCAATAAAATCAATAGAATTTCCCAATAGCAAAAAAAGAAATTGATTTCACTTTAGCTTGAATTAGTGAAATCTTAGGCTGAGGGAAATTTAATTCAATGTGATGAGTCAGTTATTATGGATGGATTTTTCAAATGTCTGAAAGATTCTTTTTATAGGAAGTTTTCTTATAGGATTCCAAAATAAAGGAGACACTTTGAAGCATATTTTATCCATACAAGTTATATAAAAATGGTACAACTTTACAAATTATTAGCAATAGCTAAACATGGACAAAAAGTGAGCTTAGCAGACCTATTTCTGACATCATAACGAACACCTGATGAATATGCAGATTCTTGAAGTTGGGCTAGAGGTTCTGTGTTGGAGCCCAGGAATATGAACTCTGTCTGGAACTTTATAAGCATGAATTTTTAGTACTTCATCTGTCTACATGAATCCTGCTTCTACAATTATCTGTCTTCTTGCCATTATCAACTATATTAAAAGTCATGTTTCAGTCCAGCATTTCCTTCCTCGTGTAATTATCCCCACAGTCCTCTTTTTTCCTAGATTTGTCAAAGGAAAATACAACCTTTAATAAATCATTAAGTGTGACTGCCAATCCTATTTTTATGGTTAACAGAAAAGTGTTAGCAGAAAAGTGGATCAGGGTAAAAAAAATTAATTTATTGTTAGAAAACAAATAAAAATTTAAATATTACCTGGCTCCTTTTAAGATACCCATGAGGAAATATTGTCAGGATTTACTTCTGTTCTCATTCTTGTTTTCTTATCCTTTTCTCATCTCTGAAAATTAGCATTAGTTCTAGGAAGTTGGTTAGTGGTCTCTGTTCTTGAAGACATTTGCCCTTTTGTGACTTTACCCTGTAACTTGCTTCTGAGCTTGAAAATAAATCCTACGAGGACACCAGTGTGAGACAGCAAGTGCTCACCAGATGAGCGTACGACTCACAGCTACAGCTGTGACATCAGGTACTTTGACCCCTAGCTTGTGTTGAGCCGAAACGCAGAACCATTCATGAAGCCACACTGAGGCTTCAGCACATCCCACACCAGGAGTCTGAGATCAGATCTTCAGACTCCTAAAGGACTATTCCGAGGTCATAAAGACCATTTATACTTTAACTTCTTACCGAATGTCTCAGATTGGAGAACTAAAAATGTTTTCCTCTCTTCACTAAAGCCTTTGGGAACGTATGTTCCATTGAAGCAATTAGACAAGTTTGCTGTTGTCCAGAGAGGAAGACCGGTGAGATGCATAGAAGAAAACTCATATCTGTACTTCCTTCAGAGTTTGAGCAGGGGGTGGGGGAGGGGAGCCCTCGTGCTCACTTTGAATAAAATCCCTGTCTCCTTTAGCTCACCTCTGAGGCCGAGGACACTTAGCCAAGCCTGAGACTCTCCCAAAGGATTCGGTGTTCTTTTAGGTGCCAGAAGTTTGTTTTAGTTTTGTCACAATTTCAAACTTACAGAAGAATTTTAAGATTGGTACAAATAACTTTTTGTTATTTTTTTCCTGATTATTTCCTACATTATTTGAGAACGGTTTGTTCCATCATACCCAAGTACCTCAGTGTACTTCCTACAAACAGCGTCGTTCTCCTATATAGCCATAATACAACCATCAAAGTTATGAAGCTTACATTTACCCGTTATTATGACCTAATTCACACTCTCCATTCAAATTTTAACAGTTGTCCCAATAATATTGCTTATAGCAAAAGGATCCAATCCAGGAACATGTATTGCATTGACTTCCCGTATCTCTTTAGTCTCCTCAATCCAGAAAAGTCCCTCAGTCTTTCCTTGGCTTCTATGACTTTGATACCTTTGGGGAGTACAGAATAGTTATTATAAAATAAGCCCAACTCCTCAACATGGGCTTATCTGATATTTCCTTATGATTAGATCGTTTACACATCTTTGGCAGAAATATCATAGAAACGAGGGGTGCGCGGGTGGCTCAGTTGGTTAAGCCTCCCACCCTTGGTATCAGATCAGGTTATGATCCTGCAGTCGTGGCATCAAGCCCTGCGTCAGGCTCTGCACTCAGTGCGGAGTCTGCTTTAGGTTGTCTCTCCTTCTCCCTCCCACTCACTCTCTCTGTCTCTCATATAAATAAATAAAATCTTAAAAAAAGAAAGAAATATCATAGAGATGATGCTGTGTCCTCACTGCATCTTATCAGGAAGGCACAAGATATGAGCTTGGCTTATTACAGGTGATATGAACTTTGATCACTTGATTAAGGCAGCATGTTCCAGGTTTCTCCACTTAAAGTCCCTCTTCTTTCTTATTGTAATGAAGTAGTATTTTATGGGGCAGTAAATGTAAATATTCTGTTCCTTGTTACTTTCTCTACTTGCTTTAGTACTTATTAGTGTTTCTTGGCTGACTTAATTATAACTCTGGTTTTCTAATTCCACTGTTCTTTCTACAGTTATCGGTTGGCATTTTGCTTAAGGAAAAAAATCACTCTTCTTCCTTCCTCCTTTTCTCTTTTTCTTCTGTCTTTCCCTCCCTCTCCCCTCCTTTTCTCTTTCTTTCTTCCATTCAATATGGATTCCTACTTATTCAATTGGTTACAATATATTAATATCATTATTTATTTAGGTGCTGAAAGTATCCCAGATTTGTACTGCAGGAACTCCTCCAGCCTGGCTTCTATGTCCATTTTAAAGAAACATTTATGGGTTGCCTGGGTGGATTAGTCAGTGAAGCGCCTCCCTTTGGCTCAGGTCATGATCCCGGGGTCTGCTGGACTCCCTGCTGGAGCCTGCCTCTCCCTCTGCCTTTTCCGTCCCCCTCATGCTCTCTCTCATTCTCTCTTTAATAAATAAATAAAAATCTTTAAAATGAAAAAAAAATAAAGACACATTTACTTCGAAATTATTTGATTTTATTTATTTATTTTTTTATTATTATGTTATGTTAGTCACCATACATCATTAGTTTTTGAAATAATTTGAGATTTACAGAAGGGATGCAGCATAGTACCGAGTTCACATGCCCTTCACTTGTCTTCTACTACTGTTAAAATTTTATGTAACTATGGTTCTGTGTCCTTTGACCTGTCCCCATCACTCTTTGAAAACTTTCTTGCCTTTTAATACAAGATATTCCAGACTCATCTTATCCTTCTCCTGTCTGGATTCAGCCATTTCTGCAAGGGGCCCTAACCCACAAGGACTGGTAGCAATTTGCCTCCACTTTGTGAAATCAGAATCTTTTGCCAGTTTCCAGATATGAGCTAGCACACAGAATGAGAGATCACGGAACTAGAAAGAGATCAGTTCCCACTGAGGAAGGACATGCACTGCCACAGCGTTTGTATGAACTGAAGCTCTGGCTGGTCTTCAGCAGCAACCTCCCCAGTTCCTCCTCCAGCGGTGGTGCGGTAACTTACCAGATTGACTGCATATGGGGAAAGGGAAACTCTCAGAGTTTGCAAGGATTTTTGGCTATGGGGTCCAAGATAACATTGATACCAGGAGACACAAATGCCATTGTGGGCCTTCTGTTAGAATGGAGACACATGTTGGCCAATTGATGAATGGAGTCCTGGCCCATGACCGTCTCAAAATGTGTTTATATTAGTTTTATATTGTGGCTTTACCAAATTATCACAAACTTGGTGCTGGAAACACCACAAGTTAATTAACTGAGAGCTCTGTAGGTCAGAAGTCCAACATGGCAGTCACTGGGCTAAAATCAAGGTGTCAGTGGGGCTCCATTTCTTTCTGGAGGCTCCAGGAGGGAACTTGTGTCCCTGCTGTTCCCAGCTTCTAGGGGCTGCCTGTGCTCTTTGGTTTGTATTCCCTTGCTCCATGTTCAAAGCCACCACTGAGTCTTTCTCAGGTTGTCTTTCTGAGTTTTCTGTCATTGCACTCTCTCTGATCACAGCTGAGTCAGATCCTCTGCTTTTAAGAACTCATGTGATTAGATTTAGCCCAATCTAGATAATTCAAGATACTCTCCCCATCCCAAACACCATAGCCCTAATGATGTCTGCAATGTGAAGACATTTTGTCACATAAAGTAGCATTCACAGATTCTAGTGACATCTTCGGGTAGCTATTATTGCACCTGCCAGAATTCAGTGGATCCAGGGATCATATGATGGTCATTTCCATGCTCCAGAGCATAATTGGGGTGAATTGGTTCACATTGGTTCTTTTTTTTTTTTCTTACTAGATTGCTGGTTGATTATGAAAGGATATAACTCAGAATGGCCAGATGGAAGAGATGCATAGGGTAGGGTGTGGGAAAAGGGTGTGGAAAGAGGGAACTTCCACACCCTCTCCAAGGGCACCACGGTCCCCAGATCTCCACGTATTCATGAACCCAGAAGCTCTCTCACATTGGTTCTTGACTTGTTGACTGGGGTCCATTGTGGTATAAAAGCTAAAAGGAGGCCCATTAAACTTCCCCCAACTCCCAGCCACAATAGTATGTCAGACTCAATACCACATTACAGCTGAAGTGACAGATTAATGCCACCTTCAAAGACCTAAAGGTATAGGGATAGTAGTTTCCATCATATCCCCATTCCATTCACCAGCCTGGCTCCTGCACACATCAGACGGACTGTCGTGGGTGACAGTGACAAACAGCAGTACCATCGCAGCTGTGGTGTCAGATAGGGTATCGTTAATAAAACAGATCCACATACATGCTGGTCATTATTACACACTCGTTGACCCGACAATATGGACAAGTAGAGGCAGTTTGGATTCACTTGGTGTGGACAACAGTATACGTTTACAACGTGTTTCAGAGATACGTTAACTTTTTTGTCCTCGTTGACAGTAAAGTCTGAAAGGACCTTGATTATCTGGACATTCTGAAGAACACCATACTCTTCACCATATTGATGACATGACGTTAACTGGCCAGGTCATCAGGAAGTGGCAACTACTCTAGATGCTTTTTAGGGTACACGTACTGCAGAGAGTGGGAGATAAACTGTGCAAGATGTAGTTCTATCACATCGATAACATCTTTAAGTGGTCAGGGGAAGATAGGCGATCCAGATTCCTGTGTCATTTACGTTAGTCTTCCAGTGCCTCTTTCTCAACTTACACCAATACGGTAATGGGGGTTCACTAGCACCACCTAAAACAGGAAGAAAAACACAGACCTGGTTAACAGATGAATCAGCTTGGTACCTTAGTGAGAGCCAAAAATAGAGTGTTGATGATTTACAACCCCCCACCCCCCAGGGTGTCTCAGAAAGACACTGGTGAGAAGAAATCCTCCCAATGGGCGGAGCTTCCGGCCAATCACCTAGTCATCCACTTCACATTGGGAAAACATAGGTCTCAGGGAAGGATCTACTGTATTCCTGGGCAGAGGTGAGTGGGTTTGGCTGGTTTATCAGGGACCTGGAAGGAACAGGATTGGAAATTTGAGGACAAGGAGGTCTGAGGAGTAAATAAATCTGTGAGTGGATCTGTAAGAGTGGCCGCACCGTGTATGTTTCTGTGCAACACATGCTGACGGCCACCCAAGAACTCGTCACCTACAGAGGAGCCAATAAACAGGACCACCTGCGGGCCCAAGAGGGGCTCCCTCTCACCTGCATTGAGCTAGTTATTCCTGCTGTGAACCTGTGGACCTAAAAGACTTGGAAGCACACTTTTGGATAAATATTGCTTAAAAATGAAAACTGAAGTTGCAGTCTATTTAAAACTGAAAGACAAAGAAGTCATTCTATATGAACACCTGTAGCACAGGGCCAAAAGACAGAGGAAAGATGCACCGCATTAAACCCTTTTGACAGAAACCAAACATCCTGGGAAAAATAAATTAAAGTTTTAATCCAAAATGATAGGAAAAGAACAGAATTGAATGAAAGAAGAAAGACTAGAACAAAGAAGACTAAAGGAGAAATTGGTGAAATAAGGTAAAAATGAAACATAGTTAATTCGTGTAACTAATATTTTCTGTTCAAAGGATGGATGAAATAGATAATTGGTTAGTATGAACTTCAAAAAGAATTAACAAAATAACATGAAGGAGAATTAGAAGAATGAAAAAAAGGTACACGGAGATTTTAAAGCAAGTATTAGAGAATGTTGTTCCAGTCCGTCTTGATCAGTGACGCACTAGATAGCGTGAGCAGGAATCTGCGAAACATATCTACCAAATTGGCTCCCAGTGTGAAAACATTAATACTCAATGCATAATTCCATGGAATTAATTGGAAATATAGTAAATATCTATTTCTCCAGGACACACAGTGGTTTTATGAATGATTTTATCAAACTTTCAAAGAACACATAATTTCCACAATCATTTCAAACCATCAAAAACTATGAAAAGCTACCCAAGTCATTTTACAAGGCTGGAATTATCCTGATATTATTATCAGACCAAGATAGTAAAAGAAAAAAAAAAAAAGTCAGGCTCAGCTGTGAACATGGAAGAGAATATTCCAAACAAAATTTCAGTAAATGGAATCGTATAAAGAAAAATAAATTTATAATATGAACAAATGGAATTTATTCCAACAAAGCAAAGAAAGCTTAACATTATGAAATCTAAAAGTATAATTTATCACATCTACAGCTTAAACTGAAAACAAAATCGTGAGATAGATATTTCCCACTAACAGGATACTTTCCACATAAGTATGAAAAGATTCACTTCTCTCTCTACTCTCTCCTCTCTCTACATAGGTATATTCACACTTGGTATATAACTCAAAAGGCTTAAAAGGATATAAAGTACACATGTTAATACCAAAAAATATTCTGCTAAATGTTAGGTTCATTAATGATCGGTACCCTGAGTATATGGCCCATGAGTTGGGAACACAATAGGCAAGCTACCAGAAAACCCAAGTAGAGTGACTAAAACAATTGGGTGTTTATCTCATGAACAAAAATACAGTTCGGGTTTGATGAAGGAGTCAACAATGTTATCACAGAATCCAAACTTTGTCCATATTTCTGTTCCATTATCGTGTTATCTAGATAACACATTCATCACCTGGCATGTTTCCTACAGTTTAAGTGAAACACCTGCCACTCCCAGACTTATGTGTGCTTTGCAGGTAGGAAAATAGGTAAGAGAAGAATAAAACAATGAAAATACTTGAGATAATAAAGATGTTGATTGTTTAGTGTTATGATGATATCCCTGAAACCCCAAGAAATTTAGCATTCAAATTATTAGGACTAATGAGCATTTGGAAGGTAAATCGAGCCACATGCAAAATCAATGACAAACTTTTTTGCTGTTGCAAACCAGCAATAACCATTGGACACTAAATAAGAAAATGCTAGTAAGAAGAGTGAAGATAATGGAGAAAAATATCGACTTTGGCAAAGGCTTGAGTAACTACAGAAATATGCCATATTTTTGGAAGAGAAGTCTTAGTTTAATTTCTCTTAAATGAATTTATAAATTTATTTCCATCCCAATAAAACGTTATTATAAGATTTTAAAATAATCTCGACAAACTAGTTTTAGACTATAAAGGGAAGTTTCAATAAAAATATCATTATAGGATATTTTAATAAACTGGAAAACATACCTTTTTAATAAATATTTTATTTTAGAATAGTTTTAAACTGACAGAAAAAATTATAAAAATAGTGCGGAGTTCCCATATAGCCCACATCCAGTTTCCTTTATTATTTTTTTAAGATTGATTTTTACTTATTTGTTTATTTATTTGAGGGAGCGAGAGTGCACGCATGAGCCGAGAGAGGGGCAGAGAGAGAGGGAGAGAGACCAGCCAACTCTGCTCTGAGCACTAAGCCCGCAGACCCTGAGATCACGACCTGAGCACCTGAGCCGAAACCAAGAGTCGGGCGTTTACCTGAGACACCCAGGCACCCCTCTTCCATTATTAATACCTTACAACAATATGGAATATTCACCGTAATTAACAAACTAACACATGTACTTCATTACTAACTAAAGTCCGTACTTTATTCACATTTCCTTCATTTCTACGTATTGCACTTTTTTCCACTTCCAGTCCTTAACAAACCAAATTTAAACTGTATTAAAAAAGTAATTATGTAGGAATGATCAACCACACTTGAAAGAGAAGAATAAAAAAGGGACTTGGCACACAATTCATTTATAATATTTAAATTGTGATATTAACATTAAAACAGGCAAACAGATCAATAGAGCAGAGTCAAGTGTCCACACGGACAAGTGCTGTGCTGATTTTAGTACACAATAAAGAAGGGGCTAGTCAATAAGTAGCATTTGCCAAAATGGGCTATTTTGGAAAATAAAGTGAAAAATGTGTTTTTCAATACTCAGAAAATTTCAGATGGTTTAATTTAACCTATAAAAATTAGAGGAATATATATCAGCATATCCCCCTGATTTTAGAGGAAAGAAAGCTGTATCAAACAGAATGCCCAAGACAAGTCACAAAGAAAGCCACCAGTTGAAAAGGAAAACCCCTCTACACCAACCGAGGGAAAACTTTTTTCCTACTCACTTCACCCACAGCTTCTGTGACCAGATGTGTGGTTTTTTTCTCTACACCGATCAATCCTCTAACACCAGCTGGACGTCCTACAATTCAGATCTGACACTGTCTACCTGGAGTTAGGGTCAGATTCCACAAGTTAAAAGCTCAGTCCCGCCAGACGACCCTACTTCAGACCTAACTTGCAAGTCCCAAGCTGTCACCTGTGCTTCTGACTGTCTGGCTAGAAATCAGAGTTCCCAAAACCCCCGTCTCATGTTCCATAACTTCTAAAATGATTCACAGAACTCAGGAAAACATGCTTTCCAGTTTGTTACATGATAAAGATATGATAAAGGAGACAGATGAACAGCCAGATGAAGAGATACATAGGTGAAGTCCAGAAGGGTTCCAGCACAAGAGTTTCTGTCCCTGTGGAGTTGGGGTGCACCAGCCTCCCACCACCTGCATGGCTTCACCAGTCCCGAAGCTCCCTGAATCCCATACTTTAGTGATCTTTATGGAAGCTTCCTCGTGTAAGTATAACCAATTATTAACTCAATTTTCAGCCCCGCCCCTCCCGGGAAGATGAGTGGGTGAGGCTGAAAAGTTCCAAGCTTGTAGTCATCGCTTGGTATTTCTGGTGGCCAACCCCTGCCCCGGAACCCACCAAGACTTGCCTCATTAGAACTAAAAACCCAGGAAATTCCGAAGGATTTTAGAGCTCTGTGTCAGGGACTGGGTTCAAAGACCAAGCACTAGAATAGAATATATTCCTTGTACTTCTCTCACTCAGGAAATTACTAAAGTCTTGGGAGCTTTGGCCAGAAGCCAGGGACAAAGATTAAAAAAATATATGTATTTCTTATTATATTATAGTATCACATTAATAAATATCATTACATTGCTTTATGAACTCAGTACAAAAAATACTTTATTAATAAAACCTTTAAAAAGAACAAGAATAGGAGTAAATACTTAACAGTAAAATAAACTTGGGGCAGTTGGGTGGCTCAGTCAGTTGGGCATCCAGCTATTGGTTTTGGCTCAGGTCATGATCTCACGGGTCCTGCGATTGAGTCCCGTGTGGGGCTCTGTGCCCAATGGGAAGTCTGCTTGAGATTCTCTCCCTCTGTCCCTCCCCCCACTGGTACACATGGGTACACTCGTGCTCTCTTTCTCAAAAATAAATAAATAAATCTTTTTTAAAAATTAAAAAATAAACTGTATGAAGTTTAGAATCCTGAGTATTTAAAGTAACCATTCAATTCAGTAGGAAAAATGCAACTATCAATGGAAATGGAAAAACATATTAACTGCAATTCATAGATGAGAAAATTCTGTCAGCCAATAAAATATATGAAGATTCTCAAATTTAAGGGTAATCAACGTGATGCAATAATTTATCATATTTCACCTATAAAAATGAATTGTAGTAGCACTATATGGTGTGTGTTAGAAGGGATTGTATGTTAATACCATGTAAGAGGCGGAGTTCAGTCTTCCTGTTGACATAGAGTATGAAGTAATTAATAGAATGGGAATAAAAGAAAAGGAACAGCGTAAGAGATATTTCAACGATGTAATTGAAAATCCTTGATGTATGTTGGTAATAGAGAAGACAGAACAGTTAATTGTTATATAATAAAAGAAATGCTGTTCCTCAACGTCTAATTTAGTTATTTGATGTTTAACTTGCAGTAATACAGGAACGAAATAGAAGTAACATATCTCATGATACTCTACAAAGAATATCTAATAAATGGGTTTAAATATACTCTAGAGAAGTATGGGAAAGATTTATTTATTGGAAACTGAAAAAAAAATGCACACACACTAAAAAAAAGCCCAGAAAGATGTGAGAGTTGACAAAACCAAAAAAACGAATTAAAAAATAAAAGAGCAGAATAATCCTAGAAAAGAGGAATAAAATTTAATCTTAATATTTTCTTCCTTAACTATTTGAGGCTATGAATGTCATGTAAGCACTGATTTAGAAAAATCCCAGAAAATAATATTTAATGTTTTGTCAGTGTTTTCTAAATGTTTTATAATTGGTAAAATGAATACATTCATAGCCTCTGTAGAAAATTCTAGGTATGGATTATGTCTGTTTGCTTTAAAGATTTTCTACTAGGTTTTGCTTCTTATTGTGATCAGAAAATTATGTCTCTAATATTCCTGCTTTTCAGAATTAATTGAAACGTTCTTTGTGGTCTAAGACATGGACACTTCTGGCAAATGCTCCATAGGCATTTAAGACAAACATGTATTCTGTTTTAAGCTATAAATTTTTAAATAAATTTTCAGTTAGAACAGTTTTAGATTTACAGAAATATTGTAAAAATAGTACAGTTTCCAAATAGCTAATATCCAGTTTCCCCTATTACAAACATATTAGTATGGTACATTTCTCACAATTTAGAAGCCAATAGTGATGCATTGGTATTAACTAAAGTCCATGTTTTCCTTAGTTTTACCTAATGTCCTTTTTCTGTTGCATGATCCTATCCAGCACACCGCACCATTTAGTGGTATGTCTATACCTAGTCATCGTATCTCCTTAGACTTCTTTTGGCTGTGTCTCAGACTTTCCTTGTTCCACAGCTTGGAGGGGTTCTGTCCCTCAATTGATATTTGTCTGTTTTTTTCCCCCTTATAATTAGACTGAGATTAAATGCTTCTGGGAGGAAACACACGCAGATAAAGTGCCATTCTCATGAAATCCTGTCAAGGGAACATACTATCAACATGACGTACGCTGTCCACGTTGCTCTGGGTTACCTGGCTGAGGTGTATGTGTCCGATTTCGCCAAGTAAAGTTACCCTTTTCTCCCCTTGCACACCTTCCGCACCCCCTGGGACAAGATCACCACGTGAACATCAGACTTACAGAGTGAGAGCTATGGCTCCACCTCGTTGAGAGTGGAGTATTTTCATACATTATTTAGAATTTTTTTTTTTCTTTTAAGACTTTATTTATTTTTGTGAGAGAGAGAGAATGAGCATGAGCGGGGGAAGAGGGGGGCCAAGGGAGAAGCTGACTCCCCACTGAGCGCGGAGCCTGGTGGGGGACTCAATCCCAGGACCCTGGGGTCATGACCTGAGCCTAAGGCAGACGCTTCACCGATGGAGCCACCCAGACGCCCAATTATTTAGAATTTTTCTGCATGAGACCTATGGCTATTCTCCCTATGTATTTAGTGTTCATTTATTTACATCAATATGGATCACATATTTATTTTATACTTCGTGTTATATCTCAATAGATTTTATTTATTTTGTTGCTCAAATTCCTATGGCTTTGGCCACTGGAAGGTCTTTCAGGAGCCTGCCATGTCACTTTGATACACCCCCATCATGTGTTGTCCTGGAGTACTTCCTTACTGTCTGGTACCATAAAATGCTCCAAGATTATCTTGACTGTTCCCTTCCTTAGTCCTAAAATCGGCCATTTCTTCAGAAAGCCCAGGTTCCTTTTATTGGAGACCAGTGTTAGAAATCAAGACTTGAAATGAGGTTTGCTCACGGTCCTCGGGATGTCAATGCTTCTGACCCTCTGAGTTGAGAGAGCAAATACATGTGTGTTGATGTCTGGTATTGGTGTGAGGGTAGTGCCGGCCGCTTAGAATAAGTTAGGAAGTTTTTCTGCTTCTTGTAATTTTCTAGAGGAGGTTGTAGAAGATGGGTATGAGTTTGTAAGTATTTTGTAGAATTTCCCAGTGTAGCCAGTGGGACCTACTGCTTTGTGTTTGGGAAAGTATTAATTATTGATTCAATTTCTTTCATTGAAATAGTTATTCAGATTATCTGTTTCTCCACATCTGAGTTTTGTTAGTTTGTTCTTTTAAGGAATTGGTCCATTTCATCTAGTTTATCAAATTCATGGTCCAGACTTGTTCATAGTACCCCTTTATTATCCATTTAAGATCCCTGAGGTCAGTGCTCATGACCCCTCTCTCATTTCTGACATTGGTAACTTGTGTTCTCTCTCTCTGTCTAGTCTGGCTAGAAGTTCATCAATTTTATTGATTCAGCCTTTGATTTCATTAATCTTTCTTGATTGTTTTCCTGCTTTCAATTTCCTTGATTTGTACTCTAATTTTTCTTTTCTGCCACTTGCTTTTAGCCTATAAATATTTAAACTTATAACCTGGATCCACATTTTATTTTATTTGAAGATTTATTTATGTATGTATTTTAGAAAGAGAGCACCAGTGGAGGGGGCAGAGGGGGAAGGAGAAGGAGAGAATCTCAAACAGACTCCATGCTGAGCACGGAGCCTGACATGGGCTCCATCCCCCACGACCCTGAGATCATGACCTGAGCTGAAACCAAGAGTCGGTTGCTTAACCAACTGCGCCACCCAGGCGCCCCTGGATTCACATTTTAAATTATTGCATCTCTGTCTTAGTTTGGTCTGTTTAATTTGTCAATGACTGTTCAGGTTCAATTGAATTTTCTAACTGAGGATGTTTCCATATTACTTCCTTTTTTAAATTCTTATACTGTAGCTCGTGAAGACTGATGCACAATGATTTCATGGCACATCTTTATTGTATATAGAAAATGCCGTTATGAGGTGACTGGGTGGCAAAGTCAGTTAAGTGCTCGACTCTTGGTTTCCACTCAGGTCGTGATCTCAGGGTCATGAGCGCAAGCCCCACGTTGGGCTCCATGTTCAGTGGGGAGTCTGCTTGAGATTCTCTCCCTCTGCCCCTCCCCCTGCCCTCTCTCTAAAAAAAATAAATAAACCTTAAAAAAAAAAGAAAGAAAACCCCATTGCCACAAGTGTCCTTTGTTATCTTGTTCAATGTTTTAGAATCTTAATTTATTTTTTTTTAAAGATTTTATTTATTTATTTGACACAGAGAGAGACAGCCAGCGAGAGAGGGAACACAAGCAGAGGGAGTGGGAGAGGAAGAAACAGGCTCCCAGCGGAGGAGCCTGATGTGGGGCTCGATCCCAGAACGCCGGGATCACGCCCTGAACTGAAGGCAGACACTTAACGACTGTGCCACCCAGGCGCCCCTAGAATCTTAATTTAAACTTGTCTGCAGCTATATTTGAACTCTTTATTATTATTATTATTATTATTATTATTATTATTATTATTATTATTTTGCATATGTTTGCTGTGCCTTTGAAACCATTTAATGTCAATCTTTCCATGTCACTTTGTTGAAAAACTAATGAGGATTCGTGGAAAGTTACTAGTTTAACATTTTATCTCTGCTCTTAACCTCAAAATGTCCACTCTACCTGTCAGAGCTAACTGTTGCAACAAGCAGACGGATGGCTTGAGTGAGACTTCAGGCTTTCTTAGATATCCAGGTCAGGAAATCTTGAGGGCTTTGTCCCTGGAAGTCCTCAAAATGAGATAAACAGTCTAGCGACCCCTGGAGCTGATCCTGAAAAGATGTCAACTCTACTCTTTAATACCCAGGTATAAATTTATTGGAGCCCACATCCATATGTTGGGAGTGTCTCCACACTGCAATTGGAGTGCTATTTACAGATGCATTATTATCATGTTATCCCTGTTATCTCAGTGGCTTTCTGTTATACTTGAAATATAAACTCCTTAACATGCTCCTGAGTCCTGTGCGATGAGATTCCTACCTACTCCCCCAATGTCACCTGTCTCCCCACTGTGCCCACACTCCCCGTGTCCAAGTTCTTTGACAGGTAAACCTTTTTCCCACCCCTCTGCTTGAAGCCTGTTTTTCTAAAACTGTACTCATTTTCTCTCTGCTTCTTTAGCTGAATAATGCCACCTCATCCTTTAATAATCAACAGTTTAATTCCCTTAATCACAATGTCTCACTTAGCCACACCTACACCTTACTACAACATCTTATACTTTGCAGTCATAGCTTTTATATGGAGCGCTTCCAGGACTTTCGAAGGGAACTCGGAGAGTCAGAACAGGATTGTGTTCAGGAACGTGGACCTACGTGGCCTGGAGTCAAACACAACTCTGCCACCTAGTTGTGGGATCATAGTCAGCGTTCTTAACCTTTCTGTGCCACCGTTCTTTCCTCTGTAAAAATATCTACAAGAGGGACTAAATCATATATTTTTGGTGAGAATTAGATAATTCAATATATGAAGAGCCTGGAACAGTTCCTGGCGTGCAGTACGTTCAACCGTTAGCTATTAGTACAACCGTTGCTACGGCAAATCGTACCTATGGATTTGTAGGCGGATTTGTGCGGGCCTACTAGTTCTCAGAGAGCAGAGAACGTGAGAGCTACTCCGCACTGTGTCTTCAGCAGCATCTAATAAATTAACATTTGCTAAGTTACTTAATTAACATTAAAGTCCTGAAATGATTTTGGCTTTTCGACATCAGTTAGTATCCTGCAAGGTAACATTTATGAGACTATGTGAGGTGAAAAGTTGTGCAGGGTAACAAGGACGAAATTACTGGGGCCTTTTCTACTTAACACCAAATAATGTACTCAATCTCGTAAGAAGTTATTAATTTATAACACTCGCTTTCAGCCATTAAACTGGAAGGACTAAAAGGGTCAGTACTTTTCAGGAGTATGGTGGAGAAACAGTTCTGTCGGTTACAGCTGAGCACGGTCCTACGGCTGCTTCAGGAACTGTAAAAGAATTGGGATAAAATACAATTTGACTTCAAAACATGAAACGCAGAGTTTAAAAATTCCCACTTACTAAGACTGATTACTTCCTACAACCAGAAACATATATGACATTTAGAGAGCACTGTTAAAAAAAAGACACAGAAGAAACCCACGAATCAATAGCGAGCTGCTTTACGTCCTCACTCTCACTGACTGATATCAGAATGCCAAACTGTTGAATTGTGGGGGGAGTACTAAAGCCATAATTTTTTGTCCCTGCATTAAATGGGGACCAGACACACTTTTCAATTCCCCATTTTATTTGATTTTAATTTTTTGTTTTTGTCTAGTTTTTATTTCATAATCCTAAACCTAACTTTGCAATCCAGCTAGACTCACAGGGGAGTAAGGAGAATATGGAGCCCATAGAACTGCAGCGAGAGCACAAAGAGTATAGGACGTTCGAGCAGATGGGGGTGAAGGGGTGCTCTCCTGAGCTATAGAAGGAATAGTCCGGTGGTTTAGATAAAACACAAGTCAAATTTACTAGGTTTGTCCACAGTCAGCAGTGGTGATCTTCTTGCTGGTCTTGCCTTTTCCTGGACCCAAAGTGCTCCATATTTCACAACATCCCTGCCCCCTCTCACCTTGCCAAAGAC
Source organism: Ursus arctos (assembly GCF_023065955.2). NCBI lineage: Eukaryota > Metazoa > Chordata > Mammalia > Carnivora > Ursidae > Ursus > Ursus arctos. The sequence goes on from NW_026622997.1 coordinate 1,830,798, forward strand.
CACACGCTTGCCATCTCACTCAGTGTTGGCAGTGCAGATGAAAAACTGGGAACCGTTCATGTTGGGTCCAGCATTTGCCATGGATGAGATGCCAGGACCCGCATGCTTCAGGATGAGATGCTCATCCTTAAACTTCTCCCCACAGATGGAGTTATTGCCAGTGCCATTGTGGTGTGTGAAGTCACCGCCCTGGCACATAAATCCCGAAATAATCCTGTGAAAGCAGGAACCTTTAGAACCAAGTCCTTTCTCCCCATGGCTCAGAGCACAAAAGTTTTATTTTTTTTAAAGATTTTATTTATTTGAGAGAGAAAGAGCATGAGCGGGGGGGGGGGGGGGCAAGGGGCAGAGGGAGAAGCAGAGTCCCCGCTGAGTGCAGAGCCCCACGCAGGGCTTATCCCAGGACCCTGAGATCATGACATGAGCGGAAGTCAGATGCTTAACCACTTAACCGACTGAGCCATCCGGGCGCCCAGAGCACTTTTCTGCTGTCTGGAATTTGTCTGCAAACAGCTGGAGGGAGACGCAGCCCAAGGGCTTGTGCTCCACAGTGATGTCAGAGAACATGGCAGGGTTGACCGGGGCTGGGCCCGGCTGGGGCTCGTGAGCAGCGGCACCTGCAAGGTTCCAATCCCTATTTTAAACAACATTGAGACCAAGCGATAATAACAGCTGCTTGCTCCAAGAAATATCAGTGGAACAGCTCACTTATCAAGCTTTCCTTCAAGACTTTTGCCTTGCTGTGCCCACCAACCCAAATCTACTATTTTTAAGCTCTGCCCAAACAACAATTCTCTGTTTTGCAAGGTTCGTCTCATAATCACTCATTCCAGATCTGAAAACCTTATAAATATCCTTCCTTAATTTTTCCCCCTTGAGACTCCAATAGCGCTGTCAAAAGAGTATTTTCCATTTCTGGGGTGGGAGTGATAAACTCAGCTTTGCTTGACCAACAGCTGTGTGTAGAGGTCTTGGGGGAACTGGACAGTCAGTAGATACGGTGTAAGTTTTCAGTGGACATACACATTTATTCTTATTGAATATATGCCGAGGAATGAATTTTGAGGTCAGAGAATAGGCAGATGATATATTGTCAAGTAATGGCCTCCTCCCTAAATCCACACCTTATAGTTCCCCCACACATCAGCTATGCGAGTAGCTTTGGCCAATGGGACATTACAAACATGACATAAGCAGAAATTTGAAAAGGGAAGGTCCTCTTGGAACGCCGATGCCGTGTGAAGCAGCCTGCGTTAGTCTGGTGAAGACATGTAATCAGCAGCCATCACTTGACATATGAGTGAAGTCATTGTAGACTATCTGGTCCCAAACAAGCCATAGTACTGTAGTGCCATTCCCCAGTCTCGTCTCCCCTGAACAAGACTAGTGGAAGAACCATCAGGCTGAACTCAGCCCAAGCTGCTGATCCAGAGAATCATGAACCAATTAAAGAATTACTGCTTTATGCCCCTAAGCTGTGAGATGGTTAGTTAATGTGGCCATACATAACTGATAGGGTGTCTGCTAACTTTCATAGGAACTGCCAAACAGCTTTCCGAACTGCACTCCCACCAGCGGAGCAGGAGAGATCGAGTCACTCCACATCTTCACCACCACTTGGTGTTGTCTTCCTTGGGCTTTTAGCCATTATTCATAGTAAGAATGTACGGCACTTTTTTGGATGAGTACTGAGTTGAGAATCTTTTTATATGTTTGTCAGCCCTTTGGATCTCTTTTTGTAAAGTTCTTGTTCAAGTTAATTACTCATTTTAAAAATTTTTGATATTTTTCTTGTTAGGATTGATGCTGGAGTTCTTTATAGGTTCAGGATAGGAGTCTTTCTGTCGGGTATATGGAGGGCAGATATTTTCTCCAATACTCAGTAGCCTGCCCTTTGATGTTCTCAACAGCGTCTTTTGATAATCAGAAGTTTTGATAAATTCTAACTTATTTTTTTCTTATCTTTTTAGTATTTTTTGTGTCCTGTTGAAGTCCTTGTTTACCAAGGCCACGAAGACATTTTTCTGTGTTCTCTTTTCCAAGCTTGTGGTAGATTGTCTCCATGATGTTCACCAATTTCTTCCCCATGCACACGTCATGCCATTCCCCTAATAATAGAAAGGATGTGTTCTTCCTTTCCCCCTTTGAATCTGGATTGGTGGCCTCGTGACTCACCTGATCAAAAGAATGCTGTGAAAGTAGACATTCTGGAACTTTGGAGTGTTGGTCATAAAAAGTTCAAAGCTTCCACCATGGTGTTTTTAGAACCCTCGCATTAGAGGAAGCCAGCAAGCATGTTAGAAGTCTAACTACCCTAAGACTACTTGGTGGAGAAAGAGGGCTCCCAGGAAGCAGCCAGCTACTTCTCCTGTGGCAGACAAAGCACCAGGCACGTCTGTGAAAGAGCATATTGAATATTTTATTCCCAAAAGATGCTACATGAAGAAGAAATGAGGTCCCACTCATATGGCCCCATGTGAGCTGTGACAGCCATTTTCCACCTTTTCAGCCATCCTTTCTGAGGCCCCAGACATCAGAGCAGAAATGAGTAGTTCCTGGAAGTCCTCTCTTTGAACCAAAACTGACAAGTGGCTGTGGCCCAGGGCGACTCTAGAGCGGTGTTGCATTTAGAGTGGGTTATTACCCGGTTATCAGGGGTATCAACGTTTATATTTGTTACTATATTCTCGGTGAACCCGAGGGAAAGTTAAGGCAGGGCCTATTGCGTCTCCCCCACCGGACTACAAAGTCTGGTATTTCTATCCTTGTTCACAGAACTGATATTATACGAATAAAGATAATGTAGTATGAGCTTTCAGATAAGAAGATTCTCTTCAAAAATGTACAGTTCCTGGGGGTGTCTGGTTCAGTTGGTTAAGCATCTGACTCTTGGTTTCGGCTCAGGTTGTGATCTCAGGGTTGTGAGATAGAACCCCTGCATCCGGCTCCCTGCTCAGTGGGAACCCTGCTTCTCCCTCTCCCTCTGCCTCTCCTCCCACTCGTTTTCTCAATCTCTCTCTCACATAAATTAATACAATCTTAAAAAAAATAAAACAAGAAAATCAAATTAGCTAACATCATGACTCTTAAATTAATAATATTAGCAAAGTTTATAGACTTAAGTATAGACTCAAAGTGGAAATAATTTGGCAATGCTGTTGAATCTTTCCAAAATCATTTTAGGGCAATTTAACCATTTGTTCAGAGTTTTGGTGACTTAAAGGAGGAAGAGTCAACATCTGGGAGTTACCTCTGTTCAGCGGAAGGAGGCTGTGAGTTTCCTCCAGCTAAGGGTGCGTTCTGACCAGGAGGCCAAGCAGCTGCGCACCCTGGGGGCGGGGGGCCCACGGTCACCCTCGGTCCTGGGCTGGCCCACTGTCTCCCCCACTACACATGAGCCTCCCTCACCGGCTGCTCTTCTCAACCGCCTACACTTTCAAACAACCACGCAATCGCCCTGCCTTTTAATAGTTAAAGCAAACACATTAATGTAAACACAGTATGAATATCTGTTTAAACAACCCCATTAGATTTGTAGAATAATTCATATTTTACAGCTAAATAACCTAGGAATCAAAGAGGTTAAGCAGCATAAGCAAGGATACACATTTAAAATACGACGGAGCTAGGATTCAATTCTAAGTTTCAGTAAATAAATGATCTGTGCTCTTCCCATGGCTCTTTATTGAAGGAAAATAAAAGTTAAAGAGTAGAAAGGAAGGAAAAGAGATATTTTTTGAGATCCGGGGTTAAATCTGGACGCTAACAATTACTATATGCACCATGAGAAATTAATGACAACAGTCTATTTAGAAGGAGAAACGTTTTCTTAATTTCTGGGGCATTTTGTAATTTCATGGAAACCTGTATCCAGCTTTTGAAAAGGAAATCACTGCAAACAAATGAGGAATCACACGGAGGTGTTTACTCTATGTTCACTAACTGGAATTAAAATAAAAACTTAAAAAAATAAAAAATAAACTGAGGTGTTTAAGGATTAGACAGTTTAATCACAAGGTGTTTGAATCAAATATAAAAGGAGTCCCACCTGGACTGATCATTTGCAGTGACTTCAAAGTGACTTCCGACATACGTATAGATTATACTCCTAAGTCAGAAAATGTTATAATGATGAAATCTTTATACAGTTGACTCTCGAACAACACAGGTTTGACCTGGATGGGTTTACTTACGCATGGACTTTTTTCAATAAAGACAGTACAGGACTGCAAATGTGTTTTCTCTTCCTTATGATTTCCTTAATATTTTTTCTCTAGCTTACTTGATTGTGAGGATAAGTATAAAATACACGTAACATATACAGTACGTGTTAATGGACTGTTGATGTTATTGGTAAGGCTTCCGGTCAGCAGGAGACTGTTAGGAGTCAGCCCTTAGGGGAGCCAAACATTATATGCAGATTTTCAACCCCATCAGGGTGTCCGTACTCCTCAGCCCCCCATTGTTCAAGGATCCACTGTACTGTTTATTCACGGTCTTCGAGGGGTTCTGTGCCAGCGGGGCCAGAAATTTTCATCTGTGTATCCCAACAGATCCATAATTATTCCCTTGATGCCGTTAACTTGGTCAGCTTCAAAAGAACTAGGCCAGAGGTGATATTTTAGAATACATTTCAAATATATATGATTTGCGGTTACAGCCAACATTCATCAGCAAATGAGTGCAACAAATTTACTATTTTGCCAAAATTGGTCAAGCGACATCTTTATTCACTTATACAAGAATAAACCTATCATCTGTGTCATTTTTTAAGCAAAATTTGATGAAATTAAAGGGAGACATAGTCAATTTCACAGTCGTAGCTGGATATTTTAACATACGTGTTAGTTGATTTCTTAGCAATTGCTATAACTAGACAAAAAAAAAAAATCAGTAAAGACACAGATGTTCTGGACACTGTCAACCATGTTGACCTAATTGATACTGAAGTCACAGGCCACCTGTGTCAGGAAAGTGTCCCAAGAACATAACTGCAGCTTGTTTTCAGAGGGCAAATTACAGCAGGCCGTCTCCGGGAGGGAGAAAGGCTGGCTCAGTAGGCTAAGCGTCTGCCTTTGGCTCAGGTCACATCAGACTCCCCGCTCAGCTGCGAGTCTGCTTCTCCCTCTCTCTCTGCTCCTCCCCCACTGCTTGTGATCTCTCACTCTCTCTCTCACATAAGTAAATAAAAAAAAATAAAATCTTAAAAAAGAAAAAGAAAGGCTCCACCTTACAGAACCTTCAAACCTGCACAAAGGACACCTGCCCTTCCTGCGACAGTCGTTGACAGAAATGGCAGACCGCAGGGGGCGTATCTTCTGGGGGGTGCTGACCATCCAGAGCTTCCACGAAGACGCCTGCGTGAAGTCCCTAAGAAATCATCTGGCTAACAATTTTCCAAGGAATTCAACGTTTTTGTTACCTTGGGTAAGCACATGTTTGATGTCATAGAACAGTGAAATTTCTCATTTTACTTTTCTGTGACTGTCTCCACTGGGACTCTTTAGATAACATTTGTAAAGAAGCCTGCCATACTCCCCTAACACGGGGCATAGTCTGCATGGCGATAACACTAGTTCATGCATTAAAAATACGGCAGAAAAAATATGCTAGAAAAATTATGATAGAGATTTTTGCTTTTCAGATTGCCCATCAATTCTGGACTTTCAGAAACTATCAATCACACAAAGCAAAATAAAAAAGGTTTTCTTCATAATCATAAAAAAAGAAAATAGTGCATTTTTAACAGAATATCAGAAGGAAGTTATTTTTTATACTTAAAAGTAAGTATATTTTTAAATTTAAATTTTCTTATCAATTGCAACTGTGATATTTAATTTCACACAGAATGGGTGTGAATAGCTGTATCTGTGGAGTTTTGTGAGCCCTCCTTTCTTCTCAAGTTGATAAATATTATTTTTAGCAAGCCTCATAATAATGAGTGACATTCTCATATTATGGACTCATTCCTTTGAATGGCTATTTTTTTAAAAATGATCCCCTAAGACAATAAAATTCTTAAGTGAAAAGAAGTTTGAATTTGTTTATCTTTTTTCTTAAACACTTCTAAACAGAGTAAAAACTGAGGTCCAACAGAAGAATTGCTTTGGTACCACAGTAGAGACACAGTCAAGTAGTTTGTTGTGAAAAATCCTGAGCATGTCTTCAGGGAGTATGTGAGGAATGAAAGGGCGATTATATATGATAAAAATATTCATATAATTTATAATAGGTGTATGATACTCATTCCACATTCACATTTGTTCTGTTATACTTCTAGAAATTACTTCAGATTGATGTTAGACCTCTCGAAGCGAAATAAACCTTTTTCTTTTTTATTCTGTCTTAAGAATACTCCCAATAAATTATGTCAAGACAGGGGCACCTGGGTGGCTCAGTCAGTTAAGCACAGACCCTTGATTTCAGCTCAGGTCATGATCTCAGGGTCCTGAGATTTGGTTTGGGATTCTCTTTCTCCCTCTGCCCCTCCCCTGTTTGCTCGTGCAGACCTCTCTCTTAAAAAAAATATTTTCACGGGTTTTAATAATCAATTAACAATGGGAAATGAGTAACAAATAAGGAATAATGAAAGGGGAACTTTGAAGGCATTATATGGAAGAAAATCATTTTAACGAGGAGGGGAGAAATACTTTTCTTAGGTCAACCTGAAGAAGTTTAAAATTCCGAACTGTTGTTACCATACAAACAGCCTCCAGACTGTAGCAGAATTCACCGTAATTCCCCTCGAGTTTATGATTCATATGTAGGAGAAAAGGTTGTCCCCTAAAAGTTGGGGATGACTTTTGATACACATAGAGATTCCTTAATGGCTTTTTTCCTCTCTTATCATAGAGTTTACAGTGAATTAAGAAAAAAATTATAAAACATTTGACAGCAAATGTAAACTCAGACTGTATGTTGTGACAGATCCACTTGTAATCTTGAAGAACAGACAGAATTAGTGCATCACTTACAGTGAAGGACTGATTTCTGGAGTAATTAATCAGTTAAAATTAACAATCATCCAGGGGCGCCTGGGTGGCACAGCGGTTAAGCGTCTGCCTTCGGCTCAGGGCGTGATCCCGGCGTTATGGGATCGAGCCCCACATCAGGCTCCTCCGCTATGAGCCTGCTTCTTCCTCTCCCACTCCCCCTGCTTGTGTTCCCTCTCTCGCTGGCTGTCTCTATCTCTGTCGAATAAATAAATAAAATCTTTAAAAAAAAAAAAAATTAACAATCATCCCAAGCTATTACTGATTGCTTACTATCTCCAAGGCATTTTAATAACAACTTCATACCTGAAATGGTGCTAAAAAGGATTAAAAAATAATAGCCTTATGATCAAGGAATTTATAGACTAATTGGAGATATATTAAATATAATAATATTAACTAGAAAAACTGTCATTTCAGTGTATAAACATGCAACTGGTTAAAAGGAGGGACAGCATTTTTAAATCAAAGAGACTCAGATAATGTTACAGATATCATGTGAATTTAAGCTAACCACTGTAGCATGGGAAAGATTTGGACAGGGGATTTGCATGGGCACTGTGGGAAGGGATGATGTCATGGTATTAACAGTTAAAGAAAAATGAGTGAATTTCTGAATGCTAGAATTCCCTCACAGGGTCTGCAGCATATCCAGCGTGCTGGGATGACTGCACAGTGAGCAAAGAAAGCAGGCTGGGGCTGATTCTTGGGTGACCTGTACACGCATCATACACTGGGTAGCAAAAGCAGTATTATTCAGTGGATAACAGCAAAGGTTCAGACTGGCACACATCACTTCTGAACCCCACTATCTTCTGTATAGCCTGGAATAATTTACATAGGATCTATAAACCACAGTTTTGTCATTTTAAAAAATCAGGATGAAAATACCTGCATCCTTTCATTAAGAGGCTTGAGACTGTATAGTTAGTTTTATAACATAAATAAGACATAGTTTACTTTGTAGGGGAAAACTATGTTTCAGTAGAAAATTATGCATTGTCTAGACTCTAGAGGATACCCTTTAGGTTACCTGATTCTGATTCTGTTTACATTACATATTATTTATCATTATTAATTATAAATTATAGATTAACTGAGAGCAATGCAAAATAACTCTTGTCAATGACATGTGAATTCAGTTCTGTCAGGTGGAAATGGAATTGGCTTCTTTCCTCACAGCAAAAGCAGCAATTTTTTCTGTCCTTTTGCAAATTCATTTCAACATTTCTTCACTTCTTATAAATTTGTGATTTTGACTTTTTATTTTTTTATTTTTATAAGATTTTATGTTTTTAAGTAATCTCTGTGCCCGAGGTGGGACTCCAACTCACAACCCTGAGAGGCTCCACCCATTGAGCCAGCCAGGAGCCCCTTGACTTTTTTTTTTAAACTGGTTGTTAAGGTTGCCAGATTCCTTCACTAATTGAGTGGAATAAAATCTTTAACACATGTTTATTTTATACCTATGTGAAAATCATTTCACTGTTCTTCTAAGACTTAATTCTTTTTACTAAATATTATTTTGCTGAGATAGATGCATATTACGCATGGCTATGGTTGGTTCCTCTTGACTCTGGATACCCTTTGGGTACATATGGGGTACATATTTTTAAAAACCCAAGGCTTTGACACGTGGGCTAATTTTATTACAAGCACGAAGTAAATGGTAGTGTTTGAAAAAAGATTTTTTCACCTGGGACCGCATAACTGAGCCCACTGTGCTCCTGTTCAGTGCTGCCTCCCCAGAACCTTTGTCAGCGCCCCCTTCACCTCTTTGTTCCGTAAGGTGTATATGAGCGGGTTCAACGTGGGCGTCACGAGGTTGTAGAAGAGGGTGAGGAGCTTGCCCTGGTCCTGGGAGGCGCTGTTGCCTGGCTGCATGTACATGTAGGTGATGCTCCCGTAGAACAAGGAGACCACGGTGAGGTGCGAGCTGCAGGTGCTGACCGCCTTCCGGCGCCCGGCCGCGGACCTCATCTTGAGCACGGCTGCGGCGATGTGGCCGTAGGAGACGAGAATGAGGGCGAGCGGCAGCAGCACGATGAGAATGGCGAAGGTAAAGGCCAGCATCTCCACTGCGCGCGCGTCCACACAAGCCATCTTGATCAGCGCTGGCATTTCGCAGAGGAAGTGGTTGACCCGGCGCCGGCCGCATCTGGACAGCGTCATGGTGAGTGGGCACATGACGATGGCGTTGACCAGTCCGCTGCCCCAGGCCACAGCCACCAGTCGCAAACACAGCTGGGGGTGCATGATGACCAGATAGTGCAGGGGTTTGCAGACTGCCGCGTATCGGTCGTAGGCCATCACGGCCAGGAGGATGCACTCGACGCTCCCCACGGAGAGGAAGGAGAAAAGCTGGACCACACAGCCGGCGTAGCTGATGGTCTTGTCAGGGCCCCAGAGGTTCACCAGCATCTGCGGGATACAACTAGTACTGAAGCAGAGATCTAGGAAGGAAAGATTGGCCAGAAAGAAGTACATCGGGGTATGAAGTCGGGTGTCTAATATATACACAAGGATTATGGTTGAATTTCCCAACACGGCCACTGAATACAGGGCGAAATTTACTATGAAGAGCACCAGCTCCAGCTTGGGACGGTCAGAGAAGCCCAACAAGATAAAGCCATACTCTGCGCTGTCATTGCATCTTTCCATTGTCCTCCTTTCACATCGTCTGTATACCTGGTAAGAATAAAATGAATACTTGATCTATATTTTCTGAAAACCAGTGAATGTCAGGAATTTTAAGGAACAGAGAAGCCGTCAAGTCTAGCAACCCATCCTATATTAGGATAGCTTCTGCCCAGCCATATAAGCCATTCATCACTTGTTCAAACGCAGAACACAAATTATTTCACTGTTGGAAAATTCCAGCTTATAATCATCTTCCTTTTATTAAGTAGGAAGTTTCTTTCTCATTCATAAAACAAAGTATTTCAACTTTATTGAATAGACATCATATCTAATCTCTCTTCATGTGATAGCCATTTAAATATTTTAAGCTAAAGAAACCCAAATTTTCTTTAGGCCAAGATGTTTAATTTTCCACCACGATTCTTCCTATAACAAGATTATCAAGTCTGTTACCACCTTATAACCGTCTTCCACATACTCTCATTGTTGACAATGACTTTCTGGAACTGTGACAACCAGGGCTGAGTTCAGTATCCAAGACATGATTTGAAAAACACGAAGTACAGGGAAACTACTGCCTATCATGGCCTGGATATTATATATATATATTTTTTCAAAGATTTTATTTACTTATTCGAGAGAGAGCACAAGCAGGGAGAGGGGCAGAGGAACACGCAGACTCCCCACTGCGTACAGAGCCCAATGTGGGACTGGATCCCAGGACCTTGAGCTCAGGGCCTGAGCTGAAGTCAGACGCTCGACTGACTGAGCCACCCAGGCGCCCCTGGATATTCTTATCAAGGTGCTGTAAGTCTGCAGTTACTTCATAGTGTCAGTGCTACCTTTTTACTTAGGTTATAATTGGATCTACTAAATATTTACTTATTCCTATGAAATGCTGTCAACTCAGGTCTCTTACACCCCTTTGAAAGAAAAAGACTTTTGTAGCATAGAATCCGAGGATTGGGGAAGATATTCTGTCCAGCAATAAAATGGCAACTTTGAATATATTTGTCTTCTGGTAGTTTTTTAGAAACATTGAAACAACGTGATTAGCTTGCAGAAGAGAGGTGCATGGCCGTATGGATAATGGAGAGAGAAGGAGGGACACTGTGGTGCAGAGAGTAATTTTAAAAAGTAAATTGAAAAAGATTGACTTTAATATGGCTAAGAAGAATAAAGAGAGCTGATTCATTAGAGACAGAATCATAATTGGAATAGAGGGTACTAGGATAATAGTGACCTCACAAAGAAAGAGAGACAAGTATGAAAACGACAGCGTAGCAGGAGGAAGGAAATAAGTGTAACTCAGACCCTTTGTCATGCTGATTCTTTGATAATAGCAAAAAGAGCAAGACTAAAATTTTTAAGTGGACATGTTAAAATATCTACTCTGCTGTGTGATGTAGAGAATCCTGGGCTGCTTCAATTAATAAACATATATGCAACTAGTAAACTGGGAAAAAATAAAGCAGAGTAGAACTCAAATTGTTGTCACGAATATTTTAATTTTCAAATAAAGAGCTTATCTTTGGTGAAAACTTCTCAGCTTCAAAGTTCTTATAGTAAATTTATTTTCCGCAGTCAAATACATTCAAAGTAAAAGAGTTTTCTTAATTTTCTCTAATCATTGAGGCTTACCTGGCTTTAACTTTCCCAAAGGATTTAGGGAGAACACATAGTAATGTTTTTTCCTCAGGTTGAGATTTGTTACCTGGGATTTTATGGAAGATTGTGCAGTTAATATAAGTAGAAAATAACAAGAGCGTGATGTGAGACGAATGCACCAGAAGTCATACAGAAGTCGTTACAAAGATCTCAACTGTCCAGAAAGGGGATGACATCAAGCCCTGAGCTGACCTCATGCGTTAGATTCTAGGCTGTTTCTGAAGAGTTGTAAAAGCTGTGTGATTTTTCCGATGATTTGGCTAAAGTGATAGAGTAATGATATATCCCCACCTCAGAGGAAAAGTAAAATGGAGTAATTGCCATAGGGTAGTTAAATTATAAAGAGAAGAGGCAGTTGTAATAGAAAAATAGCACTAGCATTCTTCCCCTGTCTGCCCACCATTTGGGCCAAATACCCAGCCTTCAGGGGGTTAAAGGGAGCCTTTAACCAAAACCCCAAGGTAAAGACTTCCTGCTGGCCCCTGAAGATAACCAACATAGATGTGAATGCTCTTATAGACCCAGATAGAAAAAATGGAGGACTAATTTCTTAGCATCAAAGATGGTGCCTGGAGGTTGACATAACACATTTCCTTGTTGAGATCACAGGGACTGCGTACTCCTTTGGGTAATTACCAGGGCCGCAGAAGAGACTAGAAGAATATATTCTCAGGGGAAATCTTGGAATAAAACCAAATGATTAGGAATCAAAACTCTTAGATTCTTTTCTTGGTTTCTATCTGGGGTCACATCCTCAAAATTTGATATTTTATTTTTGTGGTTAACTATTTCTGGTGTTTGGTGAGGAAAAAATTCAAGTTGGTAATACAGTGCAAATATGAATAGCTTCTGAACACCTATTTATCCTTGAAATGAGATTTAGTCTATTTTCTGGGGAAAGTCTAATTCTGAAGTCTTCTTTCCATCTTAATGTAATTTTCAAAAGGATAACACAAAAGAGTATGTCAAGTTTCTCTTTGTCATTTGATTTGTAACTTTTATTTTGACTTAGATTGGTTAAAGTTCCTGGAGTATGGTAAACATAAAATAAATACTTAGAATTTGATTGATTGATGTTCTTTAAATTATAGTCAAACAAAAAAATGGAAACCACACTGATTACCCTTTGGAGACGGTAAAATTGCCCCCCAAGAAACTCCAAAATGATAACATCATCTCTTGCAACCAGTGAAATCAAGGACTAGAGACATTCTTCTCAGAGTGATGGTCGCCTAAGAGTAACCATAAATCATATTCACTGATGTGACACATTCCAGCTCACACGTTTTCCCCAAACTGATGTTATTTGAAACTCATGACCAACCCTTAAAAACCCACTTCCAAAGCAAAACATATATATAAATTATCTGGGTTTAAAATGGTATTTTATAGTTATAAAAATAACAATGAAGTAAAAAAAAATGTAGGAACAAAGCATTACAGCCAATGACTGACTGCAATGGTTAATGAGTCCTCAGATAAAGCCCGCTAACCATTTTTGAAAACAGCAAAATAGCTACAACACGTATTTGGAACAAAGCAAATATTTTAGTACCAAAGGGCTTTTTCCCACAAATATGGTTTTTCAGATAAGGATTACACTTGCCTGGATAAGATAATGGGAAAAGGATGAGATAAAATGTAGTGAAATTGTAATTCATATGATCCCAAAATACATAAAACTTTTTCAATCTCATTTATCATTAAATAAATACAAATTAAAACAATGAGATATTTTCAGTTTGGTCATATCCTATCAGTGAGGGTATGAGAGGATGGCACTCATATGCTCTATGCGGGAATGTAAATCAGGCTTAAATTTTTGGAGGATAGTTTTACCAAATTTAAATCTGGCAAATGTACAAGTCTTTGACCCACTAATTCCAATTCCTGAAATTTATTATTAGGATTGCTTCCATAGGCGTGTAAAAAGATAGATATATATCTCTATATTGATCTATAATCTGTATGTATATATCAGTTATATTGTGGCTAAAAAAGGACACAGACTAAAATGTCCATTGACTGAATAATAATTAAGTAAATGTTTGCACAGTAGTAAAATACATAACATAAAAAAATTGCACAAAAAATGTGGCGTGTATGTTGATATTGCTACTGATATAGAATTGATATGAAATTGATATGGAAACAAAATATATGAAGTATATTTCAAGTATATTATATATGAAATATTTTAAATATGTTTATTAAGTATATTGACCATATAAAATCATATTAAATAGAAATTCTATTTTAAAACATGTTAAAATTAATAAAATTATTAAAATACAATTATGTTAAATATATAAAATACATTAAACTTAAAAATTTGTGTTCACAATTTCAGATATAGTGCATTTTCACTTCCATGTTTACATAAATATGCAAAGATAATTGGTGTTTGGAGGAGATGAATTTTCAATCTTCATTTTTTCAAATTAAAAAAATGTTAACATACAACTATATAGAAATGTAACATATAGCCATGATTATGTTACTTTAAGCATTTAAAAGAGTTAAATAAAAATTTGGAAGTGAATAAAAATAATTCAGCTTGAGTTTGATATTTAGGTTTGACTCCAGAACAATCTTAACCTCACAAAGAGTATGTATCTTTGCATCTCACTCTTACAGCGTGAACGTTACTGGGACTGGCCACGTGCGTATTTTATACAGCCCATGATTCCCTCTTCGGGACAGACGATCCCACGGACGGAGAGCGCTCCAGCGGCTCAGTCTTCTGACCCGCAGCAATGGAGCGGTAGAATTACATTGAGCACTCCTTCGTTTCCTCACACCACCCAGGAATTTGGTAGGTGATAAATTATTTTGCCTCTTTCACAAATTGACATTTAGGTAGAGAAAAACATTTTCAAAATCAAAACAGGAAAATGATTTGTAGCACTGAGACCAAATCACAATTCAGTTGATAAAATCTAGCACAGTTTCCGCTAGATCTTTGTCTGATCCCTCTAAATTAAACTTCTCTTTGATTCTGTAGGCTCAGAGGGAACCTGTAAACATAGCATTACCGTAAGTATTTTTGTACAAACTAGTAGTTTTCAAAAAAACAAATCATCTCAATTTTCTTCTTTTTTCAAGGTAACTGTGTGAATAAGTATGGAAGAAACCAGATATAATAATACATTGTTTTCTACCTTTAAATATTTTATGTTTCTTTTTTTTTTTTAAGATTTTATTTATTTATTTGTCAAAGAGAGAGAGCACAAGCAGGGGGAGGGGCAGAGGGAGAAGCAGGCTCCCCGCTGAGCAGGGAGTCCGATGTGGGGCTCTATCCCAGGACCCTGGGATCATGACATGAGCTGAAGGCAGACGCTTAACTAGACTAAGCCACCCAGGGGCCCTTTACAGTTCTTTATATGAACATAAAGCTAATGAATCTAAATAATTAAGAAGAAAATGCAGGGGTTGAAGTCTTTTTTTTTTTTCCTGTATGTCCTGTCTTCTAAGTGAAAAGAAAATATAACTGCCTATTATTTCACTGAACAAGCGATTTATTTACCCTGATAGTTATGTTCTAAAGGAGATGAGAAGAAAGATGGAATTGTAGACTAGAAAAACTGAAGAATGAGAAATGTTTGGATCTGTTGAAAAAAAGCAGTTTTTCTTAGGCCCTTTCTGCTTTCTGGTAAAACTGAAATATGGCTACGTTTACTCCTGTGATTCCCTCTGGATAACTGTGGAGAATCTTAAGGGATTCTGAATGATGAGGTCCGTGAGCAATATTTAAAACTAGAGCAGGTGAGAGAACAATTTGCAACTTCTGCAGTTTTTATAAAAGTTGGAAGGAGGAACAGGGCCCCGGGAGATCTCATTACAAGATTCTTCGACAGGGCTGCTGATGGCAATGATCTCATCTTCTCCACGTCCACAGGGATTGTGTCTTGGCGGGTAGAGCTGATTGCCATGTTCTCCCCATGCGGCATGCAGCTATTAAAGAGTTTCCAAAGAGTTTCATTATAATTCACAGAATGAAGCAATCTCTAGGGTTATCAGCCTTAGAGGATAAACAGTCAATTAAGAACTGATGGCACTGGAGCTAACTTGAGTCAGCCCCTGTCGCCACTTAGCCCCTGTCGTTCCCTTAGCTGTGCGGTGGCTGCTCCAAGCTCCTCCGTAGCCTGGGGATTTGCTCAGCAACGTTATTCACTCTTGAACTTTCAAACAAAACACCAAATCTCAACTTTCCCAGCATAACTGGACTAATCATGCCCTCACTTCTGGATGGCATTTTCTTGAGCAGGGATTTGCTAGGAGTGTCTAGGGAAGCTGCTCCCCGTCAGTGACTTCATGTCGTTCTACACTTACTCCTCAGCGATAATTCCCATAAAAACTTCTGAGACAGGATTACTCTGGGAAAGCAATAAACTTATTCATCAAATATTTGCAGTCATTGTGAAAGACACATGGTGTATAAATAAATTTTATGCCTCTGCCCTTAATTAAGGATCTCACAATCCAGAAGAAGGTAAGAATGAGGAAGTTATAACATTGTGTCAAAATTACTATTCTATTCAAGACAGAAAAAAAAAAAAGAAGATAAACATTATTTATTGATTCTATTGTGTTGTTAATTGCTCATTATTTTCCCATTCTACCACATCTCTCTTTCCTTTAGGTGTTGTATTCGCTGCTGCATTCCCAAAGCCTAGCAAAGCAGTAACTCAATAAATGATATGAAATATATCAGTTAATCTATAACTGATAGTAAATACAACACGTTGAAGACTTGCTGCCTTTCGCAAGGAAGATTTTGCAACAACAACGACAAAGAACAGATAATTTTCAATACAGTAGATTCAAAATGGTGACATTTGTATCACCTTTTGTCTTCGTGCATCTCCATTTACCATAAGTATATATTTCTCAGTTTGTTGACAACTATGTACATGTAGTTAAATAATAAAAATAATAAGTAGAAACAGGTGATATATAGTAAATTGAAGATCCACATATATAATGTTCCAGAAATTCCGTACATATAGAAAAACTTGCACATAGGCCAAGAGATAGAGTCAACAGTGTTGTTAACAGCTTTATTTGTAACAGTAAACTGGAGAGCACCTAACTAAGTATCAGTTGGAGATTAATACATGTGGTCCATTCATACAAAGGAAGATACTACGGTATAGAAAATGAATCAGAATGAATGAATCTCACATGACATTAAATGAAAGTGAAGAAAGTTTGACGTCGGTGAAGCAATCGTGCTGGGAGTTATAAGCCATGTTAACAGTTTATACTTCACAATAATGGCAATGGAGGGTTTGGGGCAGGAGTGAGTCAGTGCCATGGTTTCAACCAAAGTATGCCATTAATAGATAAAGAAGATGGGTTATACATACAATGGAATATTGTTCACCCATAAAAAGAATGAAATCTTGCCATTTGCAACAATGTGGATGGAGCTAGAGCGTATTATGCCAAGTGAGGTAAATCAGAGAAAGACAAATACCATATGATTTCACTCATATGTGGAATTTAAGAAACAAAACAAATGAGCAAAGGAAGGGGGGGGCACTGGGTGAAACAGCTGACGGGCATGAAGGAGGGCACTTGCTGTGACGGGCGCAGGGTGTTACATGTAAGTGCTGAATCACTATATTGTACACCCAAAATTAATATTCTACTGTATGTTAACTAACTGGAACTTAAATAAAAACTTTAAAAAGGGGGCACCTGGGTGCTTTTATTGGATGAGTGCCCGACTTTTTATTTCAGCTCAGGTCTTGATCTCAGGGTCGTGGGTTCAGGCCCCACTTAAAAAATATAAAAATAAATAACTTCAAAAAAGCACTTAAAAATAAGTAAATGAACGAATGAATAAATAAAATCTTTAAACAAGAAGTATGCCATGATAAACATGTGTTAGTACGAGTATTCTCACTGCTGTGGGAATGAATTTGAGGGGAATAAGGTTAGAGGCCAAGAGAGGAAATTGTTGTAGTTACATTGGTGAGTGATAGAAATAGAATAGGAAGTAAACACAAATTCAAGAAATATGGACATTGAAGAGGAGAAACTGACAAGATTATTTAGTGCATGCAAACAATGAGAAAAAGGACCGCTCATGACTGCTGCTTGAAATTCTGGTTTGACCAACCGAATCCTCTCTCTAAGCTCAGTTTCAAAGATCTCTCTCACATGCACACCTCTTATTTTTCAGCTGACTTTGTCTTGAAATCTGGTTCTAATTATCCTTCAACTGCTCCAATCCATTGGTCTACCTTTTTTTCCCTTCCTATCCTCTTCCTTCCTCAGCCAAAATTTGCAAATCAAAGCTTTGGTTTGTTCGACTCTCTATCAACCATCTCCCTCTCCTAATGCAGCTCAATAGGACTGGAGGAAACTCTAGTCTGTTTCAAATCCCCACCCACCTCGAGCGAACCCTCAGAGCTGCTGGGCGGTTGCGCGCTCCGTCCTTAGTCCTGTACTTCCCGCTGGCCCATCTCCTAGTTCCTCAAGCCGCCAGCACCTCGTCCTTCACTCTCACTGTCAGTTAATGAACTTTGCACTTCGTTTTCCTGAGAAAATCAAGGCAATCAGAAGAAAACTTTACAGGCTCCTCTTCAGTGACCGCCTCTCCCTCCTGCCGACGTCACGGCCCGAAGTGTCCTCTGCCATCCTGCCCGTTGCCACAAATGAACACTCATCATCAGAGCAAAGCCAGACCTCCACGAGTTCATCACGGCCTCATCTTCTCAGGGCTAGAACTCCAGAAATTTGCCCCTCCTTCTAGACCATCAAGTTCTCACTTGTTTACTATCTGGTTCCCAAGAGGAGACAAATAAACCATGAATTATAACATCTTTAAAAAATTTTTGTTAACCCCACTTTCCCCACCAGGTACATTTTTATATAATTTACTCCTCTTCACAGAAAAATTCTTCAAAGGAACTCTATTTCTCCCATCCTTGTTTAAACCCACTCTAGTCTGGCATTTGACCCTGCCACTGTACAGAAACAGCTTTCGGCAATCCCCAAACTGCCTCCAGTTTGCCAAATACAACGATCCTTATTTCCATCCTTGTTTGACCTCGTGTCTTCTCTCTCATGCTTGTTACACTTCCTTCGGCTGACTATTTCCAACAGTGACCATTAGGAGCAAGTCGCAGGGGTGGAGAGGGGAGGGTGACGTCTTTCGGTTCATAGGTCTCTAGAGCTCGGGGATCTAAGAGACACAGAAGCACGCTACATGGAGTTCCCAGACTCTGGGCTGGATGCCAGGAATAATATGGACTTTGAAGACGTCTCTTTCTTGGAGGCTTGAGTGTATTTTTGCATGTGTGCAGGAAGGAAAAGAGAACAGTGTTTGGTGATGATAAGAGTGAATGATAGTCATTGTAAGTGCCATTTATCAACTGTTTCCAATTCTCATACCTCTGTATCCATATGCTAGGATCGTATTTCCCTGTCCCCTTAAATTAAGATATGACCATGTGACTTGATCTGGTTTAGAGAAACGTGAGCTGAAGAATCATTTGTCCTTCCAGGAAGAAGCTCTACTACCCCGGGAACAGGTCCCCGCTGCTGGGCTGATCATGAATGTACGACTCAGCATGACATCTCTGCTCCGTTTCGTCCCAGAGTGACTTTGATGAACAGCTCCCATCAGGGCCTTCACTGGACACCTACCACTAAAGAGAAGCTAACTTTTGTTGTATCAAGTTACTGTGATTTTGGCTTATCATCTCAGCACAACATCGACCACCTTGCCTGGGACACCCTCGCGGGCTCTGGTCCAGCCGCCCACGTCTGTCTTGTTCCTCAAAGGGCTGTTCGTTCACGCTTTTGACTTGCAGCAATTACTCTGCCCTCTGACCAGCGTTCCTCCCTCAGATGCACTCTCGGCTAACGAGCACACAACTCCTTCCAGACCTTTGCTCAAACCTCACCTTCTACGTGAGGCTCACCCTGAACACGCCGTCTCCTGCTGACACTGCCCGTCAGCATCCCCAAACTCTGCAAATCCTTTTGTATATAATCAGCACCTTCTTGTATATGTTTTAAGTTATTAGGTTTAATGTCTATTTTATGTAGTCTTTGACAGAATGCAAGTCCTGCAAAGGCAGAGATTTTTGTCTACTTTGTTTATTCATGTATCTCAAATTCTATAATGGTCCATGGAGTTTGGTACTTATCCAATAAATACTTGCTAAATAAATTGAAAAAACAAACAAGTTGTGTGCAAGTAAAGTCATAAATAGGATTTTAGTGTAAGCTATGGAGAATCTAATACTCTGAAGTTCATCAGAAGTAGGACTATTTTTAAAAAGAAAACACCGAGCTCGTGAATACAGAGAACAGACTGGTGGCAGGGGCTGGGGGTGGGCAAGTGAAATGAATGAAGGGGCCCAAAGGTCCAAACTCCTAATTATAAGAAAGAAAATGTGTAGATGTCACGTACAGCATGGTGACTCTAGTTAATAATACTGTATTGCGTATTTGGAAGTTGCTGTGGGAGTAGATCTCAAAGGCTCTTATCATAAGAATAAAAACTTATAAGAAAAAAAGTTTGTAACTTTGACGACAGATGTTAACTAAGCTTATTGTGATGATCACTTTGCACTGGATGCAAATATTCAATCATTATGTTGTGCACCTGAAACTAATATAACGTTATATGTCAATTATACCTCAATAAAAAGAGAAGAAGAAATACCTACAGGCTGTATTTACAGGTGTGAAATTAAGAAAAAGAGACCTGGACTGAAGATATATATGTATATAATCTTCCTTATCAACTGACTTTTTCTTTATCATTGCCATCAAATCATTAACATCATTACCACCTCCACCATTTACAGGGTCCCATGTCCTTGAGCTTGCATACTTCAGTCATTCTTATAGCCATCCAATTTTTAAAAAATTCCTGAAGTAAAAAGCTTATCAGGTAATGTTAGGAGAAGCAGATACGGTAGCTGGAGGACGAACACCTGGCTTCAAGGAGCTGACGATATAGAAGGACCTGGAGAATACGTTTCGTTCTTTTATTGATCCTAATTCATCACGAAGCATTCTAAAGTAATTTCTGCTTAGAAGACGATATCTCTCGATGGTTGTTTGGCATAAAATAGTTTACAGCTGATCTCTCTGGGACAGGTGGAGCACAACTCAAGTGTGTGGATTGCAGAATGAGTATTGGCTGGTGGAAGACTACAAAGCACAGACCATACCTCCTGGTTGGCAGCGGAGAGCAGGTACACGAGTAACAAGGGGCACTGGGAAGAATGCAGTAATCCAATTTAAAAAGGGACAGAGGACCTGAATAGACCTTCTCCAAAGAAGACATCCAGCTGACCGATGGACACATGAAAAGGTGCTCAACATCACTCATCTTCAGGAAAATGTAATTCAAAACCACAATGAGATATCACCTTATGCCTGTTAGAATGGCCAAAATCAAGAAGTCAAGAAACAAGAACTGTTGGCGAGGGTGCAGAGAAAAAGAACCCCTCGTGCACTCTTGGTGGGAATGTAAATTGGTGCAGCCGCTGTGGGAAACAGTATGGGGTTCCTCCAAAAGTTAGAAACACCATGTGATCCAGTAATTCCACTATTGGGTATTTACGCAGGGAAAATGAAAACACTGACTCAAAAGGATACGTGCACCCTTCTGTTTATTGCAGCATTATTTACAACAGCCAAGACATGGAAGCAGCCTAAGTGTCTGTGAACAGATGAGTAGATAAGGAAGAAGTGATATATATACACATGGAATATTACACAGTCACAAGAAAGGATGAGATTGTGCCGTCCGAGGCAAGATGCATGGACCTGGAGGGTATTGTGCTAGACGAAATAAATCAGACTAAGAAAGACAAATACCATATGATTCCATTCATAAATGGAATCTTAAAAATGAATAAACAAACAAAAAGCAGAATCAGAACTATAAATAGAGAGAACAAACTGCTGGTTGCCAGAGGGGAGAGGCTGGGGTTGGGCAAAATGGAGAAGGGGAGAGGGAGAAACAGGCCTCCAGTTATGGACGGAGGAAGTCACAGGAATAAAAAGCCAAGCATAAGGAACGCAGTCAATGATGCTGTCAGAGCATGTAACAGCAGCCACATTACAGTGAACATGGCATAACGTATACACCTGCCAAATCACTGAGTGGTACACCGAAACTAATGTAACAATGTGTATTACATCAACCATACTCAAATAAAAAAGAAAACAAACCAAAAACACCAAAATACATTTTCCTTAAAAATGTTTGGTACAAAAATTAATTTCTCAGACTTGCAAAAAAAAAGTGAGATGAAGTTAGTTTGTATGTCTTATTCTAAATGAATCTCTATTCTAAATGAATGCACATAAAGGATTTATATATTTTAATAATCACAATGTAACTTATAATAGCTTATAGATTTTCCCTGTAAATCATTTTCTATCAGTATAAAATTATATGCCAGGATAAAATCAAATCTACCAGTATAACATGAATCAAGTAATCCTTCATTTAAAATTAAAAACTATTTCAATTTTTTATTTCTTTTCTATGTCCTCATAATTTATCAAGTTTCACTGACATTGGCCTCAAAACACACATTTGCTTCTCGTTACTTAATATAACATTTATTAGGACCTTTAGCAATGAATTATTTTTCACTGAGGAGGGTATTATATTTTCCATATACTCTTAGTATTTTGCTTCATTTACTCTTTTAATGATACTTATTTCTAATAGGAAAGAGAGAGCTGAAATTGGAACTTGGCGCATCAGGTTTATGTCTCTCGTCAGCATGACAGCGAAAACACATGGTGTTACTGCAGGTTTTAAGGAGAAACACGGCGAATGTGCTTTTCAGTTACTGTATTCCTTATATGTGTAATGTATTGGTAGAAGAAACCAGGGAGAAAAGCAACACAATTAAATAACTATACCGTGAATGAGTCACTCAACACCGAAAAACCCAACGGATAGGGTGAGCTACGGGCCTAGCTCGCTGATGAGCTTCTGGAGGCAGGACGGACTGCAGGTCCGCTCTGTGTTCTCTCAAGAAGACGAACATGCAAGGAGATGGTGCTTGTGCAAGCCCAGTGTGTGAAACAAGGAGTCGTTGGAAATCACAACAGAGCGTGCCATTTTAAAGTGTTTTGGGGTTTAAGAGCTAATAATAGTATCGATAATGGGGAGAATTATGAAAAAAGATTTCAGAGAAGTGAAAATTAGCTAGGCCCAATAATGACTAGGATTTGGCCTATAAAGGAAATATAAAGGGGTGCTTTCATTTAGGAGGAAAACATGAGTACAGGGACATGGCAAGAGAACAGATATCTGGGTGCAATTCTAGAAGAAAGATGACTGTGATTTTTATTATCATGCTGATGTGGGAGTGGCAGTGAAAATGTAAAGCCAGGGTTGTAAACCTCAGATCCAACTTTCAAGTGGTGTTTTTCAGGGTTTCAGTAAACTTCCTTTAATTATGTGTATACTTGTGATATTACCAGAGCCAGGATTTCTGGCTTTTACCACATTCTCAGGCCTAAGTTCAGCAAATGACACAAACATCGATGTAAAGTTTGAAGATGTTGAAGTCACACACTTTCCGGTCAACGGGAAGCCTGGTTCCGGGTACTTGTTCCATGACCGTGTGGAGGCAACAGACCTATGGCAGCTTTCCGTCGACGACATTTTATTTGAGGGAGATCATCGCAATAGGTCCTGTGCTGGAAGGATGAAAATGGGGCAACTTGAAGAGAAGTAAGTTAGTAAGCCAAGTACATGTAAGTGCTTACGAAGCTGACCATTTGCATATCCTTTATTTCTTGGCTAAGACTCTTGCAACTAATCTTTTAAAGGCCTCCTTTACCTCTTTATTCCTAAGTGTGTAGATCAGGGGGTTCAGCATGGGTGCGATGATCCCATAGAAAAGAGACACCATCTTTCCCTGGTCCTTGGAGGCAGGGGAGGGTGGCTGCAGGTACATGGAGATAGCAGTGCCGTAGAACAGGGACACCACGATCAGATGGGAGCCACACGTGCCAAACGCCTTGCGCCGGCCCTCGGCTGACCGGATTCTCAACACCGCTTGGGCAATGAAAGCATACGAGATAAGGATGAGCGTCAGGGGTATCAGATGGAACAGCACACTGACAAAGAACAGTTCAGCCTCGTTTGCTGTTGTGTCTATGCAGGACAACTTGAGCAGAGCAGGGACTTCGCAGAAGAAGTGATCTACTTCCCGGCGGCCACACAGCGGCAGCTGGAGGGTCAGGGTAGACAACCACACGGAGTTGCCAAAACCAGCAAGCCAGGACGCGGCTGCCAGCTGGAGGCACAGCCTTCGGTGCATGATAACTGAGTAGCGGAGAGGCCGGCAGATAGCTACGAACCTATCAAAGGACATGACGGCCAAGAGAAGACATTCAGTGGAGCCCAAGGCCAGGAACATGAAGAGCTGGGCCACACAGCCGCCATAACTGATCCCCTTCCTGCCGCTGCAGGTGTTTACCAGCATCTGCGGGACCGTGCTTGTGGTGTAGCAAAGGTCCAGCAGGGACAGATTGGTAAGAAAGAAGTACATGGGGGTGTGGAGTTTGGGGTCCAGCTGAGACACAAGAATTATTGTCAGATTGCCAAAGATAGTCAAGATATAGGAAACCAGGAAGACCACAAAGAGCGGGGGCTCCAGCCATGGTCGATCCGAGAAACCGAGGAGGATGAACTCCTGTGGGACGCTCTCGTTCACCTGGCTCTTCATCAGTGCTTCAGGTCTTTGTTCCCTGAAACACAAAAATTCAGGAAATCAATGAACACATATTTACTATTTCAATTATTTGTAATCACTTTACTACCTGTTTGAAGATATTTACAGAATGAAGATTGCTTGTGATATGAAAAATACATAGTTGGAAATATCCATAATTACTTCGGTATTTCTACAATTTAATCTTTCTAGATCTGTATCAGCACTTCAAAAATGAAGGCCCAGCAGGACCTGGGTGGTTCAGTCGTTAAACGTCTGACTCTTGATCTCAGTTCAGGTCTTGATCTCAGGGTTGTGAGTTCAAGCCCAGTGCATTGGGCTCCACAGGTATGGAGACTGGTTTAAAAAAAAGAAAAAGAAAGCCAAAATTTAAGAAGTAAATACCTGATTTAAACAACTTTCATAAAATGTGTTCTTTAGTTTTTTTGGTCATTTCGTTAATCTTTGTTTGCACTACTTTCCTCTTCAATAGCTATTTTTAGAATGATTCAGTTGTAATTCCTGCCATCCTACCTTTTCGTTCTAATTTTTCCTCAAGACCATGGAGATTACCTTATCATCTGAAACAGTTAAAATTATTCAGACCACCCCCAAAACTACGTAGGTACGTTCTAGCAAGTCATCAGACATATTAAATAATAATAATAATAATAATAATAATAATAATCCCTCTTAAGACCTCACAGAATCAGAATAAAAAGATATTCATAACATGGAGTTTGGAGCCAGACAAGCCTGGGTTCAAGTCTCTGCTAAATAAAGCCATCGGTTATATCATGCTGGGAGTGTTTCTGATTCTCTTGAATGTCAGGCTCCCCGTCTAGAAAATGGGTATAATAATGCCTTTCTGGTGTGGCGGCGTGAGTGTGAAGGAAACGGACCGTAGTGACCTCGGGCCTCTGAGATGTTCAGAGAGGAAGCTGCCTGCGATTGCTCGACCTTGAAGCGTCCTAGGTCCACCCATCGAAAATGACCCTGTGAGTTGACAATTTACCTTCTGGTCCCTCCACAACTCTAATACCGCCCACCTAACAGCAGATGCAACAGTGACTCTCAGCTGTGATGTACCCTGTGATGCCCCACGGACGGCAGGTGCCGGCGCGGGGCGCACAGCGGCGGGAACCGGGTACCGCAGGGAGGCGGGAGCTCCCGGTGTTCGCTGGGCAGCCTGCTGAGAGCCCGCCCCTCGCTCTGGCCACCGGCTGGGGCTGCGTCCGTCCCAGAGTCGGCTTCCTCACCACGCTGCCCTCTATTATTATTATTTTATTGGTTTAGACATGTGAATTTAATGATAGGATCATGATTTTTGAATTATTAATTTATGCTCTAATTTCGCCCGTGCCTGTAGCTCTCGCTACAGAGTGGTAGGGAAGTCTTTTAGAGTCACTCGGAAAATTGCTGCTGCTATGCAGCTGTCAGTAAAATGAGGTGTGAGACACATATAAATTCAGATAAGGATATGAATGTGCAAAAAAGCTCAAATTCTCAGGGGAAAAGACAAGTGTCTGAACATGCATTTAGCATACTTCATGTGTTTGCTTGCGTATGACGGTATGATACTATCTCTGTTAGTAGACACGTATGTATAAAAATGTCCTGGAAGTATGCAGAAGTGTTGAAAATTGTTACCGCTGGCCAGTGAGGATGGAGAGAGAGTAAAGCGGACTTTAATATTTACCTTTACTCCTGCTCGTTCTAATTTTTAGTAAACAAGTATATTAGTAACCTTTTATTAATAAAAGTTATTGTGTATTATATAATAACTTTAAATGTCTCACTTGTACTCTGAGTTTAACTGTAAGGATCAACATTGCTTTAGACTTTAATAGCATAAAATAATCTTAAATGAATGTAATCTTTTATCTATTAATAGATCCTTAAAACTGAGTCTGAATTCAGGCTCCATATGAAGATTTTCTAAAGGCTGGAGTATGGGGACACTGGGCACTTCACTCGCAAAAAAAAAAAAAAAAGTTGTCGGTGATTCTAGGAATTCTGAAAAGCAGGGTAAATAGAATCCATAGAGATTTCACAACGTCCCAGTTTCCTCGAGTTACTCGAGTGCTGAAACAGTGACCTCGGGTCCCTGTGATTAAGGAGAGCTTATGCCCTTGGGGACTGAGGGCCGTTGCTGAGGCTTCCGTCCAGCAGGATGGCTAAGAGCGCCCCTCTATTCTCAGAAGTGCTCCTGTTGCGATGACCAGTCGGAAGGTCTCCCTGCGTATGAGACTGAAGACTGCATGTCTGTCTCTTCAGGACGTGTCTCACGCAGAGCCCTGCAGGTGTTTTCTCCTCCGGTCCGGACGGATGGTCTTTCCTGACCGGCTGTCCATCTCGCATTTCTCTCCCGGACTCAGCCCCAAACTGCCTCGCCCAGAGGCCATCACCGAGGACGATAGCAGAGGGGGGAGTTCAATGAACTTCTCACCCTTTCCCTCTGAGGTTCAGTCATTACAAACGTAATAAACGTGCTTCTGTTATCATCGATAGAAGGCACTGGTTGGCGTGTACTGTCACGGACAAGGTCCCTCCATCGTTCCCAGCAGTAAGGACACGAGTTTGGCGGGGTGGGGGGGGGGGAGTAAAATCCTGGAGAGGGCAGGAGGGGGTAAGGACGGTGAGCCAGAGGGTCGCGCAGCAGAACAGAAGTGCTCCGGAGATTGTGGTGCCCCTCATCCGCATTTCTGCTTTGCTCATTCGGGGAAATGTTCTCCTATCCTCACCAACATTCCACAACCTCATCATGTCTAAAATAAATCTTTAAAAAAAAAAAAAGACAAGAAATCTGACAAGAGTTGTCATTCCGATCCTGCCACAAAGTCCCTGCACAACTGGTGGCCTACTCAGTGGTTCTGGAAAGCAATTTAATTTGTAACACGGGCATTTTCTGTTCTCCATGTAACGTAGAAATTGTTGGGGTCTAAGTTTCCTCAAGTTACCATGCCTCTGTGAGCGTACAAAAAGCTTTTAAGTAGCACACAGAACTTCCGCCTTGCTCCCGGAGTGTGAGGATAAATAGTAATTTATTCACAAAACATGGCAGTTTGGGTTAGAATAGAGAGGAAGGCTGTTCATTCCCCTCTCCCTTCTCCTTTTATGAAAGATTGACTCGGAGAAACACAAATTAGGAAGCTCAGAGTTCTTTTCCTGAGCTCCTACACAGCAGACCAAGGCTTAGAACCAAGGACTGTCTGCTCCAAAGTTTTCATTTCCCGTAGAGGTAACAAACACCTGCAAAGTAGCACCATCAGCAAATAAACGGAAGGAAGAGACGGAGGCTTAGTCAGACTTCTGAGCTATAATAATAAAATCCATAGATGAGTTCACAGAACACCCACATTTCAGCATGTTTTATAAAATAATTTTCAGAAAAGTGTTCTACATACCTCTATATTAAGCGTTGGAGATAGGATGACGTGTGTGAGCACTTGTCCCAAAAGCTTTGAATTCAAATAAACCCAAGTAGGAGCTCGCCAACCAAGCGCTTTATAAACCTTTCAATTGTGAAGTGGATGTGACGAAGTTTGTCCAAGCCCTTGTGCCCCTTTTCCAGTGCAAATTATGAGATCTTCATTTGGGATTAACGCAGAAAATATAAAAATAGGAATAAAATATTGCAGACAACCAGAACGTGTTTTTCTGGCATCTCAGTGCAAAGTATTAAGTCTTTAACTGCTATTCTCAGAATTCTCCCTTCCAGATTTGCCACGTAAATGAGGACAGGGAATTGTCTTTATTAAATCACTCTGGTGTGTGCTCTGATTTTTAAGGGAAGGCAACCCGATTCTGCGCTGTATGGTAATTGACCCTGAGAGCTAACGGGCAGAGAGGGAGAGCTCAGGGAAGCCAGCTCCATTTTTAGCTTGGATTTCCTCCACCATCACCCTTTCTCTGGAGACTGTCTCCTTAGCTTTTTCCAAGATGAAAAGGAATGACAATAGGGACGAAAATACCTTATCAGATAGGACGAGTTTTGTGCCATCTGACTGGGAATTCATTTCCTCTTGTGAGCTATTAAATAAGTTCTGTGAAGCCACCTGGAAAAGAACACTGTCCATTTGCTCTGAAATTCTGAGATCAATTTCTATATAATAAAACAGACTTCCAATTAATCTACCACAGACATGCTTTTATTGCCTTGATTTACATAATGCAGTTTATTTATCATCTACCCAAATATTTCTATCTTTTCTTTCATAGATTTTTGTACTGGCTGTTGTACCTAAGTGATGAATCACCAAATCCTACACCTGAAACTAATATGGTTTTTTCACCTACAACTAATATTACGCTGTATGTTAACTAACCGGAGTTTAAATAAAAACTTGAAACTAAGAAGAGATTTTTGCATTTCTAGGCTTAGTGAGGAAGCTCTCCCTCTGTTTAGTATGGTTTTGTAGATTTGTTTTTGCAAGATTTAGAAAAATGATTTGTCGTTTTCTGTGCTCCCTTCTGTCCAGGATTTGTTTTCATATGTTCTACTAAGTAGCTTCATATCAATTTTGCAGATGAGAAGACACATTAAGTATTAAAATATAGTTATGAGAGTAGACACATTATTAAAATATATTTATAATTATGAAAAGTTTAGTACTTACAAAAAATGTACAAAGCCCATGAAAACATAAAAATAACACAATAGAAAAAATACCAATTAATTTGAACATACAACTCAGAATAGCAAATCTATGCTAGAAGTCTTTAAATTCCCAATCAGAGAAATATGTTGAAGTAATAATAAGTCACTTACTGGATTGAAAAAAAAAAAAGTGTAACCAGCAGGAACTCCTATTCCTAATCTTGCTCAAGGGAAAAGGCTACTCTCACAAATTATGGGTAGAAATGTAAACTATCACTAGATTTTTAGAAATAAATATTGAAAATACATATATATTTATCTACCTAGCCATATTATTCATGGAAATCTACCCGATGAAATAAAATTATCAGTATATAAAGGCATAGGAACAAGAACTTCTATTGTTGCAATGTTTGTAGTAGCCAAAGATGGAGAAAAAACTTAGTCCCTCGATAGAGAATGGAGTAATAATTAATCTGCACCAGAAGTATCTGCCTGAGATATCGCTGAGTGAGAAGAGGCAGATGCAAGAAAAACAGCGCTAACATGTTCTTAACGAGAGAAAACAATGGCTAAAATGCTCTAGAGATACTTTTATGTATCATACTTCGTATGGGATACAGGAGAATGAGAATTCCTTCTTTCTGTGAAGAACGAAGGGGCATCAAGTAAAACAGGAAAGGAAAAAAATTAAGATTTAATCCACCAAAAATACTGCATAATATTTTAAACTCCCCAAACTAAAAACAGTGTTTACTTCTGAAAGTAAGAATGGGCATGAGGGTGAGATTCTTTGGCGGAAAATAAAGCTTGTAAGTAGGATTTTCTTTTTTTTTTTTCCCCACAAGTTCTTATAATAGTTAAGTAATTTAAATAAAGAAAATAGTATTTTATTTTAATACAATATTTTAAAATTTTTAAATTTTTTAAAGATCTTATTTATTTATTTTAGAGAGAGAGAGGAACAGAGAGAATCTCCAACAGACTCATGCTGAGCTCGGAGCCGGTCGTGGGGCTCAGTCCCAGGACCCTGAGATCAGGACCTGAGCGGAAACCAAGAGTCGGACGCTTAACTGACTAAGCCACCCAGGCGCCACAAGAAAATAATATTTTTAAAAGAAAATGGAGGGCTAAACCAGTAGGAAAATCTGAATAAAAACAAATCTTTCATTTACAGAATAGGCCAAGGTAAATAAACTAAAAATTTTCAGTAGTCCTTAGAGTGGAAAATTAAGGGTAATGCCTAGTTAAGGGGGGCCGAGGAATAGCGGGAAAGCTCAGTTGACTGCTAACAGGAGTAGCGTGGATGGGTGCTCACTGCACTCGCAGAGTCCTCAAATAGCTACACTGTATCTTCAGTTTGTGGCTGTGGAAACAGGCTCAGAGGAGTGAAACTTCCCGAAGGTCCCGGAATCTGTTAGGAAACAAGAAATAAACTATGAAATGCACACTCTGGTTCACTTAAATTTAATTTCCTTTCTTGGCTAGTGTCCGTCTCCCTCCCCACCTTTTCTTCCCAGAGGACTGCTTATTGGCATAGTTCTCTCTGTCTCTCTCTGTCTCTGTCTCTCTCTCTCTCTCTTTCTCTCTCTCTTTTTTTTTTTTTTTTTTTTTTTGGTAAGGAAAGAGCTCCTGGAATGCTATAATTTAGTGTATTAATTTCAGACCGTTTAATCAATTACTCGGTATGAGAACAGGACAGGTGCACGGGGATGTTCTGGTGACACTGGTGTGGGCTGGATCCCTCAGTGCCTCATCCCAGGAAGAACTGCCTGTGTCGGGAGCCACCGAGCACTGAGAATTTTCACGAAGGGCTTAATAAGGGAAGTTTTCTTGGAGAAGTGAATTTTTAACTGAGCATTTAAAAGGTGATATTTACTTAAAAAAAAAAAAAACTCAGAAAATTCTTGTGAAAGCCTGCTATGTATTTTTCACATATTCCATATTATTTAATATAGAGGAGAAAAATGATAACAAGAGTGAGTTAGGAAAGGCAGGAAAGAATGTTCCAGCTAAAACGATAAACAAAGGGTAGGACAAACAGGCAGTGAACAGTTATCTTATGTCAAAGAGACAAAAATTAAATTGCAGCAAGTCCCCTAAGATATTCCTTTCAGGTATCTAAGTGGTAGTTTCTTCTATTGGTTTACATGCTTGCAGCATTCATAATAAGGTTGTGATGCCTTCTTCCTATTTCAGGCTGAAACCGCAGCACTCAGAAGAGAACACGCACAAGCCCCCTGCGCAAAGCCACCTGACCCACAGCGTCTGTGCTCACGTACTTTGCGGTCCCTCCTACAGCTGTGAACTCTTGCTCCCATTTCAAGCCCGACTGTCCCCTCGTGAACCGGATCCTGTTCCCCCCCACCTACTCAAGGTCACCACTGTTGCAATTTTCTCTTTCCTGAATTTTCATTGGACTGCTGGATCATTCCCTTCCCTGGTTTATAGACTTGTTGTAATTCCTCTCGTTTCAAAAATAATGCTGGTCATGTAATAAATCTTTCATCCCTACTATGAACGCCCATTTCTCTGTTTCTCTTCATCGTTTGACTTCTCGGAGGTTTTGACTGTGCTCACTGCTTGCACTTCACATTTTCACCTTTGTCTCCCTCATGCAGTCCAACCAGGAGCCCAGGCCATCGCTCCCCCAAAATAGCTCTTTGCAGGTTTGTCCGGGAGACCCGCATCACCAAATCTGTGGGTCACTTATCATCCCTAATCCCACGTGGCCATTTGCTGGATGTTAGAGAGTTGACCACTCATCCCTCTGGAAACACTTTCTGTTCTTTCCTTCCAGGGTCACGAGTGCTCTTGATGACCCTCCCACTCCCTGCTCAGCCCTTTCTCTGCTTCCTCCTCACCTTCCCGACCTAAATGCTGTTCCTGCTGCTCCCTCTCCCCCAGAGACCCGCACATCTGCTTCCCTGTCTCCACAGCGTCTTTGCTGAAACGTATCTTCCAAGCTCTTCCCCGAGCCTCCCCACTTAAAACTGCAGCCCTGCCGTGTTTCCCGGCTCCTGTCCCTGTAAGGCTTGTCTTCCTAACACTCACAAATGTTACCATCGTCATGAGGTTTCAGACATGGGTGCATTACAAGCTCAATGCCGTGGGGATTTTTCGTGTGTTTTGTTCCAGTAGCCAGACCATTGCCTGGCACAACACACACTTGCTGAACAGGTGAATGGGAGGGAAAAATGTGAACATACACAAAATACAAAAGAGGTTAAGGTTGTCTTCAGGGTCCCTGGACCACCCATCAAGACAACAAGATGGAAAATGATCTGAGAATCTGACTGATAAGCATATATCGAGCTATCATCTCATAGCTCCTAACGTAAGATCACAGAGGGTTTAAACACAAACACGCACGTATGGGCGTACATGTAATATTTGTTTCTTTGGAGAAAGATTAAGCTCTGTGGCTAAGGGTCTACAGCCGCACGTGGGGAATTGAATCCTGATGCTCATTTCCATCGAAACCTCCGTCTGCTCTGTGTACACGGTCTGTCCGTCAGGATGAAGCACTAATTAGTGAAAGGAAGAATCCATACAGGATAAAAATGAAGTATTTCTGCTATTTTTTATTATGAGGGCTATTCTGTTATTCCCATGAGATGGTGGGACAGGTAGAATATATTTGATTCTTTCACTGTACGTCTAAGTAAGTCAACTAAGGAAACTTTATAAACTACTTCATAAATTGAGTAACAGGTGGTGCTGGGCCATCATAATGCTGTTAAGGACACAGTGACCTTTCCTCCCCCTGAGATCTGATACTCATCATTCCGTATTACCTACAAGAGCGCTTGTAGAGTGTAATGAAACTTAACCGTTGTGGAGGGAAAGGGAAATTTTTAAAAGAATTAGTTGGAAATTCCATAGGATGCTTCCAAAATTGCTATTTCTATAGAGATTTATACTCTCTCTTGATCCGCTGCCCCCACTCCAAGATGTTATTGATTCTAAAATAATGCATATCGGAACAGTATAGAAATTATATAAAAATTATTATAATCATTTTTTCACTAGAGATTGATTCTAAAAGGATTTTTATTTACTTAGAAGTGCACAGCATATTTTTGCATCAGTAGGACACATATTATAAGTTGTTTTTCAGTGCAAGAAATGGAAAATGCCAAGTCATGGGTCTCCAATTCTATACTTCAGCTGCACTAATAATGCCCTTAATGAACATCATCATGGCTCAATATCACCTTTTACTTAATTCATAAAGTAGGAAAAATCGACTATATTCTAATTATTCCACCTTCTTATGGGAATAACAGAATATTGTCTATAACCAAAACTCAAAGTCCTTATTCACAGAAATTTTAACATAACATATGTTTTCCCAGGTTATGAGATGGGATCCAATTGGTAATATTTGAGGTCTGAAGATACCTGCCTGCCTTTAGGATTCATTCATCTAATACGGACTGTTCCAATCAACTTCCATTATGACTGGCGAGGGACTGCAGTCATGGGTATAAATGTGAAGAAATCAACATCCAGAGAACAACCCATCACAAAGATTCCAAAAGTTCCCCAGGATTCGTGTCATTCCTCCCTGCCTCTGTCCAAGATTATCCTGATGACAGATGGGAAAGTGGAGGTTAATAAACTTCAAACAGTTTAAGCAAGAAGACCTTTGTCAGTCATAGAGACTGGAAGTGGGATGGCGTTTCCAGGGGCTGGGGGGAGGGGAGAATGAGGAGTTATTGCTAATGGACACCGAGTTTCAGTTTGGGAAGGGAAAAAGTTCTGCGGGTAGATGGTGGCGATGGCTGTATTAATGCCACTGATGATACCCTTAGGAAATGGTAAAATGGTAAACGTGACATTGTGTATATGTTACTGTAATCAAAAGAGAAAACCAAAAAAAAAAAAAAACACCTTTTAGCTTTTTTTTTTTTTTGTCACAAATAAAGTACAAACAAGTACTGAATATTAACAAGAAACTCTGTCTTCCGTATAAAGCAAATACCTCATGGTCTTGCTACATAACCTTCTTCATTCACTTTTGCCTCAGAAGGTCAAACATAAAAATCACTAAACTCAGTTATATCAATGATTGAAAATACGCAAGAGCTGCACTGTGGACCCGCATTGTGGTGTTGGAGATACTAAGAGCTAGACAATGGAATGATTTAGTTTGCCTCGCATTTGGAAATTTGGCACTATAAAAGTGCATGTGAACTTTCTAGAAAAAATAAATACTTTTTTTTTCACTTCCTAACATATTCTTTTCATGTATGCTGAGGACTTACTGAGTACAAGTCATCGTGATAGAAGCCGGCATGGGTACAAGAATGGCTGGCGGCTACTTTTCATGGCTGGTATTTTGCAAGCATAGATCACTGTTTGGTCCCGAATTGGATCCCTCCTAGCGATCGGTGCTTGGCTTGAGGGGACCTGAGAGGGTGCAGGTGAGTGTGGACTCGGAACGTTGCATTTTCTCAACCTTGCTAAACCCCTGAGCTCCCCCTCTCGTTGAGCGCCTCTTCAGTCTGCGGCGTCAGAATAGTCCTTTATTTGCTCCGTCTAACAGTGTATACAGAGGATGGGTCAAAAGACAATCCCCAAACTTTCGCTATCCCTCTGCACCCCCCTTCCCTAGCACCTTCCTCACGGCTCCTTTAACTTCCTTGTTTCTCAGGGTGTAGATCAGGGGGTTAACGCCGGGAGTGACGATCGTGTAGAAGAGAGTGAGGAACTTGCCCTGGTCCTGGGAGTAAGCGCTCGCCGGCTGGAGGTACATGTAAATGATGGTGCCGTAGAAGAGCGAGACGACCAGCAGGTGGGAGCTGCACGTGCTGAAGGCTTTCCTTCGCCCGGCGGCCGACTTGATCCCAAACACGGCTCGTGCAATGTGGCCGTAAGAGAGGAGGATGAGAAGGAGTGGCGCCAGGATGATAAAGATCGCCAAGGCGAACGCCAGTGCCTCGAGGCTCACGGTGTCTACACAGGCCATGCCAATCAGCGCCGGCATCTCGCAGAGGAAGTGGTCCACCCGCCGGTGCCCGCAGCGCGGTAGCATCAACGTCTGCGGTGCCATGATGAGAGAATTGCCGAAGCCGCTCAGCCACGCCACGGAAGCCAGCTGCCCGCAGAGGCGCGGGTGCATGACCTCGGTGTAGCGCAGCGGTCTGCACACCGCCGCGTAGCGGTCGTAGGCCATCACAGCCAGGAGCACGCACTCCACCCCTCCCAGAGCCAGCACGAAGTAGAGCTGGACCGCACAGCCCAGATAGCTGATGGTCTTATCCGGGCCCCACAGGTTGTAGAGCAACTGGGGGATGGAGCCCGTGGTGAAACACATGTCCAGGAATGAGAGGTTGGCCAAAAAGAAATACATGGGTGTGTGCAGCCGGGAATCCAGGGCGGAAAGCAGGATGACGGTCATGTTGCCAAGAAGAGTCAGCAGGTAGAAAGTGAGGACGACCACGAAGAGGATCAGCTCTAGGTGGGGACGGTCAGAGAAGCCCACCAGGATGAAGCCCTCGAAAGAGCTTGTGTTGCCCTTCTCCATCACCTCTGGCCACATATTACCTGTTAGGAGAAAGAGGAGCACCTTTGAAGAGTGTAGAAGGGCGCCTGGGTGGCTCAGTCAGTTAAGCGTCTGACTCTCGGTTTTGGCTCAGCTCTTGAGCTCAGGGTTGCGAGATGGAGCCACGGGTCCGCGGGCTCCTCCCCGAGTGCGGAGCCTGCTTCATTTTCTTCCTTTCCCTCTGCCCCTCCCTGACCCCCACTCCCCACTCCCCCCACTCCTGCTCACACACGCACACTCAAACAAACAGAGTATAGATATACTCCCTCAAAATGAAATGACTGGTAAAATGGTGGAATGGAAACGCCTTTAGAAATACCGGATGCCTGACTTGGGATTTCAAGTAAGTATTAAGTCATTATTTGACGTGAAGAGCACAGTATTTGGGGTTTTTCAGATTCAGGGCTGTGATTATTTACAAACAATTTGCATGATTATTTTCAGTTTCACAGCTCATTATTTCAAAAGCTCATTATTTTACAAGGAAATAAATCGATCCGCTTTTGCTTTTTTTTTTTAATGGGGAAGCACAGTATGCAAACCATGGGTAAGAAAAGTGGCTTATATCTCTGCATCAGAGAACCAGGCTTGCTGTCAGGTGAAACCTCATTCTTCACAGTGTCTCATCAATACTGGGAAACCTAGAGTCCTACCCAAACTCAGGAGGGTACAGGTGATCAAGCAAAATCTTAGGAAGAAGATGACCTGGTTACTGTTTATAGCTACACCTCTGATTCCGTTCTTTGTATTCACTGGAGCACGACCCTAGCATATCTTCCGCTCCTCTACCCAGCCCTATCCTCAACCTCTGTGGTAAAATGATGTTTTATATCACCATGGTGTATTTTAACTCCGGGATTGGGCAACTTCTCTGAAGCTCTCAGTACTTTCCTGTAAGGATGAGAAAGAAGAAAACAATTGCCAGAACTCAATCCCCAATGGAGCTAATACCCAATGTTCTCTTGATAGCCTCTCCTCTCCTCTCATTCACACTTTGTTCTCTCAAACAGCTCTCCTTCCAGGAAGCCTACACTGACTTTTTTATTTATGTGTCTCTTAGGATCCCGTAGAACTTAAAGACGGCATGTCTTCTAGCACACTTTCACTTATTTGGCAGTGGTTTCGTGTCTTAGGGTGAGCGTGTTGTATAATGTAAGCTAAGCAAGGCAAAGTCTCATTCTAACACTTTTGCACATTTTCCTAAGCAGTTGTACTGAGAAGTGTTGGAGTTGTGACTCATTATATCTCGCAGATGCATGAGGGCACAAAACAGAGCTCCACTGCTCTAAGAATGCCTTGTCATAATGAAATCAAAGTTGGCATGTGCTCCCAACAGCTTCAAGATTTTGTACACTAAAACACTGACAGTTACTGGAAGTTGCAGGATTGTCAAGGTCACCACTCCAGAGGCTGCCACGAGCATCTCTGGTGGTCGCGAACGGATAGGGTAACATGGACGTGGATACACAATCCACTGATTAGAAGGCTGACAACCAATACTTAGAACCACTGAGTTCAGTCAGCACTGAGGGCTTTTCCTCCACTTCCTGTAACATGGAAATCTAAAAAACATATAATAGTCAAGAAAGAACATATGTGTATATACAAATGATTATTCTTTTACCTGGTATGTGAGTGTGCCTGTGCTTATTTAAACCTAATAGAATGCCTTCTAAACACACAGCCATGATCGTTTTCTCCCAAGAGCTATACGCATTAATTATTTAATGGTGTGATGCAATTTATCACTAGTTGCATTTAAGTAAGTTTCCATTGTTATGGGAAACAAGATGATTTTGTACATCCTCTATGACTTCTGGATCCTTGACCAGATAATTTCAATTTCACAAGATTTAAAAAATTGAACCGAATAATGCCCCAATATCAACTGATCTATAATTTGTCTCTAACAAGTCAGAATGCGGATTTATTGCTTATATTGTTTGGAGGAATGAATGACCACATCTTGGGGTTAAGAGAAGTGTTGGCACTTCACAGCTAGACAAGCTGCTCGTTCTGTGACAAACGGAACAGGAGATAAATGCACAGGGCAGAAACCCTAAAGAGCATTTTAGAAAATTCTTTCATTGACTCTCCATTTGGAGTTTAAAATCTGTGTTACTGTTTAACACTCACAAGCACAGAGAGCTCATTATTCAATAGACACCCATGCCATGCAGGACCATATTAGTATTTTTAGTCTTAAGATTTTCCAATTCAGTAGATCCCACTACTTCTTAAATTCATTTTGGGGGTAAAAACTCCATTATTGAGTTCAAAACTCTCTCCAGCTTCCTCAAAGACTGAGTGATATTAAACGACAATCTTTAAAATTGGATCAAGCCTGTGTACATAAAATACACAGACATTTATGCTGTGAATATTGGCATAGTAAGTCGAGTTGCGTGTGATTCAGCTGTTGTCTAAGGCGAAAGAAACCCAGATGACTGTCTGGAGGCCAAGGTCACATTTCTTCCTGCACAGGATCATTAACTTACCAAATTCGACTGCGGCGTCAAAAATGCCACGTCCACGGTTCCTTGTCTTTCTTGGGACTTCACTTGGAAGTCCAAGTGGGATGACCAGAGTGAAAGTGAGAAGGAAAGAAAGATGACATTTTGGAAATCTACAGGAAAGAGGAGATAAAGAGGCAAGACCCAAGCAGCAGTGAATCTGGATAGACGAAGAGAGGATGGGGATGAGCACACAGTGGTTATGCCACCTGAGGGCCCCCAGCATCCACATTCCCCTCCCCCTCAGATCGGAAATCAGACAAGGAGCAGCGAAGGAAGCCAGGTGTCTCCGGTGCACACTCAGTGTGGGGCCACTTGAAGATCAAAGGATTCAAGTTCGAAAAGAAAGAACTTCTTATAGGTTTCAGAGTTGATATAGGATTGGATACTTCCTCCTCGGTCTCACCCTATGGAGTTAAACTTCCTCTTACAAAAATTCCCTTAACTAATTATCTCTAACAAGATTTGGGAGAACATATGGTCTCAGGGGAAACACCACTCTTCTCAACACCCCTATCCACCCACCCCGCCCCCCGCACACCAGATTCACCCAAGAGACAGACGGAGAGGGGGCACCAGATCTTCCTTGCTGGGTCTCATCAAGTGATGATAAACACAAAGGCCCAGGGAGTGGCTAATTCACACTCAATTCAGAAAGGAACCTAGGGGCGCCTGGGTGGCTCAGTCGTTAAGCGTTTGCCTTCGGCTTGAGCCCCACATCAGGCTCCCCCCCTGGGAGCCTGCTTCTTCCTCTCCCACTCCCCCTTCCTGTGTTTCCTCTCTCGCTGGCTGTCTCTTTCTCTCTGTCAAATAAATAAATAAAAAATCTTAAAAAAAAAAAAGGAAAGAAAGGAACCTAGAGTCAGTGAAAAGAGATGCCAGGGTCTACTTGTGCCTCAGTTTACTTTTGTGATATGTGTCCCCTGCTACTTTCTTAGTGCATGCAGTGTAGAGAGGTGCTACTCACAGTCCTTTGCCATTTTGTTTATTCAAGATTAACTTTCTGTGCAATTATAAAGTCCGTAATAATACAACTTAACTTATATATTTTCTGTTTAAGACAGATCTACCAAGGACAACCCTCTGGGTCCCTTCCCTCCTTGGGACCTTTGTACTATCACTTTGCCATTGCTCAATTAACCTTGCTTTGCTGCCCCCCAAAGACAGATGGATCAAGAGAAAGATAAAAAAGAGACAGTTTTTGACATGTAAAATTAACACAGAAACAAAAAAAGACCAAAAATATTAAAAATAACTTCATTTCAATTTGCCTAGTTTAGTGTAAAACTATTAAAATTATCTCAAGAAAGTTACCATCTATCTGACTGACAAATGACTTCACCGGAGTCATTAGACTTAACAGGTTTTGGTTTTTAAAAAAGACAAAAAATAATAGCATGCACGTGCCATCCCAGATCCCTTGCCTGACAGCCATACGGTGAACAATACAGCAACAACTGCATTTCGAAAGCTCATTTTCTGTATTTAGCTGTAAAAGACTTCAAAGGAAGAGATTTTAGTTGATGCACATGATATACTATGTATCAATGTGCCTTGTACATCTAAATATCACTTTGATTTTTAATAACCATTAGTATTAATATCTTATGGCCGACTAACTTCAGTGACACTCTGCCAGGTAGAAACAGAACGTAACTGGCCATCACCATGTCAAACACTGTGTTTTAAATATAAACGTCATTAAAGTCATATAGTATAATCCTTTATAAAAGATTTTTTTTAATTTTATTTATTTATTTGACAGAGAGTGAGACAGTGAGAGAGGGAACACCAGCAGGGGGAGTGGGAGAGGAAGAAGCAGGCCTCCAGCAGAGCAGGGAGCCCGACGTGGGACTCGATCCCAGGACCCTGGGATCATGACTTGAGCTGAAGGCAGACCCTTAATGTACTGAGCCACCCAGGCTTCCCATCAGATAGTATAATCTTAATACCACTACTTATACTGGTAGAATATGAGCTAGAAATGATAGCATTATCATCTCCATTAATTTATAAGATAGCATTATCATCTCCATTAATTTATAATGACATACAATGATTTTTTCTGTCAACAAATACTGAAATACCTAGAAGAGCCATCAAACCAAATCAATATTAATTCTGTATTTGAGCGAACTTCTTGGCACAGTCAGACGAGCCATCCCCCTGAGAGTTGCTTCTTATTCCTCGATGGAGTTGTTAGTTTGTACCCCCATCTCAGCCAAAGATTTTCTCACAGAAACTGGGGAGAAGTAGCTAGAGAATTTGATGCTGTCGAGAATTTCCTACCCGAGGTAATGAGTCCCTCTGAGAAATAGAGGCGAGGTCTTCATAGGGCACTTAACTCCATGAGGGATGTGAAATTGTTAGCCAAAGAGGACATTTTAGACCCAACCTTTAAATTTTTTTTGCCACCTCGCTGCTACCCCTTTTCCTCACACCTGGCCCATCACTACCCTTAACTATTACAAATACACTTAAATCTGTAACTGACGGGAATGTTATAGTTAAGGAAAGCCCTTTTCTGTGAGATAAAATAATACAATGCAAGGTTCTAAGTGACTGCGAGAGAGGCTCCCAGCATATTGTCGTACGATGTAACACGTCGTAATGCGACCCCATGGAAAGAAGTCTGTAAGTCTGTGTCATTTCCATCAGACACAAGTACCTTTTTTTAAAGTAATCTCTACACCCAACACGGGGCTCAAACTCATCACCCCGAGATCAAGAGTCTCGTGCTCTTCCGACTGACCAGCCAGGTGCCCCCATCAAACGCAATTACCTTTAAACAAATCTCTTACTGTAACTGAATCTAATTTATCATCACTGTAGCTTTTGTGCAAGTAAACAACAGATTATTCAGAAAACGTTTATCACACACGTTCACAAAATTTGATGTCAAGTGTCCATCACTTCTTCGAACTTCATTTCCCAAGTCTGCTTTTCTTGGTTTTTGCCTCATTGTGATTTGTCCAGTCACCGAGTCTTAAAACATCGCAGTTTTCCTGACCCATCTCTTTCCCTGAATGCACATATTCCACAAGTTTTTTTAAGACTACCCATATCAGGGGCACCTGGGTGGCACAGCGGTTAAGCGTCTGCCTTTGGCTCAGGGCGTGATCCCAGCATTCTGGGATCGAGCCCCACATCAGGCTCCTCTGCTGGGAGCCTGCTTCTTCCTCTCCCACTCCCCCTGCTTGTGTTCCCCCTCTCGCTGGCTGTCTCTCTCTCTGTCAAATAAATAAATAAAATCTTAAAAAAAAAAAAAAAGAAAAGACTACCCATATCAGCCTTCTTTCACCCCTTGGTCTTCTTTTCCCTTTCTACTTCTCTGGGCCCAGCCCGTAAGTCATTAACTCTTACCTGATCTGTTACAAGACTCTCTAGAGTCTCCCTCCTTAAAATTATTTTTCACTTTGCAACAAAAGGAGCATTTCTGAAATATAGTTCTTATCATGTCAGTGCTTAAAGCCCCGAAGTGACCCTTACTATTGCCTATGGAAATACACATATATTCCTTAGTATTAATGTTGGTTCTGGACCAGCTTCCATTTCCATCTACAAGAGTTTGTGTTTATTTTACACTTCAAATGCGTTAAGCTACACATTTTCCTTTGAAGAGGATGACAAACTGAATCATCTCTGGAAAATCACTTAGAATAAAGGGGAAGAAGAACAGAGAGAGAATGGCTCAAACTCCAGCTCAGAAAAATTGATACAGGCTTAAAAACTAGAAACCTCACTCACTATCACTGGGGAGAAAAATTAATTTGAAGAGTTTCTGTGAAAGTTAAATAAGGTAAGAAATATTAAATATTTAGCATTGTCCCTGCATAAAGTAGATCTTTGATAACGGTGATTTTTCCTAACTATAT
The DNA here is from genome assembly GCF_023065955.2 of Ursus arctos. Classification (NCBI taxonomy): domain Eukaryota; kingdom Metazoa; phylum Chordata; class Mammalia; order Carnivora; family Ursidae; genus Ursus; species Ursus arctos. The sequence continues at coordinate 1,872,355 of NW_026622997.1, forward strand.
GTCTCCTTGCTTATGATATTCTTTCAGATGGGAATGTTCATTCTATTAAATATAATACTAAAATCATGAAGGCTAGTTGAAATATGCTTCCTGGAAGATCCTCTTATTGCTCTTTGTTTTTTTGGCTATATTTTTTTCTGGGTTCCAGCAGCTTTTTATTTGCAATCCTATTACATTTGTACTATACTTATTACCCCCTATATTGGATTTTAGTTTATTCTAAAGAAAACCTAAAGATGAACATTATTCGGGAGTAAGTTCTTGGTTAAGAGGATAAAATAGAGTGAGCAGAAGGGAAAACTTAGAGGAGTTTAGCAAAATGAAAGAATTGATATGCTTGTTGCACTTGTATGTTGGGGTAGAAGATAGTAAAGTAGGAGGAAGAGAACTCATCTACTTAAAGGATATCATGAGAAACCCCTTTGGTGGAAAATCACACCATCTAATGCCTTTATTGTGCATTTACACAAAGTCAAATATACAATAAAAATTACTAGACATGAAAAGAGGCAAGACCATATAATCAGTAATCAAGATTAAAAAAAAAAAAAGACCAATAGAAAGAGATCCCTAGATAACCCATATCATGAAGTCAGTAGATTAATATTTTAACACAACTGTGATTAGTCTGTTGAAAAATATGGACCCAAAAAAAAAGCACTCGTGACAGTTTCACCAGAGACTTGAAATGTAAAAAAGAATAGAATGTAGAAATGAAAAGTAAAATAACTGAAAAAACTCAGTCTGAGTTTAACATCACAACAGAGAGCAGTGACTAGAAGTAAAAAAAAAAAAAAAAAAAAAAAAAAAAAACACAACAGCTGTAACACCAAGAAAGAACGAGATGGAGACAAATTATGGACATAACCACATGCAGGTCAAATGCAATTGGTTTAAGATAAAAATGATTAGCGTGTTAGAAGAAGTGAGAAAGAATGGGGCAGAAGCAAAATACAAAAAGATAATTGCTTAGGATTTTCTAAAACCAATAAAAATTATCAACTAACATATTCAAGAATTTCAGAACCTCTAAAAAAGGTAAACTAAAAAATAAAACTGCGTAAGGGTTTATTTTCTTAGACATGCTACCATAAGTATGAAAAAAAATCACTAAATTGGACTTGATCAAGACTGGACACATTTGCTTTGTGAAAGTCCCTTTTACGAACATAAAAGACGACCTACAGACTGGAAGAACGTATTTGCAAACCATTTATCTGACAAAAGACTCATAACTAGAATATATAAAGAACCCTCAAAACTCAACTGTAAAAACACAAATAATGCAATTTGAAAATGGGTAAAAAGTGTAACGGACATTTCACTGTAGCGGAAGCAAGGATGGCGAATAAGCCCAGGAAAGTCGGTGCGACATCAACGGCCGCTGGGGAGGCGCTGGGAGGTCCTGAGATGCTGAGCCCACCGATGAGCTCCGGTTTGCGGTTCTGGCTCGGAGCTGGAGAGCTGGGGGGGGGAGGGGGGAACGCTGGTGAGGGTAGGGTCTGCTCCCACCTGCTGGTGTCATTGGCTCATAGAGCAAAGAGCCAGGTCAGTAGGGACATGCCAGGAACCAGAAGCAGTGAAAAGGCCACAACTTCAACACCAATTACAAGTACAATCGCCGCGCAACTAAGCTTACAATAATCCATTTCATTCACTGGACTCATTTGTCCGTGCACAGGACACACCAAAAATGTAAATAGGGACCAATACAATCTTTCAGGTCTTTAATGAAAGCGTTATTGTCTGAAATCCTCCCAGGAAGTGGCATTGCATTTGGGTGACAATATTTTCGTAGTGAACAATTCCCTCAACTTCCACGTTGCCCTTCCAACCATAATGGCTGTTGTCCTGTGGATCAAGGAATCAACGTGGGGATTGTTCCACTTGTTCAGCACATGTGGTCCATACGTCCAGAATCAGGGAAAATGACTACGAATTGGGTTTGTGGGCCCCTGGCCCCACATCAGATAAACCTAAGTGAAAACAGTATATGTCATAATCTCAACACGTAGTGGTTGACGAAGTAATCAGAGTCTCCAGGGAGAAAAAAGAGTAGCTCAGAGCTAAGACTCAATGATCCTGGAAAAGGGGAATTCCTTTCCCAAGCACACAATTACTCAGATAAATGGTTGGAGGTATAAGAGGAGAAATAAATGGTTGGAGAGATAAAGGAGAAATACTCCTGTATCTGCGGATTTGTGCTCTTACAGGAGATTTCTGCAGGATGCTGGCACTCTCATCAACTAATTCTCAATGCCAGGTCTTACTTCCACGATACCTGTGGTGTCCTCTGTCTCACTTTTAGGAAGTGAATGATCCAGCTGCACAAAGTAAACCCATTTACATTCTAATGAATTTCTAACAAATTAAATGTGCTTATTGTAGCCCATGATTAAGCCCAAATTTTAAAATAAGTGAACATTAAAGCATTCTCAGCCATTCCAGCTAGAACACGAACTCCATATCCATTAGTAAGTGCAGATTGATGAAATCACCTCCACGTAAAAAATGTTCTCCCTCCTGGAAATCATTCCCACACGTAGTCACCACGTTTCTAATGTCAAAAATTAGAGCAAACTCCTGCAGTTTTCTAAGTGTGAAAGCCGTCCCCCCTCCCACGGTTTCACTTACAGATGCTTCCCCAGGGGGCACTGCGATCTGATCCTTGGCAAAGAAGGGCTTTAGGACTAGGGAGTGGGAACCCGTCCACCTCTTGCAACTGCCTCAGGGAGTGGGAACCCGTCCACCTCTTGCAACTCCGCTCAGCTGAGGGCTTCACTAGACGCAACAGGGGAATTTACTTCTGTCATGGAAATCTCCATGGATTTTAAGGGTTTAGATACGCAGAATCGTCTAAAGCCACAAAAATGTCTCTATTCCAATTCTTGGAGTCCCATTCCTTCCAAATAATCTCTAACGTTTCATTAAAAATAAATCACGCAGGGCTCTGAACCGCTTTTAGTCACATCACTTCTGACAGCAAAGGTGTGGGGCGTTCCACTTCTCCAGCTCTGACTCCACTGGATGTCCGATACTTCAAATCAGTTCTCACATTCACAACCCCAAGTCAGCATCAGACCCCACAGATTAAGGGATTCGGTCCCAAAAGACCACCCCTACTTCAGACACAAAGAGCAAAGATGAGGCTACCTGTATTTCTGACCGACTGGCTTTAAATTCAGGGGTTCCCACAACCCCCTCTTTGGGTTTGGTAATTTGCTGGAATGGCTCGCAGAACTCAGAAGAGCAGCTTAGCTACTGTGACTGGCTTAGTATTAAGGACACAACTCAGGACCAACCAATTGGAAGAAATGCATAGGACAAGGTATGGGGGAGGGGGTGAGAGCTTCCCCTCGCCTCTGAGTGTGCCTCCTCCCCCCTTGTCCCTGTGTTCACGTGCACAGAAACTCTCCAAACCCCAGGCGTTTAGGTATAGTGGATTAAATCATTGACTACTGGCGACTAACTCAATCCCCAGCCCATCTCCTTCTCTGGAGGTCGGGATGTGGCATTGAAACTTCCAACCCTCTAATCCGGAGGCTGGTTCCTCCTGCACCCAACACCCGTCTTGAAGCGCCTAGGCCCCACGCAGGGTCACTCAGCATAATAAATGCAGGTATGATCGAAAGGAGTTTATTATGAATAACAAAAGGCTCTTTTCATTGCCATCACTCAGGAAATTCCTAGGGTTTTAGAAGTTCTTATGCCGGGAACTGGGTCCTAAGACCAAATGTACATTATTACATGAATTTGATTTAGAATTTGATTCAGAAACCCACAGGATCATTCTTTGCAACTTATTTTTTTATATTTAGCCCTACAATGACAAGAAATAAAAGACTGCCTTAGGACAATCTTTTATTTTTAAAAAATCTTGGTTCTCTGATCATGATTTGAGCTGATTATTTGAAGCCTTGAGCTTGTAGTATTATTTATTTATTTTGTTTGGTTGGTTGGTTTTTTATTAGTTTCAGAGCTAGAGTTCAGTGATTCATCAGTTGCATATAACACCCTGTGCTCAGTGCTCATTACATCACCTGCCCTTCTTAACGCCCATCCCCCAGTTACCCCATCCCCCCACCTTCCTCCCCTCCAGCAACCCTCAGTTTTCTAGAATTCAGTGCATTTTATGGTTTGCCTCCCTCTCAATTTTCATCTTATTTTTTCTTCCCTTACTGTAGTAGTATTTATTTAAGTTCTCCAAAACACTTGCAAGGAACTCTCCCGAACTTCAGCCTTGGTGTCCCTGTGCCTACCATCCTGATCTGATACAGCAACAGAGCCTTGAATGCAAAGCTTCATTCCAGATACCACAGGAAGTAACTTAAGATGTTTCTTTCACCCCTAAAGACTGTCCTCTACCTGCTGTGAAGAACAAAGGCAAAAGGAAAAAGTTAAACTTCGTGTAACTTACAGCCCATTGCCTTGAGACAGGCAGGGTGATCTTCCCCTGGGAGCTCAGCTGCCACAATGTTAATACTTAGCTAGAAGCAAAAGGCAACCTTAGCTTGACTTTAGCCTGACCTCCAGGATCCTGTAAAAATCCCTTTGGAAACTTCCTCTATCTCCACCCACCCAAAAAGGTATATGTTAGGGATTGTCCTCCCAGCACATGGCCCACTGATACACATCTGAAGGGTCTCATGACTAAGAATTTACTAGACTTACTAGACAGTAGTAAATGACCTTTTCCTAACAACAGCTCATCCTTCAAGGTCCTGGAAACCTTGCTTCCAAATTCCTTAGAGACTTACACTATACCCTGTCCCAACTTGAAAGTATGTAATTATCCACTCCTCACAACCCCAGTGCAGCCCTTTCTGCCCATTGATCCTTCCTGTCCCCCTGCTTTAGTAAAACCACCCTTTTTTGCACCAAAGACATCTCAAGAATTCTTGACTGTTTGCTCCCAAACCCCAACGTTTCACTTCATACCTATTTCCCATTCTCTAATGCTTCCCAGTCTCTACGGGCTGTGGCTCAAGTCAGATATCCCAAATTAGGTCACCGTATCTCTGAGGGTCAGATACCTGCAACCATTTCCGGCACTGATTACCATATGGAGAAGGCTTCCCAACTACTAACAAAATAATTCCTTTAGGTTCGCTTAAATAAAGGAGTTATCCGGAAGTGCTAGAAAATCCACACGCTCCTGAGCATGCCTTATGCTGCTTGCAGAAGCAACTCCCAGAATCACCATGCAGAACCGACATGACAAGGGAGAGTGTGTGCTGTCTCACGCTGCCTTTGCCTGAGTCGGTAAGATTCTGGGGCCAGAAAGAAAATTCTAGAACCATCTCCCTCTACTGTAGTTGGAAAACAGTCCTTGCTACTTTCAGTCCCGCGTTTGTACTGTATAGGAGCCTATCCAGGTTTAGGGAAGCTTGAAGCTTACACAATCTTGGAGGTTGTCTTTAATAAAATAAATACAAAATAATAAATAAGTATTCGATATAATAATTAATATGTATTTAGAATTAGAGAAGTAATCACACAAATTACCTATTTCTAAAAGGAGATAAATATCATTATCACCACTGAATGCAGGCAGGATATATACTACTCTAAAATATGTCATTTTAAGGTGTGCCGGGTGGCTCAGTTGGTTTAGTGTCTGAGTCTTAGTTTCAGCTCAGGTCGTGATCTCAGGGTCATGAGATGAAGCCCCACACTCAGCACAGAGTCTGCTTAAGACTCTTTCTCCCTTGCCCTCTGCCCCTGCCCCAGCACACGCTCGCGGTGCTCTCTCTCTTTCTCTCTAAAATAAATAAATCTTAAAAAAAATGTCAGTTTGGCACAGGGATTATTTTTAGCCGAAGACAAATGAGAATCAGCAGAAGCAAGAAAAGTTCTCTGCCCTCGCCTTTTCTGTCTAAAAGCTGGGCATGTGTTTCCCTAGTGAAGGTGTCCTCTTTTCCATACCAGGAAGATAGAGCTGCTCTTACCACAGGAGACAGACTGCGCATTGACACGAGTCTACGTAAGCCAGTCTTTTTACTGAAGTAGCCCTTATATTCCGTTTCTTCCATATACTTCCTAGTCGCTTTTCCACAATCTATTGTCCCTTGAAGCCCAAACGCCCTGTCCTTTGTTGAAATGATGTATAAGCCCTGAGTCTGGCTGCTGCTTTGAGTTTCACTTCTCGGAACTCCTATGCGTTAGAATGTTAATAAAAATTGTGTGTCTTTTCTCATGTTAATATGTCTTTTGTTAATTTAATGTATGTGCCCTCAGTGACTGAACATAAGAGGACAGAGGAAAATATTTTCTTCCCTGACATCACCAAATCTAAAAAAATAATATATCATTTTAAAATTAACTGCCTGATACACATCTATGCTCTCTGCTCCTAGTTTATGGATGAGAACTCCTTAGTTACTTTTCCTTTTTTTTTATTGTAAAAATGACTTCATGTTACGATTTCTTATAGAGAGACTAGAGAGGTAATTGAATCCTTCAGCGTGCTGGGGTTGATGGAATTTTACTTGTTATAAGTTAATAGAAATAGTGTACAAATTTCCCATTGCTTTCACCACTCATTATCAAGAAGGCTTATAAATATTTACTATTGTTCACATTTGGGGAAAACCTGTGTTCATTTCCATTTTTACATGTGTTTCAGATTTGGGAGTGTTTCAAGTTTTCTTGTGAATAACATAACACAATAGCACTTCATTCATCATTTTCTCACAGCCGTCCCAATGTATCTATTGTAGCAACGTTTTACTACTGATACGTTAGCCTCATTGACATCGGTATTTTCCTCAAATACCAAAAATGCAAATTACTTTCAAATATGCTCTTTGATTCATGTCTTTTTGTTACTTGGAACATCAAAAAAATCCAAGATCCTATTCACTATTTCTATTCACATTTTATCTGAAGAAAATGTAATTTCAATGATTTCTGTACTCAGACCTACTGTTTTGTGTTGTTGTTGTTGTTTTCAAATTTCATTCATTAATTTGCCTGACAGCTTTTCTGTAGTTTTTTAATAGACAAATTCAGGGGCACCTGAGTGGCTCAGTCTGTTAAGCATCTACCTTTGGCTTGGGCCCCGGGCTGAGGGTCCTGGTGTCAGGGTCCTGGGATTGAGCTCTGCATTGGGCTCCCTGCTCAGCGGGGAGCCTGTTTCTCCCTCTGCCCCTCCCCTCTGCTTATGCTCCCTCTCACTCTGCTCTCTCTGAAATAAATAAAGTATTTTTTAAAATAATAAACAAATTCAAAGACGACAATGGAAGGTGCCCTTTGTCTCTACATCTCAGGGATCTGTAATTTCTCACTTGTTTTATGTGACCATTGCAAAACTTTCCAGATGAGAGCGGAGCTTTACCAACTCTTTGAAAAAATTCTTTGTATTCACTTGTGCTGGGATTCTTTTTTACGGCTCTGAAAATATCCCCGGTCATTAACTGGGAGTCCTTACAGTGCCCACGGCCTCGCACTCTGAGGCTGGAGCTCGGTGTCATGGCTTCCCCACCTACTGGCATCCTCAGGAATCTTGTGGGTAATTCCACAGCCTGCCCCGCACCTTACAACAGGACGCTGGCCAGTCAGCCCAGTCTGAAGTCTGCGTGTGACCTACACCAGGAGGCCAGACAATACCCAAGCTATACACACGAGTCACCGTGAGCCACAGAACCGGGTCCCCAAAACAGCTTTCCCTGAGTCAGGTGACAGGAAGTCTCACAGCTGCTTCATCACCAACTGGCGTGAGAACCATGTCGGAATCTGTCAGGCGGGCTGAGGCCCTGAGGGGGAGGGTCCCAGGCCCAGGGCCAAGAGCGTTCTTCACTTTGTGTGAGAAGGAATTCAAGGACAAGCCTGTAGAGAAAGGGACAAAGCTTTATTAAGTACAGAAGGAAGAGAGGAGATACTTGACTGCAAAGTACTGGTCTTTCTTCCCAGAGAGGGAGGAGGACCCCTCTTTGTCTCTAAAGAAGGGTTTTATTCGTTTTTTAAAATTAGCTAATAGTATAGGGAGGGGCTTACTCTCTAGCTTTGGTTTATCATTATATTGGGCAGTTCATGTTTCCATTTTCTTAGGGTCGTGGAATTACCCACAAGGAGCAATTTTAAGAATGTCCAGCTTTGTGGCTTCTACTGCCTGAGAGAGTGGGGTCTTACGGTTTTCCCTGAGTCACGTCTTGTGACATTTTTTGTGACCTGCTGACTTTCAAGTTAAGGGTCAGCCTAAAACCAAAATGGCTGTACTTCGCTCAGCTTGTCTCCCTACTCTGCCTTCCCCCCTGCCTCAAGAGGGAAGTTGGAGTGGAAATGAGAGTGGCCTTGACTAATTACGGATAAGATATTTTTTGGAAATTTTACAAAAACATGATTTTATGGGCACACATTGCTAGGATCCTTCTCAGAGACAATGCCTGTGCCAGAGAGGGACGTAGGAAGATCGAATTTGACCAGTTTCATGTTAAGTCCCCCTCAACTGAAGCCAACCACACCAGCAAAAATGTGCTGTTTATTACAAATTTAGCTCAAATCTGAATCAAGAATTCTGCTTCTGGGCAAAATTGAATAACTTTCAGAAGTCAAGAACTAGAAAAGCCCTAACAAATACAAAAAATTATTTGTGTAAAATATCAGAGAGCTACTAAAGCAACAAAGACAGGAGAGTTCATGGGTGTTCAGTTTGCTGTTCCGCGGAACGAAGAAGTGTGAAGTGGGCTGGGGGGGGGGGTTTCCCCGGGGACTGCTCAGTCTGGATTCCAGCAAGAAGCTGATGACTTACGCAGCTAGCAAAAGGACCGACAGTAGGGAAGAAAGGAAAAAACCCAGAAATTTGTCATTCTTCTTTAGTTAATGTGACAAAAATGAATTGAGGGCCTGAAATGCAAGGGAGTTTTCCCTCGAGGTATTTGACAAGCAAGCCTTTAAGTTAAGAAGGGAAGGAAATTTAAAAGGTTTGTCCAACACCCCTGAAAAACACAGCTGACTTTCCAACAATCTTACGGTACTGAGGAGTTAGTTCAGTTTAAGACTAACCCAGAGGTTACTGCACTAGTCTCTCAGTTGAAAGACCTCGAGTGCTGTTATCCGTAAGAACAGAGATAATGAGGGGCACCTGGGTGGCTCCGTGGGTTATGTGTCTGCCTTCTGCTCAGGTCACCATCGATGGGGCCCCACATTGGGCTCCCTGCTCAGCGGGGAGCCCGCTTCTCCCTCTCCCTCTGCCCCTGCCCATCCCCTTCCCTCTCTCCCTGCCCTTTCCCCACCAGCTCCTGCTCACACCTGCTCTCTCACAAATAAATAAAATCTAAAAAACAAAACAAAACAAACTTTCCAATATGGCAGGTCTGTCTTGACCCAGCTTGGGCCCTGTCAGAGTGAATGTGCTCAACGTCCCAGTCCGCCTGGCAAAACAAAAGGTGAACCTTGTCTGCAGGAAGATAACATCATCCGAAGGGAATATGAACTCTTAAGTTTTAAAATATCTATCATGTAGCTCTGTGCACGAATGACTTAGAAACAACAGCTAGCAATTAGTATGCGAAGAAGTCCTTGTCATTGGTTGCAACTATAGTTATTCCTAAAACAGGTGACCGTTGAACAACATGACCGTTTGAAATATGTGGGGTCCACTTACCCATGATTCTTTTTCAGTAAATACGGTGCAGTCCTGTAAATGTGTTTTCTCCTTATTGCGATTTTTCTAACATTTTCTTTCCTCCAGCTTTATTGTAAGAATATAGTGTATAATACATATGACATATAAAATGTGCGCTAATGGGCTATTCATGTTATCAATAAGGCTTCCAGTCAACAGTGGGTTATTAGTGGTTAAATTGGGGGGGGATCAAAAGTTATGGGTGGATATTTGACTGCAATGAGTAACACCCCTAACTTCCCGCATTGTTCAGGACCATCTTCCATTAAATTCTTCAGATTTGTTAAAAGCTTGTCGTTTTGTCTATTTAATAGATCCTAATAATTTTTCAGAATTACAAATATATGTCTTCCAAATCTATTCATCTGGAAAAGAAATTGAAATGAGCCTGCCTGTTATAGTACATGAATAATAAATATATATTCTGGCTGGATTAAATATTGCAATATAAAAAATTTAAATCTTACAAGACAATCTATGCACTCTCGAGTTGAAGAAGAGCTTAGTAATTAAGCCTAGAAATTTTAAAATCCATGCAAGATAAGGTGAATATAGTGGTTCTATGTTAATTTGTAAGACTACTTTATGTAAAATATATTATAAATCAAGCTAATGAGCAGTTTTCTTAAGATAAATTACACAGAGGTCCATTTAGAGAATTTACACATGGAATAAAGAATTCCTGATAGAAGTCACTGCATGCCTTTAGAGAACTCAGCGAGTAGCGGAGAAAAGAAAACGAATCCCAGTTCAACAGCAAAACAATCAAACTTTCTTGGGTACTTTAGTCCCCATTGTCATTACTTCTGTCTTAGAAAAAGTTGAGGATCTGCTCTCTAGAGGAAGTTTGCTGAGCAAATCGAGAGCAAAGAGAAATATCACTTCAAAGATTTCTCTCTCCCTTCCCATTGGGTATGTGGCTAATTACATAAACTATGGGGGAAGAGGTTTGCAATTCAGTGTTTGAGGTTTCCGCCAGAAACCAAAACAAACACCAATGCTGGTAGAGCAAAGACACCATACGTACTTCTATCCACTTTGCAAAACTGGTTAGGAAAACCCCTCTGAAAATAGCAGCTGATGCCCTCATTCCAAGTGAGGAATTACCTGAACGCCACACTCTGGTCGTCTGTGCTGCTCGTCCTTATCTTCCAGTTAACCCTGGACGGGACCTCGTGACTTACATGGAGTGTAACTAGAAGAAGCCTACTTAATGTCATCAAACCAGTTACACAACCAAGTAATTTATGAAGATGTCACTGTACCGGTGAACTTTAATTCTGTTTGAATTCAAGCCTCTTGGACACAAAGATAAATGGATCTGTCTCCAACGCTTAAAATGGAGGTAAGTAGAATACATTTCAAAAAAATTACTAAATTTGTGGCTCCTGGGTGGCTCAGTTGTTTAAGCGTCTGCCTTCGGCTTGGGTCATGATCTCAGGGTCCTGGGATCGAGTCCTGCTTCTCCCTCTGCCTGCTGCTCCCCCTGCTTGTGCTCTCTCTCTCTGTCAAATAAATAAAATCTTTTTTAAAAATTAATAAATTTATTTAGTATTACTTAGTAATATACTTATATACTGAGTATAATATTACTTATACTTAGTAAAATTTGAATGTTCTAAGCACTCATCTCATAGCCTGTTTATATTTCACATCTCAGCAAAGACCGAATTATCTGCTGGGATAAATATGATTCATTCCACTTAAGCTTCTATGAACTTTTATATATAATGTTATTTTGAATATTGTTTGTAATCTCTACGGAAAAAAAGAACTTTAGTGCAGGTCAGTCTCCTACTTACTAGCTCTAAGACTTTGGGCAAATAACTTCTCTGAGGACATAAATTCAGTCTGCCTGCAAAATTAATCATTCATAAACAAGAAAAACTTTTTTTAAATAAACTTCTTTGTAAATCATCTTAAGCCAAGATACAATGCATTAGCTGTATGAAAAATTATTCCTAGTATTCTTCCTTATACTCCAGCAAGAAGATGGCATCTATGTGATATTTGGAAGCTTATCTCTGAGGCATAGGAGATAATTCGAGAAAACTTAAAAGTAAACAGTTTTTATGCTGATGGGAAATACCAACCCCGTAGGTTACCAGAGATAAAACTGACATCCAAAGTCATTAACTTACTTGCCGAATTATGCAACGACCTCTGGCAGGTTTGGGACTAAAATTCTTGCTCCCTCATAGGTAGCTTATAGAGATGCTTCTAAGGCTCTGTCATACCTTATCTTTTTGAACGTTCAGGCTCAGACAGGGGAGGGGAGAATGCAACAGAGCGATGACAGATAGAAGGTCCACCAATGCACAGGTTTAAAAGGAGCTGATGATATGTATTCATCTGGGCAAATATTCTGAACTATGGGTTAAGACATTCCCAGATGATCGCAGATAAAGTTTTGCTGATATCCCATCAGCTGCTTCCAAAATGCTCCTTCTGTTAACGCAGGTTTCAACCCAGATGTGCTCCCTTTCCAATCCCCTTGGTATCTCACAAAATCAAAATGTTCTGTTTTGCTGCCCAGTTGAACGCTTGCCACTCAAAGTGAGAATAACATTACCGCGAGATGCTGCGCATTGGGCTTTACTCAAAAGCAGAGGCATCTGCTCGGTGATCTTTAGGGCCTCAACAGACTTGTGCGTAAGCAGGAGAGCGATCAGGAGCGTGTCCGATACAAGTTCAGAGATGCAGATAAGAACTGAGGCTTCTGTTTGTTTGTTTTAGACGTTAGCAATTACTTCAGTCCTAACATTGAGAATATGCATCAGAATTCAGATTACTTGCAGCCTCTAGGAGGAATTACTCGGCTGAGGTCAGATGGAGACACTGTTTAGAGAGGGCTCTGGTTCAGGAGAAACTTCTGGCACAACAGCACAGAGGAGATCGACACGTATGGGGAGAAAGTCTGTGAGATGGAGGCTGGGAATGTGTGGGCAGGAAAATAATGAATTTTGAGACAATAAAACGATATCAGAAGTGAAACACACAGTGGCCTTGAGACATAACTGCCAGGCTTCCTAAGGTGTGATCTACATTACGGATATTCTGAGGGAGGGAAGAGGGTAAGAAGACATTTTTAAAACGTGAATATATTCTAGGGGCGCCTGGGTGGCTCAGTCGTTAAGTGTCTGCCTCCGGCTCAGGGTGTGGTCCCAGGGTCCTGGGATCGAGCCCCACGTCAGGCTCCTCCACTGGGAGCCTGCTTCTTCCTCCCCCACTTCCCCTGCTTGTGTTCCCTCTCTCGCTGGCTGTCTCTATCTCTGTCGAATAAATAAATAAAATCTTAAAAAAAAAAAAAAGTGAAGATATTCTAAAATTTTAAGAAGCATGCCCTAAGATTTTATATTAATTTTTTAAAACAAGCAATAAAAACACTAAAAAGTTCTCCTGTGAATTGAAATTTATATTTAGCTTTACAAATTGGATGAGCTAGAAGCGTTTATGAAGGTAACGTTCAAAGCCCCAGAGATGAGTGCATTTCTATGCATTCTTTCATTTTTTGAAAGTTGGACAAGCTTTAGCCACTGCTCAACTTTTGTTTTCAGTTAATTAGCCAATTACTTCAGAAATTATATACTTGTTGCCAGTTGTGCTATTTTGAGATATTTAAACCAATTGCCTTTCTTGTTGTTGAAAAACTCCCTAGGCTGATTTCATGTGGCCAAATGTCCCCATTGCAAAAATTTTAATTCAATTCAGGAGGGTCAGCTTGGAATTTATAGACTATTTTGCTCTTTACAGCTTCTGTTGATGCGGGATGCACGAATAGCCCAGAGCTCACTCACTGGCTCTCTCCTGTCACACACACACACACACACACACACACCCCTCCCTCAGATCATAGTCCAGTTTTCTAGCAAATATACTTGCTGATCCAATAGGAAATATATTATAGCTATATGTGGTTTTAAATAATTCCTCCCTAAAGGAATCTACCTTTTATTATCCTAAGAATTAACTTGAGTCTTTCCTACTAAATATCTAAAACTAGGTCGTAGAAATGTTCATGGAATAATGACATTTTGTGTTGGTACTGCAGCATACAAAATGGGCATTTACAAATCACTTTCATATTTAAGTACATTCCATTGAGGGGTAAGTAGTGAGCCCACTATGTGTCCAGCTCTCGGTTTTCATTCTTTCTCTATCACCAGCTAAATTCACAAGAAGCAGTCCTGAGATAGAGCAATGCACTTTTATAAAATAAAATTCTATGTACTTTGACATATTTAAAACGCAGAGGTAAACCGAAGTTCCTTAATTTTGCTCAAAGGCCCTCACTTTATGAAATAATCCATTGTTGGGAAAGAACAATCTTCTTCGTCTCCTTACAAGATCATTCACGCACGTTTTTAAGGAAAAATCTCTTTTGTGAACTGGAGTTGCCCATTGTTTTCCATTCCTTTAGAAACATAGTAGAATGTTGACATGTGTGTAACAGTAACAGAAACAGAGAATCAGCAAAGGTGATGCTCTGAAGTCAAAAGCTTTCAGGCAAGAAAACGGAAAATCACACGTATGCCTATAATCTTTTCTTAATTCTAAAATGCTGTCAATTTCAAGATGCCGAGGCTTGATTATGACAGCTTTTTGACAAAACAAGATGCAACACCACCATCTAGAGCATAGTTCTCTGAAAATGCGAACTACATTTGAAAGTCTGTTACGTAATGACAAAGAGGAAACAAGAGGCACTAACTGTAGCACTTTCTAATGGAAATAGATACATGCTTTGGCCCAGATCTGCTGGAGGGGGAAAGGCAAGCTCTGGAGATTTGCTCCCCGCCACCCCCATGCTGGTTTTAAACTTTCTGCGATAGTTACTGAGCTCCTGTTTTGTGTTCTTGAGGCTTTAGCACCCTTTAAAAAGACTTAATTGTCTGAAACAGAGACAGGAAAGAAGGATGGTAAGACTTAACATGAAAACCGCACAGGCTACATTAAGTTTTGTTTGGTAGCCCTCAGTTAGATATTAGTTAATCCAACTGTATAGACTTTCCTTCCCCAAATCTGCTGCTGGTACTGTCGCAGCTTGGGGTGGGGACTTTAGAGCAGAGCTGGAAGACAGCCCACTGACTCAGTGCTCTTCACAGGGTCTCATGGGAGTAAAAGCGGAAAAAAATAATAAAAATAAAATAATAAAGTAAAAATAAAAATCTGAAAATCACAGGAATAATAGACTGATACGTAATTTATCCCGACACCGTCCGTGGGCCTGCGTCCGGTTTGGGAGACCTGCACACGGAACGCCCTCTTCTTGAGGAGAACCGGCAGTGGGCACGGAGGTACAGAATCCAGACAGAAGGGTCGTGCTGAGTTCCCAAAGCCGTGGAGCCCATTTGGTGTGGATGAAGTTGTCCTTTGATTTGAATTCATGCCAAAATAAAACTATTTCCATAAAGAGTATTTTAAAAATTATACATGACAAGGGAAACTCATTTTTAAAAAACTCATAGACATGAAGATGAGTCTAAGTGTTGAAAATCATAAACTCACGAACACCTGCTGCTCTTTTTTCCTGTACATACATATATCCCCAGAAGACCATAGACTCCTCTACACTAAGAGCTATCTCTTGTTCCTGTGTATCCTCAGGGTCTAACACACTTCGGTGCACAGAAGACTGTGCATAATTTCTTGAGTTGCTAGAATGTGCTGTCAGTTGCTACCAGGCACTAAGATGAAGCAACGGTGGGTCCTAACTTTCAAGGAGCTAGGAGGGTAGATTCGACCCATACAAGATACGAACGTAAGATGTAGACAAGATGCGTAAAGATACGTAAGTAATAAGACAAACCGAGAAGAGGAAAGTGTTATAGCCCACCTACAGACAGAAGTCGACTGGGAGTTCAAAGGAAAGAGACCAGTACGTGGGGAGGCTCACGAAGGAGGCCAAATCTAAAAGTGATAGAAAAAATTGAGTCAGGGCTGGCTGGTAGGCTGAGTCCGTAAAGCATCAACTCTCAGTCATGAGGTTTGCATTCAAGCCCCATGCGGGGAGCGGAGCCGCTTAGAAAGAAAGAAAGAAAGAAAGAAAGAAAGAAAGAAAGAAAGAAAGAAAAGAAATTGAGTCAATGATGTGGCATTATTTTAGAAACAAATATGATAATAAAAAGAATTTGACATGAAAATAATTAGGTTTCCTGGAATATAGATATGGTTGAAATTGTTTCAAGGTGTTTTCTTTCATTCATGCAATATTATCTATCTAATAACTCTGTGCTTTTCCTAGGGGGGAAAACCCTTCTAAAATACTAAATGATATTATAACTATTTCATCTAAAGATATGCTTTTAAGAGGGGATAAACCTTTGAGGTTACTGTGTGTTTGGAAGATGAGTGAGAAGAAAGAAAGAAAGAAAGAAAGAAAGAAAGAAAGAAAGAAAGAAAGAAAGAAAGAAAGAAAGAAAGATGAGTAAAGCAGAGTATAAGAACTGGGTGCTCTCAGATCCATCAGACATCTTCCCTAACTGCTCTCGGGCCCATCCTTGTTACTCCCGATTCCACGCCCGTGCTGTCTGCTGGAGAAGTAGTTTCCCCTTCCTTGTGCTCTCACTGACCACAGAAAGCCCGGGAGGATGTCACATACGACATTACGCACGAACTAGAATGTTACATTGCTGATAAAAGCAGTTGATTACTTTTGTAAGTACTGAATCTCAGAGTGAGGGAGTCAGCGGATTAAGAAAGAATGAACTGATTCCTTTGTTGCGTCATCTTCATTACACATGGCTGTTCCAGTCTCCGGCTGAGCTGGAGAAAGACACACCAGGTCTACGGCTGGTCGGGGGGCTAATGGCCCATGTGAAGGACAAAACACAGGGATGTGTCTCAGGGATGACGCGTCTCCTGCTCACTGCTCGGTATCATGGTTGGGGAGAACTTACACCTACCCAAACCGGGGCACTTCTGAGAGTGGAGACTGCTTTCTCAGAAACAGGACAGCGGGGGTGACCTCCGCAGTCCTGGGTAAACGTAAACTGGGGCATTTCTTCACCCCAATTATATGGACTTGAAGAGATCTGTTCAACAGTTGTGCAACTCAGGGAAATTGTGATGTATGTGAAATCTGTCTTTCCATGGTGCCGTTTTTACTATTTTGCCTGATTCTTAAATCCTGGGCAATGCTTTTTGGCCAACGAAATACAAAATACCCCCCCATACACACACATACACACACACACACTTCTTTTAGAGAAGCTCCTTGCAAATTCAGACTTAATTTTAAGAAAGTATGAAGAGTTCAAAAAAAATTCTTATGAAGATTTGTACCCTCATGGGGATCAAAGTCTCAAACTAAAGCAAGGCCAGTCTGAGAGTAAACTACAGAGCACACTGGTGAGTGGGGATATTTAAGAAAATGTGTCACAAGAGTAATGTCTGCTTATTTAAATCAGAACAAAAAACAGTTAAACTTACACATAAAGCCTATTTTACTCTCACCCATCCCCATTTCCCAGGGGTAATACTTTTTCCTGTGTTCTTCAAGGTAACTTTTAATTCACATTGTAGTACTTGTCTGTGTGTGTATTATATATATGGGTGTGTATATGTGTATGTGTGTGTGTGTGTATATTTTTATATATAACTTTTTTTTTAAAGATTTTATTTATTCATTTGACAAAGAGCAGGAAAGAGCGAGAGAAAGCACAAGCAGGGGGAGCAGCAGAGGGAGAGGGAGAAGCAGGCTTCCTGCTGAGCAGGGAGCCCGATGTGGGGCTCGATCCCAGGACCCCGGATCATGACCTGAACTAAAGGCAGATGCTTAACTGACTGAGCCACACAGGCGCCTCCATAATGTCTTTTTTTTTTTTTTTTTAATTAATGGGGTCATACTACACAAATGTTCAATAACCACCCTCTTTCACTTAAAGATACATTTGAACATCATTTCAATATCTATATCTATGACTATGTATCTCAACTTTATCAGCTGAGAGAAAGGGGATATTGAGGGAGAACTAATAGTCCATAGAATACATAAAACAAAGTTAAAATACACATTGCTAACATTTTGATGTGCAAGAATAATAATGAAAAATTTACATTATGATATTGATAAAATAATGAAATAATTTCAAGTATCCTGTTAAGATTTCTTTGGCATGAATCATTTTTAGCAGGTAGAACGGACACATTCACATCTCTAGGAAATGCAAGGCTGTGAGTACTTTCTGCCCAAAGCATCTCAGAATTTCCACATCACTACCATCCTTTCCCGAACATGTCTATGTTTCTACGGGCCAGGCAGTTCACACTAAAAATCACACGCGTACTTCACAGCAGGTGGTTACTAGGGTCGCCGTTATTCAGGTTGATGGTTTGGGGGTTAAGGAGGAAATGGGAAGCTTTCAATGGGCAACCTTAGGAAATTTCACATTCTAAAAACCATAAGTAATTCCTCTCTGAGCACGTCGGAGGCCCCGAATCACTCAAGTCCTTTCATCCACACTGCTCTGTTTCTGGGGGTCAGCGTCCAGATTGAAGGGCGTGCCTGTCTGTGTCTCACATCAAGACAACGTAGGAAAGCATCATCATTTTCACTCTACAAATGACGAGACTGGAGCTCAGAGGATAAGAAACAGGGGTAACGGGACTCGTTGGGCAAGGTGTGATCCCAGGCCTGCTACACTTCAAGTTCCTTATATTAAAAAATCCTGTATGAATTCTGAGCTTCTAAAAAGTAAAAGGATCTATCTCCTGGAATTGTGGCTGATAACTTGCTAGATACCGTCCACATTTTTTCTCAGGGTGGGAGGAGTGGGATTTAAACAATTTTAACTAATTTGCACAAAAAGGGAATTTCACTGGCATTAAGGAGAAATTAGAATAAATTCCAATGACAGGAACAATGCTAACTTATTTTTTTTTATTTTATTTGTTTATCTATCATCTATCTATCTATCTATCTATCTATTTATTTATTTATTTAGAGTGGGTCGGTGGGGGGGCAGAAGGAGAGGGAGAGAGAGAATCTCAAGCACACTCCACATTCATGGAGCCTGGCACTGGGCTTCGTCTCACGACCCTGGGATCATGATCTGAGCCAAAATCAAGAGTCAGATGCTTAACCCACTGAGCTGCCCAGGCCCCCAGAACTATGCCAACTTCTAACTAGGAGCAGGCATCGAGGCAGAAAGAAGTGAGGACAACGAACTTGCAAAATAACACAAGGTCAAAGGATACAATCCGTGAATATGGAAACTGAAGACGTGCTTTAAAAATTTGGCAATTCATTTTGCGAAGACACTGTTATAAACATAGAAGCACTTTTTAAATACTTGGAAAGATATTTATATTTTTATCAATACATTTTTCACATTATTAATGCCATCAGTAGTAATTTATGTCAATTTTTAGCAAAGTGATTATAACAAATTGACAGTAAATAAACATGCATTTATTAACTTGTGAGCTTTTGGGGCGCCTGGGTGGCACAGTGGTTAAGCGTCTGCCTTCGGCTCAGGGCGTGATCCCGGCGTTATGGGATCGAGCCCCACATCAGGCTCTTCCGCTATGAGCCTGCTTCTTTCTCTCCCACTCCCCTTGCTTGTGTTCCCTCTCTCGCTGTCTGTCTCTATCTCTGTCGAATAAATAAATAAAATCTTTATTAACTTGTGAGCTTTTATATTTCAGGGAACAAAGAGCTGAAGCACTGATGAAGAGCCAGGTGAACGAGAGCGTCCCACAGGAGTTCATCCTCCTCGGTTTCTCGGATCGACCATGGCTGGAGCTCCCGCTCTTTGTGGTCTTCCTGGTTTCCTATATCTTGACTATCTTTGGCAATCTGACAATAATTCTTGTGTCTCAGCTGGACCCCAAACTCCACACCCCCATGTACTTCTTTCTTACCAATCTGTCCCTGCTGGACCTTTGCTACACCACAAGCACGGTCCCGCAGATGCTGGTAAACACCTGCAGCGGCAGGAAGGGGATCAGTTATGGCGGCTGTGTGGCCCAGCTCTTCATGTTCCTGGCCTTGGGCTCCACTGAATGTCTTCTCTTGGCCGTCATGTCCTTTGATAGGTTCGTAGCTATCTGCCGGCCTCTCCGCTACTCAGTTATCATGCACCGAAGGCTGTGCCTCCAGCTGGCAGCCGCGTCCTGGCTTAGTGGCTTCGGCAACTCCGTGCTACAGTCCACCTGGACCCTCCAGCTGCCGCTGTGTGGCCGCCGGGAAGTAGATCACTTCTTCTGCGAAGTCCCTGCTCTGCTCAAGTTGTCCTGCGTAGACACAACAGCAAACGAGGCTGAACTGTTCTTTATCAGTGTGCTATTTCTCTTAATACCCGTGACGCTCATCCTTATCTCGTATGCTTTCATTGCCCAAGCGGTGTTGAGAATCCGGTCAGCCGAGGGCCGGCGCAAGGCGTTTGGCACGTGTGGCTCCCATCTGATCGTGGTGTCCCTGTTCTACGGCACTGCTATCTCCATGTACCTGCAGCCACCCTCCCCTGCCTCCAAGGACCGGGGAAAGATGGTGTCCCTCTTCTATGGGATCATCGCACCCATGCTGAACCCCCTGATATACACACTTAGAAACAAAGATGTAAAGGGAGCATTTAAGAGGTTGATTGTGAAGATCTTCTTAATCAAGAAATAGGAATGCCCAAATGGCAGGCCTTCTTAAAGACTTGAGGTTTATGCATTTTAATAATTTAATTGTCTCCAAGTTACCTTATTCTCACTACTCTTAAAAGAACTATTGCAGTGATCTTCCTCAAATAAAATGTCATTGATAGAAAATTTATTTATTTTCTACTGCTCAAATATATTCATTGTACGAGTCCCAAGAACTGGTCTGTTATGATCCCCTGAAATAGTGTGACCTTAAAATATTTAACATCTCAAGCTTTATACCCCTGGATTGTGTACTTGGGGAAGGGTTAGACTCATGTGAGACGAGAGTAAAAGCTTAGTAGACAAGGCATTTTTATACACATGCAAATATGTTCACTCAGGCTCAACCCCCACTTGTGTAGGAGATTTGACAGAAGTCCCTAAAACCATGCCCAGCCCCCTCCTCTTACCTGTAGAGAGAAGGTGAAGAGCCCAGCTTAAGTCATTAACACCAGCCCCACAACAACATAGTCCGAAAACCCACGGTGATTTTTCTTCCACGGTTTCACTAGATCTTCTATTCTCCTGCTTCTCTACTTCCCGCTTCTCAATTAAACTGTCCTATTCTAGTCCATCTCCCAAATAAAACTGTAGCTACATTTTAGACCTGACTCAAATAATTGTTTTTGGAAAAAAGGTTTTTCATGATTCTCTTATTGTCTATATTATCTCTCTCCTTTTAAATCCTAAAGCACTTACGGTCTAAATCATGAAAATGGCACGTTATATAAGGTCTATTACTTGTCTAACACACTCTTCTCGTGCAAGAAGCAAAGCTTATTAATTCCATGTTATTCCCCTGAGGTAGCGAAGACTGTAATTTATACTAATTCCACATGGCCTCCAGAGCTCATCAAAGGGCTGAGGAAAACACTTAGACACTGTGAGCTGGCTATTTGGTTGATCTTAGGATTTACGATTGTCACACTGTAATCATCTTAACTGCCTCTTCGCTATCCTTCTTTTCCCAATTTTTTTCTTCCACTAAATATATCATAAAAACAGAAAATACAAGAACTAAGAAACGCAGTTAGCATGTTTCTTCTTAAGATCTTCCAACAGCAGCATAATACCTTTCTGCCTCAGTATAATTACAACACAACGTAATGGACCTTCAAACTTCTGAAAATGCGTCAGAACCACCTGGAGGGCTTTAAAATCCACACCCTGCCCCCAGATTCTCTAACTTCTGGGTGAGAAAGAGGGCTGGAAATTTGCATATCTAATGAACGCCTACGTAATGCTGATCAGGGGACCACATTTTAAAGACTGCTGGGCTAATATTGAAAATAAAAAAGATGTTTTGCTGAGTTCCTATCTTTTATCTCCATGGATGAGAAATATAATTAAAAGGGAAAATGGAAGCAAAACTCTAAAAGAATAGATTGAAGTATGAAAGGACATTCTCCAAAGAAAATGCATTCATATTTTGAAGTCTGAATAAATAATATACTGGACTTCCAGAGATAAATTTTGATATGAACTCAAAGTCAATGTCCGTGATCTTTAAAGAGTTGTGAGGAACAGCAGTGAAACCAGAGTGATGGCAATCGAGGTATTTTGCATTTTTAAAATGAGCCACTAATTGATTCAATGCATGATATAATGGTAAACTTTGAAGTAATACAATTAATACAAAATATATATACAAATATTTTACTATAAGTTTGTGATTCTTTTAAAAGTATACATTATATATTAAAATATGATAATATAAATTTAATATATATTTATTATTTAAATACATGTTAATGATTTAATATATAATTTTATGTACTATATTATTTGTTATTTAATGTAATATACTATTAGATATATTTAATATATCAGTAAATGTATTTAATGCATTATTTAAACTATATACCATAAATAACTAGAATCCATTTTGGTTTCATTCAGAACAACAAATACTAAACTAGCTTAGTCTATTTTTATGGAGGTACTAGACTGATATTGTTAGGGAATGTTATATACATATAACGTATCTCGATTTCTAAGAAGAATTTGCACACTTCTCATAGTTTTGTGTAATATGTGCAGTAATGACTAAGATGATAAAGCAATTCTATTTGCTCCTTTGAGGCGACCCCGGGGGGGGGGTGTGTGTGTGGCAGGAGCACGGGAGGTGAAGAATTCACCCAGGGCAGAATGAACGATAGAAGTTTACTCAACACCCTGCGAGGGCACCGTGGGCAGGACAGCAAAGGAGAGACTCTGCCTGAGGCAGCGGTGAGGACCCACACTCACAGGGCAGAGTGAGGAGGTCTGGGGTACCTATGGAATTTCCCCCTTTTTGGTAACGGTGCCTAGTCGTAAGTAGCCCGTCGGTTAGTTGGGGCTGACGGCTATTTCCAGGCGGGTTGCTTAACGAGCCTGTTTGCGTTCAGCTCCACGGTCACTGTGGGCCCTTGTGCTTTGCTCAGGTTTCTGTTGTCCATGCCTATTGTCCAAAAGTGGCCTCTACACTATCTGCTTGTCAAACCTCCCTCGAAAGGTGATTCCTAAAACCCGACCAGTCTGGAAGGGAGGCACCGCTGTCACAGGAACTGTATTCATCCGTCCCACTAGAAAATGCACTTGCCAAGAACTTCTACGAACTCAAAGATGACAGCCACACTAGATTAAGAGGGACACCAAACCGAGAGAAACCGGTCATCCTATGGAAGTCAAGATAAAATTAAAAGGTGGAAGCCGTAAGTAAGTGGGTGAAACTGAGCACAGCTCAGTGCAGAGGTGCTCACCCCATCACGTACACAGGCTCGTAGGAGTATGAGCGGAGCGAGGCCCATAGCGTCTCCCCTGGGACCATCCTGCCAGCAAGGTACCTAATTATCGGCTTCATTGCTGGCTTTGGCTCCAGGACTCAGCTTGGAAGAGGTGCACTATGAGACTAGAACAGCGCTGTGAATGGCAAGCGGAGGACCCCTGCCCCAGACAGGCCACTTTGTCACGTTGGTTACTTTAAATAAAAATTACTTAACAGTCTGTGCAAGAAGGACACTCTGCCCGTCTGACCGTCCTCCGTCCCTTGAAAGCAGGAAATATCTCCCAGAAAGTTACCCTCCCTGTACCAGCAGGTAGACGGGCAACCTTCTCAGCAGAGGTGGGGAATTAGGGCCAAGAAGGCTGTATAAACAGTCCTTCTTACTTCTCACTAATTACGACGGAGCCCAGATTCTGTTTAGAATCTCTCACTACTTGAAGTTCCCAAAGTTAAGCTTTCTTTGTCCTGTCAAATCCTCACAGACTTACTGTCTCTCTGTCTAAAATATATAAACACTGCCTGCCTCGGCCATTTCTTCAGGGCTAAATTTCATAATTGGGCCTCTATGTGCACGTAATAAAACTTTGGGTTTTTTTTTTTCTTTTGTTAATCTGCCTCCTGTCGATTTAATTCTTAGTCCAGCTGCAAGACCTTGAGGGTAGAGAAGAATTTTCCTCCCCTTCCAGGCCCTCTCCCAGAAAAGGACCTCAAACAGTGGGTTTGCATTTTCTTTACCTGCTCCCCTTCCAGGGAGCCACAGCACTAAGAATGACCGGCCGTCAGAGCGTACTGTCTACTGAGTAAGCACGTGTATTTGTGGTAATATGATTGTTACATTTAATGTGAACAATGGACATAAGTGTGATTACGTCTATATTTAAATTACACACAAATACACAAATTCAATTGTCTTTCTGATTACTATCTATATGGTTCTAATGTTCATTCATCTTTTAAAAACTATATTGAGTATACGAATTGCTTGTATCTGCACAAAAGAGTTTCATTTCTCCACCAATTTTTGCCCACTGGTCAATTAAGTGCATGTATCAAAAAATTACATAATCTATCTTCTATTGTTGCAAACAGGAAAATGTATCTAGTTTAAAAATTCTAATGGCAATAAATAGTGATGGTGTTAGGCAGAGGCAGGAATAAAGTTGGATTCTTGTTCATTCGATTAAGAATCTAAAAAAAAATTCCCAAAGTTAATGTTATTCTTCTTTCTTCAGGGGTTTTTGGCTACATGGCCCTGAATGGTATGGATACTGTCGTGGGTTGAATGATGACTCCGGAAAGATAGGTTCACCTCCTAACGCCTGGAACCCGTGAATGTGACCTTCTCTGACAAACGATGTGCTGAAGTCGAGAATCTTGAGAGCGGTATTTATCTTGGATTACCTGGGTGTCCTTCTAAGAGACAGAGGCAGAGGGAGAGTGGACCAGGCCACACGGAGGAGGAGGAGGAAATATGAACCCGGGAGCGCGGGCAGTGGCGTGACAAGTCGAGGAGGCGTACCAAACCATGCCAGCAGCTCCTGGAAACAAAAAGAACGAGGAGCGGATCTCCTCCCTGACCCCACAGCTTCCAGAGGGCGATGACCTTACGGACCCCTGATCTCAGACTCTGATCTTCAGAATTGTGAGATCACCAGCCTCTGTTATTTTAAGCCCCCGGGGTTCTGGTGATTCCTTGTGTCAGCCCAGGAAGGAAATACAGTTGACTTCTCCACTGCGACCTTTATTAACATAGTCCACATGTCACAGATGTCATCTTCGGGAAGTTACTTCTTACACCAAATCCCCCTTTCGTGGCTGCGGACACAGCATAGACTGACCGGACTGGAAGGGATCTCACAAGCCGTGTAGTCCAGCTGCCCTCCAGTGCTTGAAATCTCTACCTCCACAGAGACGTTTACCCCCTCGAGCCATCCCAGTTTGTCCCCCGTGGAGCTTCTGCTCAGCCCTTTCCTGGAAGCCACAAGAACGCACTTAACTGCTTGCATGTGACTTCCTCCCAAACACCGGTCTCTGTCTACCATTTTCTCTCCATCTGCTTTTGTTCCTTTGGTCATTAACAAAAATGGTTATGAAAAATGTGACTTAACTATAGGAATCCCTAAAACAGAATTTGAAGAGGAAAGGCATTAGGTAGATTGTGTAATCGAATCTCTGTTTCAGATATGTTTCTATTTCCCCACGTCGCCAGAAGGGTTCACCGCGTGCTCATGGTGTAATGTCTTAGATCACGCTAAAGTCTGCTTTGTTTTTACCCATCAGTAGGAATACTAACTATTATGGGGCAAACTATGCCCTGTGCGTGACTTTACCTATTTATTGTTTTAAGTTTTATTTATTTAATAACCTCGACACCCCACACAGGGCTCGAACTCACAACTCTGAGAGTGAGTCACACACTCTTCTAGCTGGGCCAGCCAGGCCACCGGTGACTCCCCTTTAAACACTCGACGGAATGTACTGCATCGGCGCAGCGTATGCTGCCCATGTGAACGCCCCTGTGCCCTCGCTGATTCGTCAAGAGGCCTCTTCCAAGCTGAGTCCTGGAGCCGAAGCCAGCAATGAAGCCGATAATTAGGTACCTTGCTGGCAGGATGGTCCCAGGGGAGACGCTATGGGCCTCGCTCCGCTCATACTCCTACGAGCCTGTGTACGTGATGGGGTGAGCACCTCTGCACTGAGTTGTGCTCAGTTTCACCCACTTACTTACGGCTTCCACCTTTTAATTTTATCTTGACTTCCATAGGATGACCGGTTTCTCTCGGTTTGGTGTCCCTTTTAATCTAGTGTGGCTGTCATCTTTGAGTTCGTAGAAGTTCTTGGCAAGTGCATTTTCTAGTAGGACGGATGAATACAGTTCCTGTGACAGCGGCGCCTCCCTTCCAGACTGGCCGGGTTTTAGGAATCACCTTTCGAGGGAGGTATTATGTGCACACGGAGGTCCAGCTGAGAATGAATTAAGCCCTGAAGAAATGGCCGAGGCAGGCAGCGTTTATATATTTTAGACAGAGAGACAGTAAGTCTGTGAGGATTTGACAGGACAAAGAAAGCTTAACTTTGGGAACTTCAAGTCGTGAGGGATTCTAAACAGAATCTGGGCTCCGTCGTAATTAGTGAGAAGTAAGAATGACTGTTTATACAGCCTTCTTGGCCCTAATTCCCCACCTCTGCTGAGAAGGCTACCTGCTGGTACAGGGAGGGTAACTTTCTGGGAGATAGTTCCTGCTTTCAAGGGACGGAGGACGGTCAGACGGGCAGAGTGTCCTTCTTGCACAGACTGTTAAGTAATTTTTATTTAAAATAATCAGTATGGGGCACCTTGGTGGCTCAGTCAGTGAAGCATCTGCCTTCGGCTCAGGTCATGATCTGGGGGTCCTGGGATCGAGCCCAGTGTTGGCGAGCCTGCTTCTCCCTCTCCTCCCCACTCTTGCTTTCTCACTACTTCTGTCTCTCTGTCAAATAATTAAATTTTTTTAATATAAAAATAAAAATGTTTTTATTTAAAAAGTAATAAAAAATAAAATAATCAATATGACAAATTTGCCCATCTCGGGGCAGCCTGCCCTTGGCCCCCACAGCAGTCTTTTTTGTTGTTGTTGTTGTTGTTGTTAAGATTTTATGTGTTTATTGGAGAGAGAAAGAGCATGGAGGGGGCTGGGGGAGGAGCAGCAGAGGGAGAGAGAGAATCCCAAGCAGGCTCCATGCCCAGCACGATCCTGAGATCAGACCTGAGCCAAAACTAAGAGTCGGGTGCTTAACCGACCTCACGACCCAGGCACCCAGGGGCGAGGTTCCTGATGGCTGTCTATTGGCCAGGAGGTAAGTCTTGGAGCTCTATACAGCAGGCACTTGCAGGAAATCAGTGTCTAGGGTCTTAAGTTCCCTTCTTCTAAAGGTGCATGCGGGAGAGTCTCCGTTTCATACCCTCCAGTTCTGTTTTAGATCAAAATCCTTTCACAGGGACAAAGGTTTGAATGTCACCACTGGTCAAGGGTCTTGGGAATTTTGAGACCAAAGATGCATATTCCCTGAGCTCTGGGATTTTCACTTCCCTCTCCATCAGCTTCCCTCCTTAGCTGAGGCTCCTCACCCCGTAAGGGCACTGTCTTCCATCTTTGAGCCCGTGGCTCTCTCTCCTAGAGGAGAGGCGGCAAACATTTCCTCCGGGTTTTTATAACAGACCTGATTCTCACTGGATTATCCCGGTAAGAGTGACAGAGGCACCTTTCTCATGCCCCAGCCTTGCTCCTTGGTCTCTAGTCTCTGGAGTCCTGCTAGAATGGGGAGACTTGCAGGCGGGTTGGCAGACGCTCCCTAGATCCCCAGGAGGCAAGAAGTTGTCCTGTAAAGTCATATATCCTCCCTGTACTTTGAAGAGGGGGATGACCCAATCTCTAGACACATTTATCAGTGGAGAAGGCACAGACTTAACTCTGCATAACAACCATACCCTTGTTTACTTTGCCTGACAAATCTCCCATAACTGGCTTCCTTCCCAGTTCCCAACAGTCTCTCTTTTGTCTCTCACTGGAGAGGTATTTAAGGTATTTATTTGAGCCATTTTGGGGAGTTTTCCTGGGTCTCTCCCAAGTATCCAGGAGGTATCCATGTTATTATGCTTGTTTGTTTTTCTCCTGTTAATCTGTTTCTTTATACAGGTGTGTCTCAGCCGAGAACCTAGAAGGGTAGAAGCTATGAAAATTAATAAAAGGAAATGTCTTTAAGAATGGCGTCGGAAGGCCAGGAGAGGGAGCTCTCACGACCAACGCTCCCTGTCCTTTCAGACGCAACAGAAAGGCCTAGATCTTGCAGATGACTTTACTACCCCAGCAGGAGGAAAAAAGCCTTCCTTCCTCGGATCTCTAACAGTCCAGTCAGTGAGAGACTATCTCAACTCAGCCAATGAAAAGCCAGTACAGTTTGAAATCTCAGGTTGCTCCAATGGACAACAGCCTCCCCAAATTCCCCTGACCTTCTACAAAAGGGTGTTCTTCTCCTTCACCTATGGCTTTGACTGTCCCAGGTTGCAAGTCTCTAACTATTGCTAAGTGAACCCATTTTTGCTGGTAAAATAACTGGCAGTTATATATTTAAGGTTAGCAGGAGAAAAGTATTTTTCCTTTCCTACCTGTAGGACAGCGGTGAGACCTTGGTGAAGTGAGTAGGGGAGAGAGGGGTGGGAGACAGAGGTGGAGGTATGAAGGGGATCAGAACATGTCACCCCAAAACATGCCAGATTAGCATATGGGTTATTTTGCGCTGAAGGCAACTGAGACTCAAAAGAGGCAGAAAGAAGCCTTCTTGGATCTCCCTTATCTGACTAAAAGCAGAAAATTCTGAGAAATGAGGACTGCCAGAAATCCCTTCTCTGAGGGAATTTTATGGCCATGAGGCAGATGGAAAGTCCACACCAGGATGACTCTGCACGAACTTTACTAACATAGCCCTTATCTTCTATCAATTTCCCCATGCATTTCCTTCCCACAATTCACTGCTCCCAGAAGCCAAACCCTTCTTTCCTCTGTCAGGTCATTTCTGCACAATTTTTCACCCTTCATTAAAATGGAATATCAGCTTGCAAATCTAACTGCTTCCTTGGATTTTTCATTTCTTTTCCGTGGTGTCCCCATGCACATAAAGTTGAAAGTAAGATCTGTATGCCTTTTCTCCTGTTAATGTCTTTCTCCCGTTAATGTCTTTAATTGACACATCCTAGCAACTGAACCTAAGAGGGTAGAGGAAAAGTTTCCTCCCCTACAGGAAGGATGGGTCACTGTAAGATTTGTTTTTTATGGTGGGTAAGAGGGTTTGAATAGAGGAGGGACATGATGGACTATAACACAAACAGGGCAGAAGCAGGGAGAGCAATTATCAGCATTTGCAATAATTTAGGTAAGAGATGCTGGTAGTGTGGACCAGAGTGTAATGCTAGAGGTGGTGAGCAGTGGTGACATTCTGGGTACTGTTAAATGATAAAAATTCAGCTGAATACATTTGAAGATCTGATTGGCCTTATTAAATGATTCATGAATTGGGCAGCATCCCATCTAGCAGGTAGAGGGAAGCTCCACCGAGCTAAATTAAAGAAAGGGTTTTTCAAAAGTAAAAATGAACTATTGGGACTTCATCAAGATTAAAACAAAACAAAACAAACTTCTACACAGCGAAGGAAACAATCAACAAAACTAAAAGGCAACCTGTGGAATGAGAGAAGATATTTGCAAATGACATACCTGATAAAGGGTTAGTATCCAAAAAATATAAAGAACTTATAAAACTGAACCCCCCCCAAAAATAATCCAGTTAAGAAATGAGTGGAGGACACGAATAGACACTTCCCCAAAGAAGACATCCAGATGACTTACAGACACATTTGAAAAGATGTTCAACATCACTGATCATCAGGGAAATACACATCAAAACTATGATGAGATACCCTCATGATGAGGTTGTGGAATATAGGTGAGGTTCAGTGGGGTGAAGTCTGGAGCCAACGACCAAGAAAGATTCTTGAGGCATCTTTGGTGCAAAATAGTGGTTTATTAAAGCACGGGGATAGGACCCCTGGGCAGAAAGAGCAGCACCGGGGTCATGAGGAGTGGCCCATTATATATTCTTAAGTTGGGAGGGGGTTAGGGATAGTGTAAGTCTCTAAGGAATTTTGGAAGTAAGGTTTCCAGGACCTTGAGGGAGTTAGCTACTGTTGGGAAAAGGTCATTTATTACGTCTAATAAAACCTGAGTCATGAGACCCTTCAGATGTATATCGGTGGGCCATATGCTTGGGGGTGATTGCCAACGCGTATTTTGGGGGGGTGTTAGAGATAAAGAAAGTTCCCAAAGGAATTTTTATACGTTAAAGTAGACTTACAGGATCTTGGTGGAGGGGAGGGGGTCAGGCTAGGACTGCCTTTGGCCCTTAACAAGTATTAACATCAAGGCAGCTGAGTTCCTAGAGGAATGTCACTCTGCCTGTTTCAACGACTTGTCAATGGGCTGTAGGCAGTAAGGAAATTTAACTGTGTCTACGTATATTCCCTTCTGGAAGCTAGGTTACTGATAGCTTTGTTCTTGTAAACTGCTAAGACATTTGTAAACTGAGGGAGACTCAAGTCTTGCAGGATTGTGGTATCTATAGGTTAACTGTTTCTTTGTCCTTTAGGGCAGTCAGGAGTGCCTGAGGAATATCACATACATCCCGTGGTGGGGAGGGTTGTGGGGTGTCAGCTTCTGCTTTGTCCTCAGCTTGCCTTCCGTTCCCTCATCACTCACACCTGTCAGAATAGCTAAAACTAACAACACAAGAAGCAACAGATGTTGGCGAGGATGCAGAGAAAGGGGAACCCCTTACACTGTTGGTGGGAGTGCAAGCTGGTGCAGCCACTCTGGAAAACAGTATGGAGGGTTCTGGAAAAGTTGAAAATAGAGCTACCCTATGACCCAGCAATTACACTACTGAGTATTTACCCAAAGGATACAAACATACAGATTCAAAGGAGTACCTGCACCCCGATGTTTATAGCAGCATTATCTACAATAGCCAAACTATGGAGAGAGCCCAGATGTCCATCGACTGATGACTGGAAAAAGATGGGAGATTAGTCATCAAAAAGAATGAAATCTTGCCATTTGCAACCATGTGGTTGGAGTCAAAGTGTATGACGCCAAGCGAAATAAGTGAGTCAGAGAAAGACAAATACCATATGATTTCACTCATATGCGCAATTTAAGTAAGCAAAACGATGAACATGTGGAAAGGAGGGCGGGAAAGGAGAAAGGGAAACAAGCCATAAAAGACTCTTAACGATAGAGAACAAACTGAGGGCTGCTGGAGGGAGGCAGGTGGGGGATGGGCTAGATGGGGGATGGGTATTGAGGAGGGCACTTGTGATGGGCACTGGGTGTTGTGTGTAAGTGAGGGATGACTAAATGCTACTCCAGAAACCAATATTGCACTGTATAACTAAAATCTAAATGAAAAGAAAATTAACAGTTTTTAAAGGCAGAGAGGGCATTAAAAAAAGCAGAAAGGAATTTATTAGCAAGGAATGCATTGCTTAGGCAAGGCCGCCCTCCGAAGGGGAGCGAAGGGGTCTATAGTAACTGACCAGGAAATCCCGTGTTGACTGGTCAAAGGTCACATTCCTGGAGCATGAAACTGCAGTTAGATCCGGGATTAAGTCTTGGTTTCCTGATTTGGGGCTGTAACCTCAGTGATGCCATGTGGGGCCTGTGGTGAACAATCTAATTGGCTTTATTATATATTATTATAATTCATGGAGTGGACAGCACCCTACCAAAAGAGGTAGAGGGGAACTCTGGAGAGGTGGACAAAACCCGAGGCTTTTACAGGAGGGAGGGTGGGATAAGTACGTTATCAGCAAAAGAAAAGAAAAGATTGTCCCAGGCAAGGTCATTTCCCTTAGGGGGAAAAGTAAAGGGTTTTATCCTGCAGATTGCGTTCTTTGCTTTGCAGTCCGGGATGCAGAGGCCTGGGGGGCAGACCACCTCAGTGGTGGAGACTAGAAAATTCCAGACTGATTGGGTAAGACTGCATTTCTGGGGGAGGTCAAAACTGCAGTCGGTCAGGTATGAAGCCCAAGTGACACTATTTGGGGCCTGTAGTTTTCTTTTTAATGGTATATTTTGAAGCAAGAGCTGGAACTGTTTACTGAGCCATTAGACGTGGCCTGTAAGAGGAAGTGAGGAGTCCAGACTAATTCCGGTTTCCAGATAGCCTTTCCTCAGTCTGTGGGGGTGACGTGAAGGGGGACAGCGTGTGCCACCCCAACATACGCCACTGTGACACGCTGGTTTTGTTTTGTTTTGTAGTTAAAGCTTCTTGAGAACCAGCTGGTGCAGGAAGGATAGTCTGACCCTCCTTGTCTCCCTGACAACAGGAGGTAAGTCCGATGTGAGAGGTGCCCTCTCTGTACCAGGTTTAGCACCAGAAACAGGGAATTTAGGGCTGCTAGAAAGAAAACCATATTTGAGGCATAGCAGAATAATCCACACCAAAATAAGCTGATTTTTTTTTTAAGGAAAAGCAGACTCAGAAGCTCTAAAAACAGAGTAGAAGGTACCCTTTTGTAAAAGCAATTTACTTTAGTAGAGAAATGTCCATTTGTAAGGGGGACGCCCTGTCTACACCAGGAAGAGAATGAAGACTCTAAATCACTAGAAATTCTGTGGGGTGGGGGAGGCGCCAGACTTAAGTGTGTGTTAACGACCTTCCTGTGCTTTCCCGGGTAACTTCCCGTCAGTGCGTCTTGCCCACCGTCACCCCATCATCTTTGGCGGAAGTGGTTTGGGCCATTCTGGGGCGTTTTCCCAAGTACGGCTCTCTCCTGTGTAGACAGGAGGTATACCTGTTATTAAATTGGCTTGCTTTTTGTTCATCTCTTTTATATTGGGGGGGGATCCTCAGCCGAGAGCAATGAAGGATGGAGGGAAAGTGATTTTCCGCCTCTACAGTGTCAGTGGGGGTCGAGAGAAAACCGGGTTCATCATAAGGCGGTGTGTGCTGTTTTGTCGGTTCCGCACACACGTATTTCTTCGCCTGAAAGGTATAAAGGCTGCCCGCTTTGGTCATTTGGTTGAGTCTCATATTTTTAGGGGGCTCGTGTACTATGAGAGTAAATCGTTTTTCTCCTGGGCGTGGGTCTTGGTCATTCCGATGATGAGGCCGCCAAGGAAGGGATGCGCCCGGGAGGGAAAGGCGCGCACGGCCGCAGCTGCACCCTGGCTCCTGCCCGGGACCAGCCAGACGAGCCGTCCTTCCGTTTTCGGGCGGACTGGGGCAGCAGGAGTACGTGCCCCTGGGACCGAGGGCAGTGCAGCCGGGCGGGGGGCGGCCTAGGCCTGGCTCTCCGGAGCCGCGGCGCCGGGCGGTGGGGCCGGCCCAGTGTGAGTCTCGTGGTGTGGCGCCGCCCAGCACCTGCTGCGAAGCTCGGGTCGCCCCGGTCCGCTGGACTGGCAGCTCTGGAGCTTGGGGCCCGGCTGTGTGAGGAGCCCGCAGGCGACGGCCAGCCGCGGGGCTTGAGAGCCCCGGCTGACAGGCCCTGGGAGACCTGAGGGGGACCACTGTCCGTTTGCAGAGCCGGGAGCCGCGTGACGAGGCGGCGGCCCCCGGGAAGCGCCGGGCGGGGGTCGGTGTTCCCCGGGCATCTGGCGGCGGCCCGCGCGGCCTCGGAGCGGGGATAGAGCCGTGAGCCGAACGCCCCAAGTCTCCGTTGGGGGCATCCCGTCCCGTAAGCGGACAGAAGATACAGGGAAACGAACGGCGTGTCCCAAGGAACCCAGTGTGTGAGGAAAACACAAGCAAGAACGAGGGTCGAGTGTGCGCGTTCTTCGAGGGAGGGTGGCCCTGTGTCGTGTGCGGTGTCCAGGAAAGGCCTCGGTGTGGGAGGACGTAGGGTTTCTGGGTGAAGGACCCTCCCGACGAGGGGAGAGACTGAGGAGATGAGAGAGGGGTGACTTGCAGGGGAGAAGGAACAGGTGAGGGGTGTGCGTGTGTGTGTGTGTGTGTGCGCGCGCGCGTAACCGCAGGTCGGGGCTTGGGCATGATCCGAAGGAATTCAGGGTTATCGGTACCTAGTTACACATCCTCCCTGCCTCCCTGCCCCCATCTGAGCTGGGCCCCTGAGCACGGACTGAAGGGGAGGCCGTGGTTCCTGGAGACCGTGGGGATGGGAATGAATGAATGAGAGGGCTGGTCCTTAAGAAAGACCGTACTCGGTTGGTTGAGCGACTGCCTTAGGCTCGAGTCATGGTCCCCGAGTCTCAGGATCGAGTCCGCGGGGGGATCCCTGCTCAGCGGGGAGTCTGCTTCTCCCTCTCACCCCCCCCCCATGCTCGCTCTCTCTTCAATGGGTAAAATCTTTAACAAAACCAAACCATCCTTCCAGGTAGAAGAGGGAGAACCCCAGGGTCCCATCCTCGGCCTCTACCTGAAATCAGTTGTAAGTGCAGGCGGGTGTGGACAGGCTTCTAGGGAGAACATGCAGGTCTTTCACCGGGTTCTTCCAGGGATCTGAGAGCCCACATGTGAAGAAGCCCCCTCCTTGACTTTAAGGGAGATGGCCAGAAACAGCAGACTCTTGGCTTTGAGCAGTGGTGAGTTTAAAGGTGTGTTTAACTTCCGAGTATGGCCCTTATGTTTGTCCTCAGAGTTGGCACATTTCCCTGAAAAAGAAAAACACTGCAGGAAAATCTGTGCTTCAAAGGAAGATTTCGGCACACCCTTCTGTGCCATCTGATTCTGGTCCAGTGGGAGCTATTTTACAACTCTAAATTGTAGGTAACTGATAGCAATAGAGAATAATTCATGTCTATAGACATGCAAATTAATTGTCTCCGGATGGGACATTTTCCTCCTCCTCAGTTAACTCCCCCCTACCCACTCCCACCGCGGAAAAGCCAGTTGTGACCCTATTTACACATTCACATCAATATCCCTGATCTGTACATGGCATCCCTTTGAATTCTCCTCTGACCTGGTAGTAACATCTCAGCAGTTATTTCACTAAGGGGCTAAAAAAGGAGTTTATTTTCATATTCCTAGGAGAGTTATGATTGTACCTGTTTTGTTTTTTGTTTTGAAAATTACCCGTCATTGAGATCTCTGTGTGCTCACTTTGACTGCAGGGAGCTTCCGGTGCCACCTGCATAACCATGGCAACCGAAGCCTGCCTTACTTCCTGCCTTGCTTTTCTCCGGGGCCGCCAGCAGAGAGCGCTGCTGGGCGCCTCCGTGCGCGGTCCCCGAGGGTCCCACCCGGCTGTCCCCACCGCGTCCGCGAGAATTCCACCCCGCTGTCCCCGCCGCGTGCCCTCGGGTCCCACCGCGTCGCCCCCACCCGGCTGGCCTCCGGGTCACGGGATTTGCCACGAAAGTGAGGTTTTCCGAAAAAGTGAGGAAGAAGGAGCATTACAAGATTTTAGTCAATAAGAGCGGAAAATGAACTAAAACAAAACAAAAAAAATGCGTTAGCGAGAAAAACAGCGTGTTAAACCTTTTCTAGCTCCGGCGCGGAAGTTTTCTCAGCGGGCATTGGTGGTTCAGTGGTAGAATTCTCGCCTGCCACGCGGGAGGCCCGGGTTCGATTCCCGGCCAATGCAACGGCTGTTGTATCTTTTTTCCTTTTTTTTTTTCCCTTTCAGTCCTTCCAGATCATTTTGAAGTTGCCCTCGTGTCGTAGTAGGGTTCCTTCCACGTTCCGTTTTTGAGCCTGCTCATCCGTTCTGGGACTCGAAGACGAGACGCAGCGTCGCTTCCGCGGCGGTCGGCGGGCCGGGCTGGCGGCTGCTGCCCCGACAGGGACGTGGAGTTTTCTGCTTTGGAAGATGTGGAATCAGTGCGCTCTGGGCTCAGTGTCTTGTTGGAAGCGTGGGTGACACTGGCATGTAGGCTTTGAGGAGAAAAAACTGTTGGGGCAAAGGCCGTAGCCTTCAGAGGAAGATAAAATAAACAATAAAGGGATTACTTGGAGACGTTTCGTCGTGCTTAGCAGAGTGGCGCAGCGGAAGCGTGCTGGGCCCATAACCCAGAGGTCGATGGATCGAAACCATCCTCTGCTAACTAGCCACACGTTTTTTCGCTTTGTTTTCCCACCCCCACCCCCCGCCCCCGCCGCCAAATTGGACGAATTTACAGCAGTCTTTGAATCCTGTCTGCCCTGCGTTTCTAACCAAAACTTTGGTAACTTCTGGACGAAAATAATCCACCAGTCAGAGCCCTCTAACCCTAGCAATGTCAGGTGCCCCTGTCGGAGAGCAGAGGGTTAATTTTAACCCGTTAGCGGAAAGGTCGCCCTCGCTACCCACTACCGCACTGTAAACAAGACCGTAAGTGCGGAGTTCAAAAGAACCGAACAGAGCCAGTGCGGTTTCAGAGATTCCGTCAAGGGCACTTTGGAGATTTAAAGTAGCCACTTTCCCAAGTCTCCCGCCCCGCCCCGCCCCCATCCCGGCTCTGCTTCCCTCCTTAGCACTCACCACTACCAGGTAGACGGTATATTTGATAGCGTACATTCTCTCCCCCCGGAATGTAAATTCACAAGAACAGACTTTTTTTTTTTCATCTGTTTTGCCGCTGTGGTCGCTGTGGTAGCTAGAACACTACCTGGCACGTGTTAGGTGGGGCGATTTGGTAAATGTGTTATTTCTAACACCAGGATTGGACAATTTTCTCCACCTTCTTTTACCTTTTAAAAAATTATGGAAGAATACAGAGGTGCGCACACAAAATTCATCTGTTATTTAACATTATGGCATATTCACTAGAACCTCTTTTATATTTAAAGGGAAAAAAAGCGCACAGAAACTGAAGCACTCTTTTAACGGCAGCCCCAATCCTAGTGTCTTTCTCAGGGCAACTCTACATAAATTTGATGTGCATCTCTCCCCTTCTTGTTGCTGTTCAACGAATAATTTTTATCTGCAAGGGGCAGCAGTTGCAGCTGGGGGGAGTGTGGGGTAGAGCTTGAGCCGCTCAGAGTATTCGCCTTCGCTGGTGGTCCTCACTCGGCTTCGGATCGGCGTCCAGTATGGATGCTGACTATTGGGATTTCCAAGCCACAGAATTCAGAGAGGCCTAGAAGCTCCTTGCGTGGAGCTATATTCCGCTTGCAGAGCTCAGTGCCTGTTCGATGAGCTTTGGAGGACAAGAAACTGAGACCTTCCTTTCCACAGTCATCACCTGCAATCATTTGCACTTTATTAATATCTACAACTTACGTTCTATCTCTGTCAGGTTGTAAAATAACCTAGTGATTTAAAGGCGATCAAAGCTGTGCAGCTCCGCACATCACGTCACCTGGAGGCCGCCTCCCGCCCCGCAGGGCACCAGTGAGAGGCCGCCCTGCTGTCCCCTCATCCACTTCCAAGTAGTTGGTAATCCATTCTGAAGACTCACCCCTCTTTTATTAATAATCCCCGTTTCCCTTTTTACTTCTCCATGGCAACATTTCATTCTCAGGCCGCTTTTATCGGGAGGTACCAACTGGTGGAATGCCAGCCTTTAGCCTTGAAAACACAGACCTTTTATAGTGCGTACCGGAGAAATCCCTTCGCAGCTGCTAAGAGATCCTGGACCTGAGCACTGATACTTCTGATGAAGGATTTTCAAACATGTCGACTGACTTCAAGTTGCTACTGTGACCTCTGAAAGTCACATTTAAATTCTAAGTCTGCAAATGATTGTCTTTCTCTTTATTTGTTGTTTAAGTTTTCTTTTTTAATTTAAATTTTACTTAGTTAACATACAGTGCAGTATTGGTTTCTGGTGTCTTTGTCTTTAAAAATGCGTTGCCCTCATTATAAGGTGCTAACTGGAGCCTCCTTTTTTCTCTCAAGACCTTTACCTTTGTGATATTTCTTTGTTCAATCAGAAGACAATTTGGTTCTTATTTCTTTCATATGCATGAAGGTAAAATTAAAAATAAAATCAGTGATTCACTAGATAGTTAATTTAGACGGAATGTGAGAGTCTGTGTCTCATTTAAATAGACAGTAGAAAACAAGGGGCTAAAAGAGAAAGAAATAGGCTGGGTTCAGGGAGCAGTGGTGGGCCACTTGCAGAAGGCAGTCACAGCAGGAAGGGAAGAGTGGAACTTAGTTTAAGATTCTTGTGGTCTCCACAGTCTTTTTCCTTTCCTTCATGATGAGACAGGAGAGATGGGGACAATCACCAACGGAAAACGGAGAAAATGTTGAGACTGGACCAAAGAAAAGTAGGTAAAGGAGACTATATCACGAGAAGACAAATGTCACATAATTAGAGAGGAAGGGGTGTATTTATCTAGGTAACTATTAAATCCATAATAAACAGCTCCAAATACCTTTCATCACTTCCATTTCATTGCTAGTAGTAGCTTGACGAATTTAAATTTTTTCTTTTAGCTCACGTCTTTATCCATTTACTTAAATGGTACAAAGTAGCTGGTGGACGCCTGCTGTGTGCAAGACCGGTCTCTGCCCAGAGCTGCCAAGGGAACAGAATCTTTTCAGGGAAGGACTTAGGAAGCTGGGGAGGTCTGGGCATGAGATCTGGGCTTTGGTGGCAGGGGAAGTACATGGGACAGCTTGTTATGGGCACAGAAATCTCCGTTAATACCCAGAGATCTCCAGCTGTGAGCGTAGGTGTTTGCTGAAGCATGCAGACATTTTTTGTTTAGTCTGTACCATGTTATACATTTTTTAGTAGTTGCCAAACTGAAAATCTAGAATATTCCATATTAAAATGTATATCCCCTTGAAAAATGGAAAGCCTCACTGTCCAGGGCTTGAGGCCCCACAGGGCAAGGATGAGGTGAAACCCATCGCATAGGCCTTGTTTTCTTCGGGTCTCTCCTGTTCCAGCTGGTCCCCTTCATGGCAGATGCTAGCTGGCATTTTCCAACATCCTTGTGCTGCAGTTGTCTCACAGCTATTAAATTATGCTATTAAAACCGGGAAAATGAAATTTCGTGTCAGAAGTCCACGTGCTTCAAGCAGACTAGCAAAGAGCACCTTTCTTTGTGGAGCTGAGGCCTGGTTTCTAGTATCCAGCCAGTTTTGCTCTTATGGGCTGGGCCTTTGTGAGCGTTTGACTTTTAACCTCTGGTTTGGGGGACAGCACAACTGTCTCTTTAGCTGCAGCTTAAGCTAAATGTAGCTATTTTATGAAAGACAATTCAGAATAGAAGGTTGAGAGCAAAGCATGGAAAATGGCCTTATGTGCTGTTATGGATTGAATTGTGTTCTCTCAAAATTCACATATTTGTGCCCTAACCCCAGTGTGACTGTATTTAGACACAGGCCTTTAAGAGGTAATGAAGGTTACATGAAGTCATAAGGAGGGTCCTAATCCAGTAGGACCGATGTTTTTACAAGAAGAGGGAGACTCCAGAGGGTGCAAACACAGAGAAAAGGGCCACGTGAGGACTCCAGCACAAGCCCAGGAGGGAAGCTGAGGCTGCTCTCACCTTGGTCTTGGACTTGTAGCCCCCAGAACCCTGAGAAAATAAATACATGTTGTCTAAACCACCCAAATAAATGGTATTTTGTGGCAACACCAGAAAATGAATGCAAGCATTTTAATAGGATGTTTGGACTTGGTTAGGCAGAGAAGTGTCAAAGAAAGACTGACAGAAGAAAAACTCTACCTGCAAAGAGCAAGAGTCAGACTTTGGGGGAAACACACATATTTAAGGTGGCAGAGAGGGACCTGCAAAATGACCGAGGTTACCAAGTTTATACTGACCTGTTTGGTAAAGAAAGTGCAACTTCGTGACACGTAATCATATTCCTAAATCCTGACAAGTCTGTCTTCAAGGAGCAGCCCCCCAAAATCAAGGGTATGAGTGTTTTGTCAGGTGTTTACAGTATTTATACTTTGAGGACCAGAAATAGAGAAAAGGGTTTTTTCAAAAGTTTGTTCTAGGTTGCTGAATATTTTGATTTTTTACACACACACACACACACACACACATATGCATACATATATATCTACAAATACATATATATTTACACACACGTAATGTATTTTTGACATCTTTGACCAGATGGGAATACTCCCCAGGACTTCGCGTTGTCTGGCTCTCCCTGTATGTGCACGGCTGACTATGGGAGAAACTCAGTTAAATCCAGTGGTTAAAGGGAGATAGAAATAGTAATAGTAACTCTACCTACCCCAGCTCACCGTTGTTCTTGGGAAGTTGAACTTTGGAAGAAAGCCTTTCAACCGCATCTAAAAAAAGCAATTTCTTGGCTGCCGCCACTTCCTGCCACAAGATGGCAGTAGAGGGCAATGCGTCCTAGCCCGCCGCTCTGAGGGTCTCGGGGGGGGAGGGGGGAAATCAATGTCGGAAAGAGCAAAGAAAAAAAGGAGGGGATAAGTAAGATGCCGAGTTCAGGAACGATAAACACAGGGAAGTGCTCTCCACCAAATCGCACAGCGAATTGGCGAGGTCTGCCGCCAATCCCCAAGGCGTAACGACACGGGCTTCGTTGATAAAATGTAACCGAAGGCGGAATTTCGGCGGTTGCAGCAGAGCGCGCAACTGAAAGCTTCTTTCAAAAGGCGCCAAAGATCCCACACTAAATTAGCCCGGCAGTGATCCCAAATGCTTACCCAACGTTTTAGCCTTTTCCCCAGATGTCACCCCTCTTCCAACCTAGCCCCACTTCTAGACGCCAGTAGACTATAGGCAAAATGCACCAGCTGTTTTCCGTGAAAGTGTAGTGGCTCTGAAAAGAGCCTTTGGGGTTGATTGTGCCTCGGAGCGCACTCACTTGGAGCTGGTGTACTTGGTGACGGCCTTGGTGCCCTCGGACACGGCGTGCTTGGCCAGCTCCCCGGGCAGCAGCAGGCGCACGGCCGTCTGGATCTCCCTGGACGTGATGGTCGAGCGCTTGTTGTAATGCGCCAGGCGCGACGCCTCGCCCGCGATGCGCTCGAAGATGTCGTTGACGAACGAGTTCATGATGCCCATGGCCTTGGACGAGATGCCGGTGTCGGGGTGCACCTGCTTCAGCACCTTGTACACGTACACCGAGTAGCTCTCCTTGCGGCTGCGCTTGCGCTTCTTGCCGTCCTTCTTCTGCGCCTTGGTCACCGCCTTCTTGGAGCCCTTCTTCGGGGCGGGCGCGGACTTCGCTGGGTCAGGCATGGTGGACACAACACCGAAGCGATCAGAAAAAAAAAGAGTAATAGCGTGAAGAAAAAAAGCAACTTGTCCCTTTTATATAGAAGCCCTTATGCAAATAAGGTGTAAGTTACAGTCCTGTATCTGATTGGTGACTATTAAGGGCAACGTCAGACGTTAGTTCTGCCCAATCAGAATGCAAGGATCCCAAAGTCGCACTTTCATTGGTTACTATAAAGCCCCAAATTTAACCAATGCAAAACCTTCTTTTTCGCGCGCTCAGGGGTTATAAAAAGTGCCCGGCTTGGCCTTTGGCTTCGATACCTACTTTCAGTGCAGTTAAGGTCGTGATGTCCGGACGCGGCAAGCAGGGCGGCAAGGCTCGCGCCAAGGCCAAGACGCGCTCCTCGCGGGCCGGCCTCCAGTTCCCGGTGGGCCGTGTGCACCGCCTGCTCCGCAAGGGCAACTACGCCGAGCGGGTCGGGGCCGGCGCGCCCGTGTACCTGGCGGCCGTGCTGGAGTACCTGACGGCCGAGATCCTGGAGCTGGCGGGCAACGCGGCCCGCGACAACAAGAAGACGCGCATCATCCCGCGCCACCTGCAACTGGCCATCCGCAACGACGAGGAGCTCAACAAGCTGCTGGGCAAAGTCACCATCGCGCAGGGCGGCGTCCTGCCCAACATCCAGGCCGTGCTGCTGCCCAAGAAGACCGAGAGCCACCACAAGGCCAAGGGCAAGTAAGATTTCAATTCAGATATCAGTCTCTAAGACCAAAGGCTCTTTTCAGAGCCACCCACCTTTTCTGAGGAAGAACTGAGCACCGTCTACTGAAACTTAACCACAAATAACCTAAGTGTAAGGAAAACGAAATAACTGGTCTCCCTTTTGATTGAGCCAATTCTGGCAAAGGCCATTACAATACAGTCTGCTCAATTATAAAAATACTAAGCCACTTTCATTGTCCCCTCCCCACGTACACTGTTATGGGTAATTTAAAAAAATTTCTGTCCCAGCAAATACACTAATCAAATATGTTGTCCCTCGGTCTTTATCACCAGTGGAACCTGATGGTTCATTGGTCAGCGAAAAGCTTCCTAACGCTTTCCAGAGCTACTCCTAGAGAAAAGCTCTGATTACTGGTCACTGTAAATCTTATCACTCCACACCTGCTGATTAAATTTAGCGCGATTTACATATAAAATAGTCCAATCAGCCACTTGATTGCATCAAAATAAGTTAACGCTGTCAGCCGCTCGCTGGTATTTAGTCTAACACATCAAGCTCCCCTCCCCGCACCACGCAGGGCGAAGTCAAGTTTTGGTGCTCAGGCGGCCTCTGTGCCCCTCTTGTTTTAACGCTGTCTCTGTTCTGGGTCTCGGCACAGTCAGCAGAAGCAGATCTTGATGCTGTTATGAAACGCAACTTTTCTTAGACTAACCAGCACATTATTCTGGTGTGATTTTTTCCTCCATATTATATGAAAAGGGGGAAAGAGCTGAAATGAAACTGCCTTTTTTAAGGACATTTTAGGTGCTGAGTTCCACAGATTCTAAGTCCGATAACCTTTTACTGGTTAACGTTTTGGTTGAAAACAGTAAACCTAGACAAGATGGAGTACAGCTATAATTTTTTCCTGTAAAAATAGGAAATAAAAATAAAACCAATAGCATAGACAGCAAAACCTTTTCGGAGATCGTAGGGCACAAACGAGGATTGGATTGAGAACCAATGAAGTTACTCCTGCGACGGCTCTGACCAATCAGGACGGGATCATGACTATAAAGTCTGGTCCCGGCACGAACTCGGCAGTTGCTAGTTTTCGCAGCACGAGCGTCTCGTTATGGCCCGCACGAAGCAGACGGCGCGCAAGTCGACGGGCGGCAAGGCCCCGCGCAAGCAGCTGGCTACCAAGGCGGCCCGCAAGAGCGCCCCGGCCACCGGCGGCGTCAAGAAGCCGCACCGCTACCGGCCCGGCACGGTGGCCCTGCGCGAGATCCGGCGCTACCAGAAGTCCACCGAGCTGCTGATCCGCAAGCTGCCGTTCCAGCGGCTGGTGCGCGAGATCGCGCAGGACTTCAAGACCGACCTGCGCTTCCAGAGCTCGGCCGTCATGGCGCTGCAGGAGGCGTGCGAGGCCTACCTGGTGGGGCTCTTCGAGGACACCAACCTGTGCGCCATCCACGCCAAGCGCGTCACCATCATGCCCAAGGACATCCAGCTGGCGCGCCGCATCCGCGGGGAGAGGGCGTAACCCGTCCTTCCGAAGCGTTTGCTTTTTCCCTCCCAAAGGCTCTTTTCAGAGCCACTTCCGTTTTCACTGAGAGTGGCTGTTGTACCGCCGGGTTGGGTGTTAAGTCCGAGCTTGGGGGGGGGGGGGGGGGTAAGAGGTGGGGGCGGGATCCCAGGGATCCCAGCACCTTAAGTAGCGACTACAGCATTTCATTCCCTTTATGCAAAGTTGGTGTGAGGAAGGGCTCGCCTGTGCTCCTCGCTGCCACTGCACACTGCTTGATGGGCAGCTAATGTTCAAAGGCCGCAGAGACCGTCCCCCTTGGTCCCTTGAGTAATTCAGATGTAAAGAAATAAGCAAACACTAGAAAGGGACTTTACCA
Organism: Ursus arctos; assembly: GCF_023065955.2. NCBI lineage: Eukaryota > Metazoa > Chordata > Mammalia > Carnivora > Ursidae > Ursus > Ursus arctos. The sequence goes on from NW_026622997.1 coordinate 1,915,633, forward strand.
CCAGGTAAAGTAAGATTCAGAGCATAGATCCTGGCACCTCCACCCCCACCTCCAGTCAGAACTATCTGGGAGCAGAGTTCTGTGTTGTGCTCCGCACGTATCCAGGGCGCAGGGAAGAGCCGCCTGAACGTTTTAATTGTTCCGTAGAGCTGGCTGTAGGATCTAGCAGGATTTTCTTACACTCGAGGTCTTTCATACAACTCCAAAAAAGAACAAAAAGCTGGAATTTGGCTGCAATTGTATCTCTTTACCAATAAAATGAGCTAGTGTTCAGACCATTTTTATCATGAGAATTGACTTTCTCAGTGCTTAGCACTAACATCTGGTAACTATGGGATAAGGCTCTGAAACGTTTATTCTTTCACACCCATTCTAAGGATACTGTAAAATCAGCAAATTGGCCCCCTGCTTGTTTGCAGGCTTCCAGGAGCCTGGTGTTGGAGAGTCTGCTGAGGCCTGGCCGCCCATCACCTGACGTAATGGTGACTTCCCTGGGGGACGAGCCTCAGTGAGACCATTGGGGTGGTAAGACCCCTATTCCACCCTATCACCATTCCTCACAGGACACTGCAGAAGTGTCCTCCTCAAATCCCATATGAACGTAAGTTCTAAAAGTCAAATAAATGTTGCCCCACTTTTTCTCCCCATAGAACTTACATGTCCTAAGGCCAAGATTTTTCTCATTCTGTTACTGCCCTATCCGTAGAGCAGTGAAAGCCTGATATGCAGCAGGTGCTCGTTCTGGTTGAATGAATGTACAGCTAATTTGCCATCTTTTAGACACAAGATAGATCCCCTGAGCCGCACGTGGCCCCTGAGTGCATCACACCTTTCATCCTAGATGCTCTCCGTCACCACTCTTTTGATTCCCATTGGTGAGCAGACAAAACACTGACAATTACATAAAGCTTTCCAGCTTCCAAAGTGTCTTTACATATCCTTTTGTGTGTGGAATGGACAACAGCTGGGGTCTAGACAGGGCCCATCATGACACCTTCACTAGCTCTAGAAAGGTTTATCTTTTCCAAAAGTATCCAAGCATTAGGGGGTAAAGCTGGTTGATCAGTTTAGAATTCTTTCAGTAAACCCTAGGATGGCAGAAGATCTGATGAGCCTCCAGTGGCTGTAGGAAAATAAAGGAGAATTAGTTTAAAACAAAACAAAAAACCAAACAAAAACCTAGGGGCAGGAAAGCCTGTTTTCCTGTAAGTGAAAAGGCCAGGGCAGAAGGAGCTTGTTAGGCTTTTTAGCTCCTCAGAAAGGCCATCTGGGATTGGGAGTTCATGGATCAGTGAGGATATATTCTATTTGAAGGCTAAGTTTGGACATAGAAAAGGTGGTTTTAGGACATGCTCAAAAATTCTTTGATACTCTTACCTTCAGAAAATGGAACCTACCTAATTCGTCTCCCCTCGAGTTGGGGCTGGATTTAGGTACTGGTTGTCGGGAATTGCACGAAGCCAACAGCTGAAGTCAGAGTTATGGAGAGCTACTTTAGAGACTCGGTCACCGGAGGTAGCACTTCCTGCTTGTTCTCTCTCTCTCAGGCCACTTGCTCTGGGGGACCCTGGCTGCCATGTTGGGAGGCGCAGCCGCCACTGGTGGAAGACTTATGTTAGGGATGTAATAGGAAGGCATGTTTCTGGTGACCTTGTGGGCTTCACTGTGAAAGTCAAGAGTCAAGCGGTCGGGAATGCCCAGCTCGCCCAGCAACCGGAAATGCCTGGCCTGCCCGCCAGTTGGAAATGCCCAGCTGTTTTGGGGCAGAACATTGCTGAAATCTGATTGCCCTTGGCTTGATGATGGCCCGCGGGGCCCCTAGAAACATGTTTAAGAATAGGCCCCACTTGCTAAACGCTACATCACCTGATCCCCTGACCTTCCCCATGATGCACCACCATCCCATGACCTTCCCCATGATTATGATGCACCACCATCCCGTGACCTTCCCGGTGATGCACTGCTATTCACTAGAATGTCATACGGATCACTCCCTTGATCGATTGTTGCCAATAAATACGCGAGGTTGCCGCTGTTCGGGGCGATCACTCGTGGCGATCGTCCCCTGCACCCGCGCTCTCTTTCACAAGCTAACCTGTCTTTGCCTCGTCCTTCTCCCCAATCGTCGAATCAAGGGTGCTGCGGCCGCGGTGCTGCGGACGTGCCGCGGGAGGGAGGACACTCGGGCAGCCCTGTGGAGAGGCCACATGATAGGAAACCCGTGCCTTCTCCCAGCAGTCTGTGAGGAACTACCAGTAGCCAAGGGAGTGAACCCTGTCCAGCCCCAGTCAAGCCTCAGGTGGCCATAGCCCCTGCGGACAGCTTGACTCTTCTTGAGAGACCCTGAACCAGACCACCCAGCTGAACCACTCTGTTTCCTGACCTTCCAAAGCTGTGTGAAGTAATATATTTGTTGTTTTAAGTTGCTAAGTATTGGGGGGGGGGGGGGGGAAGTGATTCATTATATAACAATAGATAATTGAGCAACGGAAGAAAAAAAGAGGAATAGGTAAGAGTCACCCGGGGCACTCCATAGTCCAGATGACATGTCACAACCCACAGCTCCGCCCTTCATCATCGGGATGTCTGGACTCACAGGAACTTGCCTTCGTCCCTGTCCCATTAGCCACACGGTTTTCTTCTGCTTCTATCCAGAGAGGCCGGAGACCAGCTTTGTGCTGCTGGTTCAGAGAGGGTGATGTCTTCTGTTGCTTGTAAGGGGCTCTGAAGGTGTGCACCTGGTCTGGTCACCTCTACCTGCAGCTGTGAGGGCCTGGGGGGGGGGGTGTCAGCGCAGGCTGGGCTGGAGACCACAGCCCAATCCTCGCTCTCGCATTAGCGCTTTCTCTCTGTCTCTCACTTTTGGAAAACTCCTGAGGTACCATTTCTGATGGTCAGATATACTAGCTGAGGAAACCGTTATAAATTATTGTTCTGTGACTCTCCTTTTTCCAGACCCCACACCAGTAAGGACTAACAATCACTTAGATTCTAAGTTTTTTTAGATGCCATTTTCCTTAGTGATGAAATGGATACTTTATTTCCTCAAGAGATTGCATTAAAGATTAAATGTGGCAATGTATGAATCTGTGTGGGAGAGTACCCCAAGAATGTATTAGGAGCACAAATACTCAGTAAACCTAATTTCATCTTAGAATCTTAGTTTGGTACGTCTCTTGTAGCATTGAGGAAATACACCCAAATCCTCTGATAAGATTAGATTGAGGAGTCCTTCATTCTTGTCCTCGGTTGAGATTTGGGAAACAATCCAATGTGATGAGTCACACATTAGCAAGTCATGTCATTTCTGCTAATGGCCAATCTTATTTCTTGGAAGATTTCTCTTAGTTTCTATCTCACAAGGTGAAGTTTTCAAAACGTGTCTTCCAATTCTGGACAGTACTTGGAGCACAGGAACTATTTCTGTTCAGGAGGCAAGGAAGATGTTGAAAAAATAGATGAGAACAGATGCTTCTAGAATGGCCCACCCCCCAGGCCTTCCAAAGGGGAGAAGCCCTGAGAGGATGTCAAACAGGAGAGCAAGAAAAGTCACCAAGAATTCATTAGAAATGAAGCTTAAAGGACACCAGTGGCTCCGTCGGTGAAGCGTCCGCCTTTGGCCCAGGTCATGATCCCGGGGTCCTGGGATCGAGTTCCGTGTTGGGCTCCCTGCTCAGCGGGGAGTCTGCTTATCCCTCTGCTGCTCCCCCTGCTTGTGCTCTCTCTCTGTCAAATAAAGAAATAAAATCTTAAAAAAAAAAATGAAGCTTGGGGGGTGCTCGCTCTGCAGCAGGGTATGCTGCCAAAAGTCTCCCACAGATGTGCTTCTCATATGAAAGAGGTCCTTAAATGTAAAAAAATGAATTTTTTAATATCTCTTTGTCAATGACAGGGTTTCTTATCTGGACAAGATCAGAAATAATGTACTTCCTTAGATGGAAACTGGTAGAAAATGCATTTAAAAATTTTTACCTGAAAAGAGGGTCTATAGGAATGATAGTTCTGAGTAAGAAAAATATGCCTTAAGTGTATTAGTTTATTGCCTGTCTTGAAGAAAAAAAAATCTGGTTTTAAATGGAGACAGTTGAGGGGCGCCTGGGTAGCTAGGTCAGTTAAGCATCTGCCTTCCACTCAGGTCATGACCCCGGGGTCCTGGGATCGAGTCCTGCATCGGCCTCCCTGCTCAGCGGGGAGTCTGCTTCTCCCTCTGCTGCTCCCCCTGCTTGTGCTCTCTCTCTCTCTGTCAAATAAATAAAGGAAATCTTTAAATCAATAAATAAGTAAGTAAGTAAATAAATAAATAAATAAATAAATGGAGACGGTTGAATGGCTGGCAATTATATGAAGAATTTTTAATCTCCACTTGGTAATCAGATAAATGCAAATTAACATAATGAAATACTGGGTAACACCCATGAGACTGGTAAGATCGGAAAGCTGGATGTAATCACATGTTGTACAGGAGGCGGAGAAACGTATTTTCATGTGGTGGTTTGTTTACTGATGGTGGTTTTACACAAGACATTTTGAAGAACTGTCTAATTTACTTAGTAAAATTGGGTGTGCCCAGGTCTATGCCCCAAGGAAATTCTCCTACAGACCCATAGGAGGACATATCGAGAGTATTCATCAAAATACTATTTGTGAAAGCAAAAAGGTAGAGATAAATTAAGGACATGAATAAGTAAAATACAATGAATGCGTTCTAAGAAATGTTCTTTCTTCCAGGATCAAAAAACAAGGAAATGGCAAAAACAAGAGCCAAACCAAAGGCTCAACCTTGCAACTATCATTCAGTTCATACTTGGACACTTGTGCCAGGATCTCCAACAGAATTTTCTAGCTTTACTTACAAATAACCCGGAATAACCACCAAACCCAAAGGCACCACATCTGAGTACTTTTTAAACACGATGCACAGAACACCAGTGTCTTGCTCTGCTCTGGCTGCTGTAATAGAACAGAACAGACTAGGTGGCTTCTAAGCAACACAAATGTATTCCTCACAGTTCTGGAAGCTGGAGGTCCAAGGTCAAGGCTTTGTCAAATTCAGTCTCTGATGAGAACTCACGTCCTGGTTCACACATGGTCATCTCACTGTGGCCTCACACATGGATCCCTGGGGTCTCTTTTATAGAGGCGCTCACACCATTCAGGAGGGCCCCACGCTCATGACCCAAGGGCTTCTTGGTATTCCCACCTCCAGTCACCATCACATTAGGTGTCAGGTTTCAACAGACGAGTTTTGAATGGACACCTGCAAACTGTTCACTTTCAAAGAGTAGAAGCTTAGGAACTGTGTTCCTAGTCTCTACCCCTTGTTTTGAAGCCAGGAGGGCTTAGGGACCCCAAATCAAGGGGCCCTCCCCTTCACCTTGATGCTTGTGCTCTCAGGAACCAACCCTGGAGATATTAGTAAGGTGAGAGGAATGAAAGTTTCTGGCAACGTTGTTTGATACATTGCAAGCATGAAAACTAGCTAAACTAAGGAAAGTTTAGAAAACAATATAAAGATCATCACTGATTACACGAGAGTAACAAATTGCAGAAACAAGGTAGGGTATTAGAGAAAACAAGGCAAGAGTGCCAGGCATGACATGTCCTGTGTACTGGAGAATACAGTTCAGTTGAGAGTTTCAGAAGAAAGCAAGGGTTTCCTGATAAGAGAGTTTTGCAAATCACTTTTCAAGACATGAGCAGACAAGACTATGGCTTAGTGACCCTAGCAAAGAGGGTGGGGGAAGAGGGAGAGGCCAGGGAGGACAGTGGAGCACCCTCAGTCTTCTTCAATTGGTCTTAATAGCACACGGAGGTATGAGAAGCCAAAGGAAGCTTTATCAATGAGAGCAGGGATGATGACTGCTCATAGGCTGGGGCAAGGAGGAAGGGAAACCCCAAGCTTCCAGGTCTCATACTTAAGATTCTGAGCTGGAAAAAGGCTAAATGTATGTGAAACGGTAAGACATTATGAAATGGAAGAGAAGATTTGAGAGTATAAGTTCTTGGAGTGGGAAAAACTCCAAAAAGCTAGTGGTGTTTTGGATTAGTGTATAGATGGGCATGCTTGTATGTGACCGTGTATGCATTTGGGGGACAGGAGAAATGAGAATCAGGAGAGGCACTAATCACTAGTAGGTAAACTAATTTTGAATGAAGAACAACAATAAAAAAGTAAAAGATATATACCTATCAGCCAATTCCAAAGCCTTAACCGAAACAAACAAAACAAAATCAGGTGTCAAGGAAATGAATATGTGGCAAATTAAATTGAACATCTAACAATATTGAAAAGGATTGATCCCAACATTTGGAATTAAGAACATGAAAAAACTCAACTACATAAGTGTGGATCAGTAAGCAACTTCCAGAACATTGGAAAGGCGAGTACGCCTCATTTATTCATCTAAGGGGGAACAGAATTGCATGGAATTTAAAACAATCAATATTTCTCTTGGAAAATATCTCTTCATAATGTGGGGGGGGGGACTGTATTTATCCCAATTATTCACCAAGAAATTATCGGACAGTACATGTCAATCAGCATTATCATATGCTGAGAAAGACCAAAAAAAAGAAAAAAAAGAATTTTAATAGTCTTATTGATTAATTTAATTTAAATGAAATGAGAATGCTAAACTATGTCTAAGCTTAAAAAATCTGCAGGCAGTCTACTGGAACAGGAGTTCCCTCCATGCAAGTGGGAGAAGAGAATGAAGAGTGTATGTAATTTAACAGTGCATTACACCTTTGGGAAACATCGATGTGAGTAAATATTTTCAGGGCAGAGCACATGCAAATGCAATGAAATCAAATTACAGATCTTTCAGAGTATGTTACCTTCGCCAGATAAAGGAACAGTCATAACTTTTCTCAGTGCTTCAAGACTTTTGTCTTGGGAGATTGGTCTTAAGATAACATTTACAAGAACAGTAGCTATATAACGAAGCAGAGTGCTGCCTGGTTTTCAGTAGCTGCAGGGGAAAGACTGCAATCCTTCCACCAGCAGATACAGTTTGACATCTTCAACATCAAGCCCTCAGATTCCATTTTTAAACAGAGATAAAAAAAAAAGAGGCCACACTAGAAGCTCAGTAAGAAATGGATTAACTCATAGAACGTGACCATGTAATGTTTTCAACTTACAGTAATTATGGAGTTTATAATATACTTGATAGCTGATTCCTAGAATAAAATTAGGTATTTGTTCAGGGAGTAAATAATCACACACCTTTGAAACAGAAAGCGTGAACCTAGCCGTATCTGGGAGACCAGGCAGCGCCAGGAGCTCATTCCAGAAAGCCCGAGTCAGGGAAACCAACCTAGGAACTCTTGTCTTCCCAAGTTTTTGTTTTCCTGGAATAAAGTCGTTCCTAGTCTCCTCATTCTGCATCTCAGCTGTAAATTAAAGGCAGGGGGTTTCTGGGTGCAGTCGATTTCCCAGTTCAACGAAGGATTGGGGGCGCGCGAAGGGAGCTCTGCGAGGCGTGGGGGCCGCTCCTCGGCTCTCCAGCTGACCTTCCTCCTCAAACAACTTTGGAAACCCAACATGTTTCCAACCCAGATAAAGAGATCTGTCAGTTCTCCCCAAAATAAGTGGCAGGGATGGGCGAAACGTCGAGGGTGGAGAAGCAAGCTGAGGTTAACCCCCACTTGAAGCGGTGACCCGGCGGCGTTAGCCTCCGCGGTCACCGAGGTGACTGAGATCCCGCAGAGGGCACGCTGCACGGCCAGACGGCGGCGTGGACGCCCCGGGGGACCGCAGTCGCGGCTCTGGAGAGGGGCACGCGATGCCAGCAGCTACAAGTCGCTACTGCAGGCAAAGCTTAGAAGCAGAAAACCAGCAAGGCCCGGCCCAGAAACACTACACCCACCCGGGCAGGCGCGGGCAGGCGCGAAGCGCGGCAGGAAACTTTCCAGTAGGCGTCCGGTTTAAACCTGGGAGTTTAAGCACCGCCCTTCGCCTGGGTCCTGAAAACGTGGGTCGGGCTCCGGCTCGGGACCTCCCCGAGCGGATACAGCTGGCCTGTAGGGTTCCCAAACAGGTCCGACAAACCACTATATAAACGGCTACCTCGGAGAGCACATAGGTGGTTTGTTTAACTTGAAAGCATGTCTGGTCGCGGCAAGGGGGGGAAGGGCCTGGGCAAGGGGGGCGCCAAGCGCCACCGCAAGGTGCTGCGCGACAACATCCAGGGCATCACGAAGCCCGCCATCCGGCGGCTGGCCCGGCGCGGCGGCGTCAAGCGCATCTCCGGCCTCATCTACGAGGAGACCCGCGGGGTGCTCAAGGTGTTCCTGGAGAACGTGATCCGGGACGCCGTCACCTACACGGAGCACGCCAAGCGCAAGACGGTCACGGCCATGGACGTGGTCTACGCGCTCAAGCGCCAGGGCCGCACCCTCTACGGCTTCGGGGGCTAAAATAATCTAAGTCGCAAAACCTCTCACACAAAAGGCCCTTCTAAGGGCCACCCACGAAATCTGCTAAAGAGCTGTGGACCTTAGAAATCCATTTGCCGGAGAACCAATCTTGAGTGTGTGGGATACGGAAATTCACTTGGCATGTGAAAGTAGAATGTGCCCAAAATTGTGTGATCGCGTCGCTGTGCGCCTCCATCCCACAGCATGTCCAAAAGTACCGAAACCTCCCGTGACTGGACTCGACACGTACTCCCCCGTTGAGTCTATGCTGTTAAAAACCGTTTTGAAAGCAGAGCTAAGTTACCACGTGTTATCAAAGGTACAGCTGGCCAAACCGTGAAATAAAAAGCTGAGTGATTCTTAAGCTCTTTTGAAAGCCCTGGCAGAAAACGTAGTAGAATTTCAAATAACGTTAATGCTTCCATTTTACTCCGTCCCCTTTAATTTTCAGTAAACAGTATATCAAGAACCCAGTCAAAATGCCTTTTATTTAAAGTAGTGGGAGGAAGGCACTTTAGGATTCTCAGGACAACATTTTAAAGAAGTTTGATGCATCTTAGAGACTTTTAAGAAAGTCAGACATTTTTGTCCATTAGCTTAGAGACCTAAGCGGGAGGCGGAAAATGCTTCCTGTCCTTGGAGGATTGAACCGAGAACCAATCTGTGCGTGGGGAGGGGCCGGAGGCTGCGGTCCAATCAGGACACCGGGGTCGCTATAAATACTGGGCCGCCTGCTCTTTTCTCCTGCAGCGTAGGTTGTTCCCTCCGCTGCGCCATGGCTCGCACGAAGCAGACGGCGCGCAAGTCGACGGGCGGCAAGGCCCCGCGCAAGCAGCTGGCCACCAAGGCGGCCCGCAAGAGCGCGCCGGCCACGGGCGGCGTCAAGAAGCCGCACCGCTACCGGCCCGGCACGGTGGCCCTGCGCGAGATCCGGCGCTACCAGAAGTCCACCGAGCTGCTGATCCGCAAGCTGCCGTTCCAGCGGCTGGTGCGCGAGATCGCGCAGGACTTCAAGACCGACCTGCGCTTCCAGAGCTCGGCCGTCATGGCGCTGCAGGAGGCGTGCGAGGCCTACCTGGTGGGGCTCTTCGAGGACACCAACCTGTGCGCCATCCACGCCAAGCGCGTCACCATCATGCCCAAGGACATCCAGCTGGCGCGCCGCATCCGCGGGGAGAGGGCTTAAGCTTCCTAGCCTTCTCCACATACGCTACCCCCAAAGGCTCTTTTCAGAGCCCCTACATTTTCTCCCAAAAGAGCTGTTAGCCTTAGGATATGTGACAGCCCCATGAGAAAGAACTCGGGAATGTCCGACGGAGGTCTTGTGGGCTCAACAGTTACTGAGGGTTGGAGACCGTGGCAGTTCTGTAAACTTTTCTTCCACAGGCAGACCCTGCTGGTACTGCGCGCAGCAAGGACCTGCGTCTGGATAAGCCCTTTGATTTCGATCCTGTTGGAAGTTAAGCCTGGGTTACGGGGAGGGCGTCGTCACAAGTTTAGGAAAGCTGAGTTGGGGTTCCTGTGGATTATTGTGCAAACGGCAAGTACAGTTTGCTTTTGCCAAACGTTCCCAATCCTTTTACTCAAGAAACGTGCCCCTTGCTTTCCTGTGATGTGAAGGGACAAAACAGGAATTGCCAAAAGTGTTAGTTTTCCCACTGTTTCAATGCAATGCCTGGTATGAGAATGCTCTTGGCCTTTGCCTATGTGATTGTGGCGGGGAATGGGCCGACAATGACCCAGGCTCTGACCTGCAGGCTGAATATAAAATGAGCTCCCAGTAGCTCTAAAAATCTATAGATTATTTACCCACCTGTTTTAAAAATGTGCTCCTCAGTCTGCAGTTGGATTCTCTCTTTTTTTTTCAAATAGAGAATCAGACTGGGAATTAAATGAGGTATTTTAAAGCTGTTACAGGTTTCCACACTTATAATCCTGGGTTTCCTAACAGAACTTGACTATATTACTTTTGTCCAATTGTTTTAAGATTTTGAAGTCTCTTCATGCTTTCCACATAAGAATATCATTGACTCATTTTGCTTCTTTTGACTTCAAATCCGAACTCCAGGAGTTAGCGATTTTTCTCTGGAGAGTTAGCCATCTGGGTCTTGTATTCTTTCCCTTATTTTCGGATACATCCTTTCAGAGAGGTTCATATCCCATCTACTTGCTCCAAAAGCTTTTTGGAATGCCTGGGGACTGGGCAAAGACAGTTCTGACCCAAGGGGCCAGAGATCCTTTAGTGGCTCTTAGTTGTAGAGACTGCTTGATGCCTCTTACAAGCTTCAGACATTGTTTTCTCCCCACCCCTTCCAGGATTTTCCCATCATAATAGAGCTGAGGCCAGGTGGTCTAGGTTCAAACCTCAGAGCTGGCAATTACTAGCCATAAAACCTTTGCCAAGTTACTCATCTTTTCTCTGGGTCTCAGCCTCTAAATGTGGCAAATAAAACTGTAGAGCATTCTTAGACTAGTTCCTAGCACTCAGTGAACGCTCAATGAATGTTAGCCCTTGATTGTACTTCTCTCCTGCCCCTTAAGCATGGAGGTCCCCTCCACCCCAATCTTCTGGAAGTTTTGTGGTTGAAATAGTGGGAAAAGCTTGATTAAAACATTTTTCTTATTAAGATCTTTTCTTTAGTTCTTGATTTTCATTGTTCTGAAAGAGGCAGGCTTGTAGCAACATACCATACTCTATGTGGAGGAGTCCAAAACATAACAAAATGGCCAAATAGCAAATATTTTGGGGTTAGCAGGCCAAATATGGTGTCTCTTTTTTTTTTTCTACCACAATTAATAAAATAGAAAAACCACTCTTAGCTTAAGAGCCATAAAACACAGGACACTGTTCAGATTTCGCCTTAGTTGGCTACAGTTTCAACTCCTTGGAGAGAAATAGGCTGATGACTTTAAACTTCCCTACAGTTTTTCACAGGGAAGAACAAAGTGAGTGTTGACTGCTGTAGAGATTCTAATCATTAGAACTCCCTTACCGTCCAGGCCAGTCACAAAATCCCATCCATTCCTCATTCCACACACACCCCCCCAAATAAATAGCAAACTTAACCAACCCTCCATTCCAACTCATGGTTATTGCCTCAGTTCTCTTGGAGGCTAATTTATTTCTGAATTGTCCTGACCCTCTATAACTTGCAGTCCCTCAATCCCCAATCTACTTTTCTCATAGTCAGTAGGCAACTATTTCTCTGAAGTACGGGTCTCTCCTCGCTCAAAGACACAATAACGCCCACATTACAGAAAAGGGTCTTTCTGACAGTGCACTTTATTAAGTGTTGGTGGAGATAAGGAGTTTGAATTGGGAAGCATTGGGAACAGCACCTTGAAACCTGACAAAGTCCCATGTCATCTAAACAGTGAGTGTTTTCAAGTACTACTGGAAACTCTTGAATACTTTCAGCAGGTTTGAGTTTTTCCTAGAGGACATTATCTGCACTAGGCATCTTTCCTATTTATTATAATGGATTTGCCTAACACTAAAGGGAGAAAACATCTCAATCAAAAACATATCAAATTTAAGTTTGAATTTGAATCCAGGTCATTGGATCCTCAAGCCAAAGTTACTCCTCTTCCTCCTGCTGCAAGGTAGCTGTCATTCTGGCTACTGAACTTTTCCAAGCTGCAAAAGACATTCTCTAAAGACCCTGGCACCAGCAAACTCCTAGGAGGCAGAACTGGATTTGAAGTAAGGTCGATGTGGTTCGTTCCCGGCGGTGTGCAATCTACTGGCCTGCGCCTGTGTTACTTGCTACAGTTAGAAACAACGTTTATGCCCAAACCCAGGAAACTGTGTCTTTCCTCTTGCAAAAATCAAAGGCAGAACCTAGGAACAAAGCATTCTTAAAAACGACCACTTGATACTTACTAGAAAGTTATTGCAACTTGCAACTAACTAACACGATGCCCTAAACCCAGTGGGTTCCTATGACAAACGGAAAAGATTTTTTAATATATCTTTCATGTGTTACGTATGATTCATGAAAACGCGAACCCGTGTGTGAACGTGGACACTGCTTTCTTCCTTGAGAGCTTCAAAGCGTCCAATTCTGTATAATTATTTTCAGCATTTAATCGGATTTTGGGGGCTAACAAACACAACCTGGGAGTCCAACCGCGAAGGGCGGCTGCCTGAGGGCAGTGGATTGGACGCTCCACCAATCACAGAGCAGCACCGGCTTATATAAGCCCCAGGCCGGAGTCAGGCGGCATTGCAAGACTTGCGCTTCGGATTTTCCCCCTCTCTCCTCGCAGCAGTTTCTGCCCTCGGTCATGTCGGAAACCGCTCCCGCTGAGACGGCCGCGCCGGCGCCGGTGGAGAAGTCGCCCGCCAAGAAGAAGGCAACCAAGAAAGCGGCGGGCGGTGGCGCTGCGAAGCGCAAAGCTACCGGGCCCCCGGTGTCCGAGCTCATCACCAAGGCCGTCGCCGCCTCCAAGGAGCGCAACGGCCTCTCCCTGGCCGCGCTCAAGAAGGCGCTGGCGGCCGCCGGCTACGACGTGGAGAAGAACAACAGCCGCATCAAGCTGGGCCTCAAGAGCCTGGTGAGCAAGGGCACCCTGGTGCAGACCAAGGGCACCGGCGCCTCGGGCTCCTTCAAGCTCAACAAGAAGGCGGCCTCCGGGGAAGCCAAGCCCAAAGCCAAGAAGGCGGGCGCGGCCAAAACCAAGAAGCCCTCCGGGGCCACCCCTAAGAAGCCCAAGAAGGCCGCGGGGGCCAAGAAGGTAGTCAAGAAGACTCCCAAGAAAGCCAAGAAGCCTGCAGCCGCTGGTGTCAAAAAGGTGGCCAAGAGCCCCAAGAAAGCCAAAGCCGCTGCCAAGCCCAAGAAGGCGGCCAAGAGCCCCGCCAAGCCCAAGGCCGTGAAGCCCAAGGCGGCCAAGCCCAAAGCCGCTAAGCCCAAGGCAGCCAAGCCGAAGGCGGCCAAGGCGAAGAAAGCGGCCCCGAAGAAGAAGTAGGAAGTTGGCCTTCAAGGCGACAACACCCCAAAGGCTCTTTTCAGAGCCACCCAAATTTATCTGAAAACAGCTGTACACAATTGTTGCAATACTCCCGCCCATCATCAAAACACTACGATTAAACTTTAAAAAACAAAAGCCAGATATGCTTACGTTCGCGCGATTTCAGCCTTTTCTTCATTAGAGTCCCTTTCGTTTAAGGCACACCCTAAGCGAAAGACTTAGAAATATTTTGCAGACTCGTTTCCGTTTCCTTCCCTGCTGGTTACTTATTCTCTGTAACTACTTTCAAAAAAGCCCGCGCTACATTCCCATTGGTCCTATCATATCAGGCTCGTATTAACTAACCCTTGATTCTCTGCACCAAGAGCACCAGGAGCTGTGCGGCACGTATGCAGAACTGGGCGGGACTTTTGTACTTCGCTAGCTGAGCGATATGACAATTCGGGTTCCATTCATCCGTCAGCCGCAGGTGAGGACTGGGAGCTATAAAGGTTCTAACTGGTTTTTGACTTCCCTGTTGTAGCGTTGAGAATGAGAATTAAAACGGAGTCCCAGCTCTTCTCGAGAAATAGTGAGTGGCTCTGAAAAGAGCCTTTTGGTTTGGAAGTTGCTATTAAGATCTTATTTCCCCTTGGCCTTGTGGTGGCTCTCGGTCTTCTTGGGCAGCAGCACGGCCTGGATGTTGGGCAGGACGCCGCCCTGCGCGATGGTGACTTTGCCCAGCAGCTTGTTGAGCTCCTCGTCGTTGCGGATGGCCAGCTGCAGGTGGCGCGGGATGATGCGCGTCTTCTTGTTGTCGCGGGCCGCGTTGCCCGCCAGCTCCAGGATCTCGGCCGTCAGGTACTCCAGCACGGCCGCCAGGTACACGGGCGCGCCGGCCCCGACCCGCTCGGCGTAGTTGCCCTTGCGGAGCAGGCGGTGCACACGGCCCACCGGGAACTGGAGGCCGGCCCGCGAGGAGCGCGTCTTGGCCTTGGCGCGAGCCTTGCCGCCCTGCTTCCCGCGTCCGGACATGACGATAAGAAGTCAGCAGTGACTCAGATCTGAATGGAGTGAGAGGAAAGCTTCACTTCTTATATTCCTCACTGGGCGCCAAAAGTAAGCTGTCCCATTGGATAAAATTACAGTTACATTTAAACCAATGGAATCCTGGTTTTCAATGACTCTTATTTTGATTGGATAACTACAGGATGCCATCAGAATTTAGTACAATTCACTGGATTTGTTTAATCACCTAGCCTAAAAACCTGTGAGTAAAGACGACAGATAGAGCCGGCTTTTCTTAAGCTCTCAGCTTTTGGTGATGGGGAGGGGGTGGAGGGGTGTTAGTTATTCTCCACCTTGCCAAAGCCATTCGGGTTTAAGAAGCTGTGAATAAGGAGGGCACTTAGAGCCGCATACTCATTGTTAGTTTCAAGCCTTCAGCAGTTACTCCCCACCATGCCCGAACCAGCGAAGTCCGCGCCCGCCCCGAAGAAGGGCTCCAAGAAGGCGGTGACCAAGGCGCAGAAGGACGGCAAGAAGCGCAAGCGCAGCCGCAAGGAGAGCTACTCGGTGTACGTGTACAAGGTGCTGAAGCAGGTGCACCCCGACACCGGCATCTCGTCCAAGGCCATGGGCATCATGAACTCGTTCGTCAACGACAT
Source organism: Ursus arctos (assembly GCF_023065955.2). NCBI lineage: Eukaryota > Metazoa > Chordata > Mammalia > Carnivora > Ursidae > Ursus > Ursus arctos. The sequence goes on from NW_026622997.1 coordinate 1,930,671, forward strand.
CTTCGAGCGCATCGCGGGCGAGGCGTCGCGCCTGGCGCATTACAACAAGCGCTCGACCATCACGTCCAGGGAGATCCAGACGGCCGTGCGCCTGCTGCTGCCCGGGGAGCTGGCCAAGCACGCCGTGTCCGAGGGCACCAAGGCCGTCACCAAGTACACCAGCTCCAAGTGAGCCTGCCAGTGGCAAAGGTATTGATTAAACCCCCAAAGTTTGTTTGGGTTTTCTTTAGAGCCATCCACACTTCCCAAAGAAAACTAGTACTTTTTAAAAAATTCTGACTGAAAGGCAAAAGCAAATTTTCATCTGAAGGCTTTTGTACATGCTTCTTCATTTGTGCAAAGCTACATTTTGTTCTTGTGTTTTCAATAAGGTCTAACTTTTTTTTTTTTTTTTTTTTTTTTTTTTTTTTATGTTACAAACATCAAATACTCCAAAAGAAATTTATTGTGCGGGGGCGCCTGGGTGGCTCAGTAGGTTAAACATCTGCCTTCGTTCTGGTCAGGGTCCTAAGGTCTGGCTCCCTGCTCAGTGGAGAGTCTACTTATTCTTCCTCTCCCTCTGCCCCTGTCCCCCTGCTCGTGTTCTGTCTCAAATAAAAACTTAAAAAAAAAATTGTGTGTATTTCACTTACCATCCAAATTCTAATTTTAAGAACCACACATTGAGTTAATTAGTGAGAAAGCTGCAAATTAAGGTGAAAAAGAAAAATACCTCTCCACCTGCAGTATCTCCCTTTAGGTTATACCACCATTTTCCAGTCACATCCCCTTTCACTTACTCTCTAATATCAATGCTAGTATGTACCTTCTTGGTCCCTCACTCCAGGACTTTGCACAAAATAACCTCATGGTGTTGGGATAAAGATGGAGAAAAAGGAAAATGAGAACATAGAGTAGTCGCCTCTTTTCACCAGTTAAGGATAAGGATTGCTAATCCAGGCTCTACGTCTGCGGCGGAATTTTTCTGCTGGTTACTTCTACATGTGTCCTGGGTAAACCAAGGTCCCCCACGCCCAACCTCCGCGTGTTTCCTAGTGAAGCTCCACAGAGATGGGAATCGATCCTGCTTCACGTTCATCTCTCAAACGTTCACGTCCTCTATCTCTGGTGTGGCGTTTCTGTTCACTGTGATTTTCACGGGGTCAAGTCCCATTTTATGCCAACATGTATATTATGAAAAATAGCTATATTTTTCAAAATCACAAAAAAATTTAGAAGAGTGGCACTGTTTTACATTTTGTAAATATCTTTAATACCTGGTTTAGTAGAAGACAGCTGGATTCTTGCACAGTATTTGTTTCTGCATTCAATCTATTGTAATATAATCATCAAGTGAAAACCAGTGCAAAAATTTTCAGGATTATTACACAAATAAATTTAGCCTCACAGACCCACCAAAAGGGTCTCAGAAACCCCCTTGGGTCCCCAGATCGTTTTTTGAGAATCATTACCTTTTGAACAAAACGAAAACAAATATTTATTTATTTATTTATTTAATAACCACAGTGTTGTTGGGGACGCCCTTGGCAGAAGCTGATACACAGGATGATTTGAGAATTCAGTTTGTGTTCCCAGTGATGACTGTCATTAAAATGAAATTTGCTCTCCCGAAATGAAATTTCAGTGAACAAGAGAGCAGCAGTGGGTTTCTCAGGGAGCTCATTTTGAGCCTTGATCTATAACTTTGAGGGAGGTGGGGCTTTCCTGTGTAAGCACAGAAATCCAGGAGTACCAGGATGGAAGCTTCCTCTGGATGTGATGCTGAGCTCAGAAATGGACATACAAGACCTGGGGAAAGAGGAGTCATGAGACACACAGTGTAAAGGTCTCATCAGCTCATCGCAGGTTTGGTTCCAATCCATGAGCATCATGGATTCTGCCTTGTTCACATGCTGAATCCATTCCAAGTGACAACTAAATTGCTGTTTGTGTAACTTCAATTCTCACATTAGCACTACTTAAACATGGGGGGTTTTCATGCTTTCTGGTGCACACCCCCCCTTTTTTTTTACTGTCACTCTTAGTCCAGACATCTGAGATCGTCCTTACTTCAATCAGTATGATGTCTTGGACCCATTAATTCAAAGCTTGTAATCAACTCTTCTTCAACGACTTGTTTCATGAATAGAGACCAAAATCTCCATCTAGAGTTTCTGTTAGGGAGTTCTCTGCGTACTGAGTACCTGCCTGACCCAGGGGAGCCTCAACACCACTTTAATGGCTGGTGCTGTTTCCAAAGGCTAAGTGCATGTTACCTTTTCTACTGAAAGTCCTTTATCTGGGCCCAGAATAATTTCTTTTTCTTTTAAATCTAACTCACTTTTTTTCCCCAGGCTAATAGCATCATTCTTCTCTGCCAACAAAAGACATCGCGTTCTTAAGGTTAATTTACCAGATTTGGGGTTCCCAAATCTGTCTTGAAAAACAATATAATTAAAAATTTAGAAAGCATAAAATGGACTCTTATCCAGATATATATTAAAAGAATACTCATAATACCTTAGTAATTTTTATATCCCACTTTGAGCTTTTGGAAGAATTATATGTAGTCCACAGAATAAACATAAGGATGCTGTTAGCATATTTAATTTGAATAGTTCTCCCAGTCATTATCATCTGTACACCACTTATTTGAAAAGAACATGAATTTTAATTTTTCTAACATTCTTATTCCAAGAGGGTACCAAAAAATAGAAGGCCATGGACTGTCCAGTTTCTGATTATTCTATTAATTCCATTAAATACAATATACATAAAAATATAATATATATAAAATGTATTATATGCATAATTATTTTTTTTAAGATTTTATTTATTTCTTTGACAGAGAGAGAGAGAGACAGCCAGCGAGAGAGGGAACACAAGCAGGGGGACTGGGAGAGGAAGAAGGAGGCTCCTAGTGGAGGAGCCCGATGCGGGGCTCGATGCAGGGTTCGATTCCAGGACCCTGGGGTCAGGCCCTAAGCTGAAGGCAGACGCTTAAGGGCTGAGCCACCCAGGCACCCCTATATGTATAATTATTTTAAGGTCTGTATGTATGTATTAATGTATGCATATAGTCTATTTGGGCTCATAGAACATATAGCTAAAATCTCAAAGGATTGGCTCTATCTGTACTCTCCATCTCAGTGCTGTTCTATAACCAGGAGCATGAAATAATCAGAAACTGGACATCCGATGCCTTTGAATTTTTTGGCATCCTGTTGGAGTAAAAGTATTGGAAAAATTAAAATAGATTATATTTTACTGTAAATGTGTATAAATAACACATACGTGTTATATATAATATATACATAATGTATATATGCCATATATACGCACTCACTTTATGATGTAATATTTTAAATTGCAAGCAGTATCAAGTTTCAGTTACTTGGAAATAAATATAAATGATTGTATTTGGCCAAATACAAATACGTTAATACTTACAGAATACCTCAATGTCTGTTAGCTCATTTTCAAGATATGAGTTTAAATGTTGGGGAGAAAAAAAGTGAAGTAAGATAAAGCTACAGTGCAACCAAATTAATATCAAGAATTCATTTTTAAAAATCCAGTGTTATATTTATACAATGTTACCCCTCAAATTTGAGTGGAAGAATTTCATATACTTCCGCATTCTCAAAACACTTTCACAAGGACCAACTTGGAAAAACCGCTAGTATGTTTGAGTTGCAACTCCATATTCACATCACATGTACATATTTCTAATATTAATTGGGGCATAATTCATACAAGTGCAGGGACTTTAGAAAGTTATCATTATCGAACATTTTTATGCAACACCTGAATATTTGCATGAATAGTCCATGCCTATATTCTCATTTTTATATTCTGTATTATTTTCACCATTAAAGCAGATGTGATACAAAGTCATCTTTAAAAAAATAAAACACACCGAAAAAAGCCTTCATTTATGAGTGGATTATTTTTCTTCATTCTAAGCATCTGAGGAAATCCGGGAATTATTTTGTCTCTATGTTTTGTAAAACAATACATTAAAAATTATTCTTTTTCTTTTCAGGATTTTATTAATTTGAGAGCGCACAAACGGGGGAGGGGCAGAGGGAGAGTGAGAAGCAGATCCCCTCCCCCACCATAGTTGACTCATACTGTGTGTAGCCTTTTCAAACTGGCTTCTTTTACTAAGTCATACGCATTTTGATGGCTTGATAGCTCATTTCTTCTCAGCGCTGAATGTGAGCATAGCCTAGATGTAACAGTCTATCCATTCACCCACTGAAGGACATCTTGTTGCTTCCAGGTTTTGACAATTCTGAATAAAGCTAATATGTACATCCGAGTGCAAGTTTTGTGTGTACATAAATCCTCAACTCCTTTGGGTAAATACGGAAGGATGTACTTGCAGGATTGTGTGGGGAGAGCATGTATAGTTTTGTACGAATTGGCCCAACGGTCTTCCAAGGCGGGAGACCCTTTTCCATTTTGCGTTCGCACCAGCACTGAGGGTTGGCTCATCTCGCTCCACATCCTCGCCAGCTTTGGTGTTTTGAGCATACCAGATTGTGACCTCATAACTGGTGTGTAATGGTGTTTCTTTGCCTTTTAATTTGTATTTTTTTATAGTGACGGCAACCTATCACGTCACTTCATTGTTATGTATTCTTTTCATGAGAAGTTTACTGTAGTTTTTCAAATAATTTTTTAATAAGCTTTGGAAAGTTTCACAGACTTGTCTGTAAATCTCTTACTGTTTTGACTTTATATCACTTTCAAAGGCTTTAACCTTTACTTTCTTCTCTTTTAGATTCCTTTATGCAAAATTCAACTGTGTGTTTTTTGCATCGCCTGTTTCCCCAAGGACACCCTCTTCCATCCCACCCCCTGCCCCCCAAAGCCACATTTATTATCATGTCTTTCCTTCTAGGCTGCTACAACGTGGCCATAAAAAGGACAGGAAAACAAAGTGAACACTGAAGTTTGGGGATAGCCTGTCCCAGGACATGCAGGTGCCGTGGGCCTTGTCTTTCCCAGAGCACGTTCTCAGTCCACATCTAGCTACTGAAGTTCCAGAAAGAGGCGTTCTTCAACATCGCCGCCTGATCTTACAGAGAGGACGTGTCTGTGTGCCAGGTGGAGTGGGTGGCCGGGGGGAGGCGGGCGGCCTCTGCGATGAGCTCAGGGCTGCAGAGGCCTCCCCAGGATGGCTGTGGGGAGAGCAGTACTTCTCCGGGATCGCCATTCTCTGCGTGGTATTTTGAGAAGAGTCTGCACATGTTCTTGAGGTCTAAGGCACGCACAGCCAGGGCCGCGGTGGAGTCCGCAGAGCTGGACCGGCACTTGTGCTTCAGTAGCCTGCTCTGCCCTTTCCATTCATTGGGCTAAGGCTGCATGTGAATCTCCTGGCTCTGCCTGAGTCTGAGCCAGTGGACTGGCGCACTTGCACACGCAGAGCTGGCCGAGGGTCAGCAACCGGAGAGGACTTCGGGATGAGGGACTCTTTGCCTTTAAAAGCTGCCCTCCTCGTCTCTGCATTAAGGCCCCTGCTTGTTCACACGCCCACAGGTAAGTTGCTGGGAAGTCAAGGAGTTGGGGACTGTTCAGCGAGACACAGGGACCGACCGGCTTACCCAGGGCTGAGGCCTCACCATGGACATTTCAGCTCTGCAGACTCTGGACACCTTCTGGCGTTCCTGGAAGCTTTCCAGCTGCTCCCACCATTAACATGTCCATTCTGTAGCTTCTGCAATGGAAGTAATCAGTGTCTGCATTCTCACAGAACAACAGCGGCCCTTAGAGCATTCTAGCAACCAGGCAGACTGTTGGTAGGCTGTCCCAGGGCTTGGGGGAAGGTGCACCAGTGACATCTAGGAAAAGACCAGGGATATTAGATGTCCCATGAAGACCTGAGTCAGTGTCCCACAGTAAATCTGGAGCTACAAAACCTGTTAATCAATCCTAGACCCTGAATCCTTGTGCACGTGTGTGTTGGTATGTAGTTCAGGACGCACCGAAATTTCCAAGAATGCAATCATTTTATAAATTGAGATTGTATTTTGTTCTTTTCACATGTCCCCTAAGAATTATTGTTTTCAAAACACAAAACAACACAGAGTCACACCGCCGAGAGTTAAGTCTCTGCTTGGGGTTTGATCATCTGACTTGACCTCCAAGGTCCTTGTTAACAGCCTACGGGATGACTCTACCTACAGGTTCTGTGATGACTGATTCCGTGTGTCGACTTGACCCGGCTGAGTGCTACCCAGATATTGGGTCAGACAGCATTCTGGGTGTTTCTGTGAGGAGATTTTGGATGAGAGTAAAACATTTAAATTGGTAGACTTAATTTATAAAGCAGATTATTCTCCCTAATGTGGGTGGGCCTCATTCAATCAGTTGAAATCAGGGATGGAAACCAAAGGCTGCCCTTCCCCTGAATAAGAATTCGTCATGTCTGACCACCTTGGAACTGGGATACTGGCTTTTTCCTGCCTTTGGACTCAGATGGAGACATGGGCCCTGCCTGGGTCCTGACGCTGCTGGCCTCCAGACGGGAACTGCGCCGCCGGCTCCCCTGGGTCCTCAGTTTGCCGACTCAACCCTGCAGATCTTGACCCTTGTCGGCCTCCATAGCACATGAACCAGTTCCTTGTAAGAAATCTCTTAATGTTTATATGCACATCCATCCCATTGGTTTTATTTCTCACTAATACTGGCAGAAATACCCAACTTCTAATTTATGTTTTAGAGTCTAGGGCCCAAGCAGCTATATGCTGTGGAAATTATCTCCTTTATTGTTAAAACAACTGTCTGATTTTGTTTTTATATAATAGTTATGGTGTTTCATGATTTTGAAAACTGATGCATGCATTTAAGTATTATTACTTAAGAATTTAACTTCAGCCTAAGAAAAGGAACACTAAAAATATTAGATAAAAAAGGAGAGCCTTGGGGATGACAGCTATGGGAGCCACCGCTTTTCATAAATTAACCCCAAGAATGTAACCTGTTTATTAAACTACAGAAGTGCAGACGTCACAGCGACGTCAATAAACACAGGTCTCAACCCCCCTGCCACTCTCAACAGCGGCAGAGGGCCCCGGCCTCAGCCTCTGCCTCTGCCTTGAAATATAAAGTTCTCCCCAGATTAAGATCCTTGGAGTTCCGGTGTTCCCTTACAGCTTTTCATAATTTCTCCATCAAAAAGAATTGCTTATTTTTTATGTAAATGCAGATTTTAGGCTGAGGCACTGTTTTATTCTTCCTTCTACCAGTGGGAAGTCCAGTGCACCTGCAGAGGGAGGCGTCCTTGTCTTTCTAGTCTACCCCACCCATGTTCTTTGCACTTTCTTAGGCCCTCTGTAAAGTCCTCTTACGCTGAAGCAGCCCTATTCATCGACCCCTAGGAATACTTACATGTATGTTCAACTCTCTAGGAGTTTTTAGCCTTATTCAAGTCTGGAAAAAAATGTCCTTGTGCGTTTCGTTGGTTGGTTTTGCTTTTTGATCCCACACATCTGCTTTACTCATGAATCCGCTCAAGAGGCTGATTTGGTGGCAACATCAGAGAAGACGAGCCTCTGAAATAGAAGTTAGAAGTATCAGAAAATGGACAAACGAGTCATCTGCAAGGAAAGTACACAACGGAGATGGTTTGGACAGTTATGGATGATGAGATGCAGGGGTTTTCCACATCAAAGAACTTAAAATGTAACTAAGATAAGTTGTGGTCAAATTAATTTAATGTGCCCAATACAGAGTCCTAACTGAAGGATGGCAAAGTGCATGGAATCTAGAAAGGAGGAAAAAAGGACTTAAGCTTTATCAGTAAATTTTGTTCAAGCTCCATGGAAGGCAGTTTTTAAGGAAGAAAACATGAATTTCTCTAAGCTGCACAAAGGCCAGTTTCAGGCAACATAACTTGGGGGAAAAAATCTCTCCTTTAGGATAAGACTCTCTCATCTATTTTAATGTTCCAGTCTGTTCTTTTGTGTTCTAAAAATTGTTCTTTAGGGGAGAAAATGACAAAAAAAAAATATTATCAGGGGCAAACCACATGAATTGTTGAGGCTACCAGCTGTTCCAGTATAAAACAATAAAGTCACGTCCAGGTTTGGCTGAGCTCAGGTCAATTTCCCAAAACTGATCAGCAGTGACACAAATTAAGCAAGATACTTTGAACAACAAAGCATTAGACACCTGGATGACCAAGGTGCAAATAACCCATACAGTCTAGCTTTGAGATCTTTTCTTGTTTTTCTCTCCTTTTCTTTTAGGAAATTTTAAGTTTCTAAATACTGGACTGTAATGGACCTTCTATAGGGGGGCCACAAGTTCCCTCTGCAGGCTCCTGTCCAGTCTGCACAGGGTTCAGCCACCCCCACCCCATATTCTTCTAGATATCTTTCCTGCTGACAAGTGCAAGTCATTCAAGCAGTGCCCGATAGCCAACACACCTGTCTATTCCCGTACCTGCACCTGCATGTGTGTCTGTAACGTCCTCTACACCTGCCTCTCTACACACATGCGTCCCCAGGCCCAGGCTATACATATATGGTTGGCTCACTGAATCCTTCTAAATCCTCTTCCCATTCCGTCCCCTGGATTTCTATCTGCTGTTTCCCTCATTCTGTAAAACAAAGAAATACCAGAATTTGCTATCGATTCTCTGCATTAATGGATTAATGGCCAGGATCAAAGTTTTCTGTGCTCTAAAAAGTAGTGATTACAAGGACTCAATACATGGTGAATTTACTATCATCAACTATCCTGAGAGATGATGGAAGGAGAAAAGAGACATAAATTTAAAAATATAATTTCTTTCCTAACAGAATTGAGGGAGGGGTATACACACATACATTGACATGAATACATAAAGCACATACGAAATACACACGCACCTGTGGACCTCCTCAAACACAGTCTGGTCAGAGAGCTGTCACAAAGATTTTGAAAAGCTGAGAAGACAGAAAGTTTACAAGAGCTGGAGATCTTAATCGTAGCCCAAATCTTGAGTTTTCTAAATTTTTAATGACCTGAATTTTCATGGCCTTTTTAATGCCTGTCAGTCTTCTTTTTCTCCTACTCTCTAAAAGAAAGTAATTCTATCTACAGCAACACCTTAAGGTTTGGAATTCTACATTCTAAGAGTTCCTTTATGACAAAGTAGACGCTGCTTGGAACTTGCTCTTCTGCAAGGGTTCTCTCCCTGCTACAGTTTTCAGTACAGTACTTGATACATAAATGGAATGTAAGTGGCATACATCTTAACTGTAAGACCCATTGTATCACACACCCATGATGGAACTTCTGGCACTAAATCTAGAATGTTGGCAACAACTTGTATTTACCTCTGTTCTTGTCTACATCCTCTTGCTGTGATTGTCACTGTGGTATCCACTTCCTGATTTTCAAAAACTCATTCATGAAGCTCTTAAAAAGGTTTTTGAATCATACATTTACATGTGCTTCTCTACATGCTTCAATTATAATTTATTTTCGAGCTTTATAAAGTGGTATCATATACGAACCTTCTGACATTTATGTTTCTGAAATTCAACCAAGTACTACTGTGTATTTTCATCTTTTTTTTCCCTTTGCTATATGGACTCCTATTGGGTGACCGTATCTCAATAAATTTGTTGATTCCTTGGGCCATGGATATGTGGTTACGTCTCCTATTTTGCTATCAAGAATAGCGCTGCTCCATTCTGTCTCCTGTTCAATGAGTGCAGAATATTCTCACCTGCACACCTCCGCTCTGTAATTGCATAAAGGATATTATCAAAAAACTGCAGCAAATACAATTCAGTGTAGAAGTGTTTCCACCCCGATTCCCGGCAAAGACCAAAATACTTTCAAATGTGCCATTCCTAATGGCTTAGATCAGAGAGAGGGATTTTGACGTCCTCCCGAACTGGGGGTGAAGGAGAGCGCTTCCCCTCTCTTCTAGTTTTCTTTTTAAATGTCTTCCAATAGAAACACGAAATGCAAGTGACACAGAAAGAAAATATGGAGTGCATTCTGACCGGAAAGGTGGGAATCAGAGCCCAGTCCTTCCCATGAGAGGAATTTCTCCCAGAGAAACCGGGGAGTAAGGTGTCAGCTCCCCGGCACCGCGCGCTGCCCGGAATTACCCGGTGAGGACAGACTCACTGAGCGCAGCGGGTGGGTGACTTCAAATTGCCCGCGCAGCGTCTGGATTGGCTCTCACGCCAACGAGCCCTCCGCCTGGCGCGCACAGCGTATAGACATTGTCGATCCGGATCTTACTTCCATTTTTTCTGCTGCCTTTCTAACTTAGCATGTGGCAAATACAAACTCCAGGGCCCAGAGCCAGCACCACCCCCAAAAGAAAGATAAGTGAATAAAAACGACTTGCGCTCTTCTTAGCGGGTGCCCAGGGCTCCGCGTTAGTAAGGTACACCTTAGAATTACGGAGAGAGAGCTCGAGGCATTATTAATAAAACCTTTTGCCGGGCTGACAATTTCAAAGGTTACCAGGTTTTGCTTTGCTTTGGAGACAAAGAATATTTTATTTTTACTCGATTTGTCTGATAATGAACGTGATCCTTCCTGACCGAAATCCATTTAAATACCGTCTCCAGCGCCGCTTTAGCTCTCCATACATTGTAACTAATTTCTCGCCAGGTGAAAACATGGAATTCAGATACTGTTTCTTCACAGCAAATAAACACCCGGGATAAACGAGTGCCAGTTCTCCTTAGAACGCTGAGTGGCTCTGAAAAGAGCCTTTGGGGTGTGTGCCGAGCCTTACCGATCGCTCTGTAGGCGGGCTCACTTGGCGCTGGTGTACTTGGTGACGGCCTTGGTGCCCTCGGACACGGCGTGCTTGGCCAGCTCCCCGGGCAGCAGCAGGCGCACGGCCGTCTGGATCTCCCTGGACGTGATGGTCGAGCGCTTGTTGTAATGCGCCAGGCGCGACGCCTCGCCCGCGATGCGCTCGAAGATGTCGTTGACGAACGAGTTCATGATGCCCATGGCCTTGGACGAGATGCCGGTGTCGGGGTGCACCTGCTTCAGCACCTTGTACACGTACACCGAGTAGCTCTCCTTGCGGCTGCGCTTGCGCTTCTTGCCGTCCTTCTTCTGCGCCTTGGTCACCGCCTTCTTGGAACCCTTCTTCGGGGCCGGAGCCGACTTGGCCGGTTCGGGCATGGCCGGAAGCAACTGTTAAAAGACTTCAAAATAACAAGAAGAATGAGAATGAGGCTCTAAGGGTCCTTTTTATCCACCGCTTCTTAAACAAAGGAGGCAGTGAGTCAAATCCTGTATCTAATTGGCGAATTCTGCAGACGTCACGTATTAATTTTGTTCAATCAAAAGAAGTGTATTTGAAAACCAGGAATCCATTGGTTTAAGTGAAACTGTAATTTTAGCCAATGGCATAGCTTCATTTTCGTGCCCCATAGAGACTATAAGTAGGGTAGCTCTGGCAGACTCAACTCTGACCCTACTCAGGTCTGTGCCTCTTTCTCCGGAATGTCCGGACGCGGGAAGCAGGGCGGCAAGGCTCGCGCCAAGGCCAAGACGCGCTCCTCGCGGGCCGGTCTCCAGTTCCCGGTGGGCCGTGTGCACCGCCTGCTCCGCAAGGGCAACTACGCCGAGCGGGTCGGGGCCGGCGCGCCCGTGTACCTGGCGGCCGTGCTGGAGTACCTGACGGCCGAGATCCTGGAGCTGGCGGGCAACGCGGCCCGCGACAACAAGAAGACGCGCATCATCCCGCGCCACCTGCAGCTGGCCATCCGCAACGACGAGGAGCTCAACAAGCTGCTGGGCAAAGTCACCATCGCGCAGGGCGGCGTCCTGCCCAACATCCAGGCCGTGCTGCTGCCCAAGAAGACCGAGAGCCACCACAAGGCCAAGGGCAAGTAGAGTCTGGCCAACTGTGCAGCTCAAACCTCCTGTCTAAACGAAAAGGCTCTTTTCAGAGCCACCCACTTAATCAACAAAAAGAGCTGTGACTTTAAGTCACATTGTTGGCACAGCAAGGTGTTGAATACTGACAAATCTGTAAAGAAGAAAAGGAAAGCTTGCCTAGGGTATTTATAAATCTGTCATTTGACCCACGAGTCCCTAAATTGAAGTCACCTTGCAGGAAGAAAAGACCTGCTTTAATGAGCCCATGTGAGCCAGATTTCAGTATCCTTGGTTCCTCTGCGGGATCAAATGTCCCTCTGAAACAGAAACTCGGTGTCCTGTGATGTCAGGGACAGGCAAAGAGGGATCTAGGTGACCTGAGGCTACAGGTAAGATCCCTATCTCACCTGCTTGGTCTCCCTGGAATGGCCTCCTGGAATACCAGGGAGGAAAAACAACCCAAGGGGGCTGGGCTGAGGAAGATAATCTTGCTGGAAAACTTCCCCAGGCCAATCAGACAAAGACATGAAGAAATCCTGAAGGATCTGGGCTGCAACAACCCCCGCTAAAACTGCATAAAAGAAAATGTGTCCTTGCTGGGGGTGGGAAGGGGATATTCTCAGATCCCCCCTCTGTGTGTGGAGAGCTGATTCTAGCCTCTTAAAACTTGGCTTTGCTGTCCCCCACTCTGTGTCTGGTCTCCCTCTTCATGACTCCGAGCAGCGTGACTGAGAACCGCGGGCACCAGAAGCTGGGATAAGAAAAAATCCTGAAATATTTCCTTGGGGGCTCCTCCAGGATCTCTGGTCATCATCAAGGACGTCTAACCGTGAGTAGTGGACACAAGTCTCTCCATTCTGTGACAGCATGATGGGCACGCATCATCTCAGAGCGAATAGCGTGGTGGCCATCCTCAAATCTCGGGTGATAGGTTCCCACTGATCCCTCCTCTAGGGGAAGGAATGCAAAAACCCGGGACGGTTCCCCCAGACATCCTCTTGCCAGCGGCCTCCAAGACATTGCACCCCCAGTTCCCCCTTACAGTGAGGAACAGCCTTCTGCCTCTGCCCTCCTGTCTGTGACAGCACCTGAGTCTTACCCCTTCAGCCATTTCCCCATCAGGTGGACAGAGCACTTAGGTATGAGGCCTCCTCTGGGATCTGGCCCAGAACTTGTTAGGAATAACCCCCCACCCCACAGACACACCTTGAATTCCTTTATTGGGGTCCCCCTGGCAATGTTCTACCTGCTACCCTCCAGCCACAAAACATGTTTGTTGTTTCTGTGTGACGGACACTATATCCCCACACCGTATGGATCAGGCTTGCTTGACAGTGTCAGGGATTGCCCCCGGGATGCATGAGGACCATGCAGTTATACTTGGCAAGGTGCGTGCCCCGTTGCTCAGCTGTGACCGTCGTAAGATGGACTCTGGTCTCGCTGGAGCACGTCTGTGTAGGTATTGCTGAGAAGGGCAGGGGAACGGACATCCACCTCGGCCATCACCCGCTTCCCCAGTGGCCTGTCCAGTTCCTCCAGAAATTGGCCTTTGTTAACCTCTGAAGACGGGTCTGTCAAACAGAGCACTTTCATTACGCCCGTCATACCAACTCAACGGGCCAGAAGTTTGGCTCGTCCTCCCACCACTGAAGGATCCAATCTGGTCACAGACAGGATCCTTTGAGTCCCGTGCCTGGGAAATGCAGAGATAATGAGTCAGGAAAAGCGGGGTCACTCCCCAGAGGTACGGTCAGGCCTGGTAAGAGCCATTACTAGCGTCTTGCAGGAGGGACAGCGGCCCTGGCTGCCAGTTGCAGGGACAGCCAGAACATTAGATCAGGAAGAAGTCCTCCTGGTCAACTATGAGGAATAGGATAAGGGAGGCCATTGCCTCTCTTCCTGTAGACGGGCAATTGCAACTCCCTGACCAAAGCCAGTACTCCTTTGGGATGCTTCCTGAATAACTGGAATGGTTTGACCCACAAATCTTAAAGAAAAGGCAACTTATTTTCGTTTGTTCCAAGGCATGGCCACAATACCAATTGGAGGAGGAGACACGGTGGCCTGAGGGACGTATCAGTCATCATATCTGTTACAACTGGACTGGTTTTGCAAACATGAGGGAAAATGGGAAGAAGTACCCAACGTGCAAAGTTTCTGGGCCTTAAGGGAAAATAAGGGCCTGTGCCAGCCTCCCGGCTGCTCTCTCCTGGCCGGACACCAGGGGAAGGGACAAAGGAAGAGCACAGCCACCCCGAAGGCAGGCAAGCAAAGGGGTCTGCAGAGGGTTTTCCACACCCGGCTCCATCTTCCCTAGTGTCTCCATCAATTTATCCAGATTCAAGATGAGGTCCCCTTACCTGTCCGCCCTATCCTGGACCCCCTGCTGATGCTCAGGGGCTCTCTCTCTCTTGCAAGAACACGTAGGACTTAGGTCCACGGGGAGGTGCCACTACGGCTGGGGTACACGCGCCTTGTCATTGCAAGACCAGAGACCTTGGAAAATTTTCCAACAACCCAGATAAATACATAGAAGCCCTCCAAAATCTCACTTATGTGTTCAAATTAACCCGGAAGGATGTAATGCTCCTGTTAAATCAAACCCTCTCTGAGGCGGGGAAATGCGGAGTCCTGGCCACCGCTGAGAGAACGGGGACGAACAGCTGATTAATTATCAGGGCACGGATGGGCCCATGGGGGACTTCCAATTCCCAACTGGAGCCCAAGCTGTCCCTTCCCAAGACCCCACTTGGGACCCTAATGATCCCTCAGAAACTGGTACCTCGGTCACCTCCAGGCCCACATCGTGGGGGAGTTAAAAAGGTCAAAGTTTCAACCCCTAAGTCATGCCCAGCTATCCACCGTCACCCAAACTCAAGAGGAAAACCCGACAGCCTTCTTAGAGAGGTTGAGAGAGGCTCTCATTAAATATACAGCAGTCTCCCCCGATTCTCCCGAGACTGAGATCATTCTCAAAGACAAATCTGTGACCCAGTCAGCCCCAGATACTCGGAAAAAAATTGCAAAAGTTGGCTGTTGGCCCCGAGGGGGCCCTAGAAGAGCTCTTAGGAGCTGCTAACTAGGTCTTTTACAACCAGGACCAAGAGGAGAGTAAGGAACAAGAAAAGAGGCTAAGAGAAATTTCTGAGGCTCTAGGTGCGGCCTTGTAAGCCGTTACCAACCCTGCCCCCCCAGACCCCCACCGAGATGCTGGTTCCAGTCGCCACCGCTGCGGCCGCCCCGGGCCCTGGAAGCCAGAATGCCCTTAGAGGGGACGGCCAAAATCAAAGCCCCACAAGTCCAGTCCTGCATGTGGAGGAGGGCCCTGGAAACCTGAATGCCCTCGAGGGTCTCCCTCTGCGAGGACTGGGATGACCAGCATGCCCGGGAGGTCTGGTGGGGCCCGGAGCACTTCATGGTGGCTTCCCGGGAACAGCTGACCATCAGGAACCCAGAGCCTCGGGGAATTCTCGAGACAGAGGGAAAGCCAGTCAGTGTCCTTCCACCTTTCCTGTTCCTTTCTCCACCCTGGGCCAACTGTCCAGCCTCAGCACTGTCTTTAAGGGCATCACTGGACAGCCCATGACCAATTTTTTTTCTCGCCCGCTGGGCTGCACCTGGGAAGATCTAATATTCTCTCACTCCTTGTTAGTAGTGCCTGCGAGCCCCACACCTCTCTTAGGTAGGGATGTTATGGCCAGTGTGGGAACTCTCATATTGATGGCCCCGGGTCAGACTAGCCATTGCCTCCCCTTAACGGAGGCTGCTATTTATCCCCAGGTCTGGGCAACTCAGGGAGAAGTGGGTTGGGCCTTAACTGCAGTGCCCATTCGCACACACCTTAGAGACCTCGCAACCTTCCCCTGTTGGAAACAGTACCTTCTAACACCAGAAGCGAAGGAGGGCCTAATAAAACCCATAAACAATCTAAAGCAGCAGGGGCTCTAAAAAGAATACAAAAGCCCATGTAACACTCCAGGTTGGGGGTATAAAAACCTCATGGGAGTGGAGATTGGTACAAGACATCCGAATTATTAATGAGGCTGTGGCCCCAAACCCTCCACGCTGCTCGCTCAAACCCCCTGACGCACAAGTTGGTTTACAGACCGAGGCTTAAAAGATGCCTTCTTCTGCATTCCGCTCCATCCGCACTGTCCGTTTCTGTTCGCATTTGAGGACCCCACTAATCCGACCACACGGTGGTCGGCTTTACCTCAAGTGTTCTGAGATGGTCCCCATTCATCTGGACGGGCGCTGCCCCGAAACCTCACAACTTGCAGCCGAGGACTGCGCCCTACCACGGTGTGTGGACGGCCTCCTGCTCTGCGCCCTCCGAGCTGGGCACACAAACTTGTGCCCAGAGCTCCTACATTTTCTGGCTACAAGGGGGCTATAAGGTCTCTCAACCTAAGGCTCAATTATGAGAGGTCTGGTTCTTTCAGAGGGAACAAGGAGCCTGGGAGTGGATAGCGTACGGCCCCATTGCCTCATGCCGTCTCCCCAGAACTTCTAAGCAAATGAGAGGTTTCTTGGGCATCACCGGGTACTGTCGCTTGTGGATACCGAGATATGGGGAAATAGCGCACCCTCTTTACCAAACATCAGGAACACGCGGGCAGCCAGGACCCGTTTCTTAGTACGGAACGCAGCGTTGGAAAGGGCTTTTAAAAACCCCACAGAGGGGGCGCCTGGGTAGCGCAGTCGTTAGGGCGTGATCCCGGAGTCCTGGGATCGAGCCCCACATCGGGCTCCTCTGCTATGAGCCTGCTTCTTCCTCTCCCACTCCCCCTGCTTGTGTTCCCTCTCTCGCTGGCTGTCTCTCTCTGTCAAATAAATAAATAAAATCTTAAAAAAGGAAAAATAATAAATAAATAAATAAATAAATAAATAACCCCACAGAGGCCTTGCTCAGCGCCCCAGCTTTAAGCTCCTAGAGGGAGGCCTTACAACTTAGATGTGACCGAGAAGGAGGGAATGGTCTTGGGCGTTCTAACCCAGGCCCGGGAGCCGACTCCACAGCCAGTGGGATCTTTAAGCAAAGAGCTTGACCTGGTGGCCTGTGGCTGGCCGGCATGCCCTAGGGCAGTGCCCACCTCCGCTCTTTTAATCCTCGAGGCTACCAAGTTAACTCTGGGACGGGATCTTACTGTATACACTCCCCCTCCCCCCCGCAATATTCAAGGCCTCCTATCCATGGATAGTAACATGGGCTCACGGACAGCCGCCTTCTGCCGTACCTGGCGCTCCTGCTGGAAGGTCTGGTCGTGCAAATAAAAACTTGCTCCACTTTCAACCCCGACACCTTCCTTCCAGAACAGGGTACAGAGATGACACATGACTGTCAATGCACCATAGCTCAAACCTGTGCTGCTCGGGAGAACCTAAAGGAAACCCCAGTAGAAAATCCAGAGCAGGCCCTCCTCGCTCACAGAAGCTCATTTGTTGAGCAAGGCACCTGCAAGGCTAAGTACGCCGTGGTCACTTTACCACTTCACCCGAAACAACAACAAGCACCCCCTCCTATCCGGATCGAGAACCCAACTGGCTGAATTAACAGCCTTCACCCGGGTGTCGGCGCTCAGTAGAAACAAAAGGGTCAGCATCTATACGGACTCCAGATATGCCTTCCTGGCTTTGCATGCCCACGGCACGATCTGGAAAGAGAGACAGTTTCTAACTGCCTCAGGTTCCCCCACTGAATATCACCAAGAAATCACTGGCCCCTACAGGCAGGGTACCCACGCCCTGGAGGTAGCAGCAAGGGACACCAGAGAGGAGCAGGTGAGGTATCTGAAGGGAATAGCTTGGCCAAGGCAGCAAAATCCGCCCCCAGGTGCTCGACTGCCCCTGCTGTTGCCTGCCTAGTTTGGGATGGCTCCGTAACCCAGGAGAAACCTTGCTACTCCACAGAGAAAACACCACGGGCATCAGGAGAGGATAGAGCCCTCGGCCTACAGGCTGGCTCCAGGCGAAGGATGGTAAGCTTCAGCTCTCTGAGGTGAACCAACGGAAGGTTCGAAAACCTACATCAAATCTTCCATCTGGGACGGGATGAAACCTTGCAGATGACCCACAAGCTTTTACAGGAAAAAACCTGGACAAAACCATTAAGCACATTTTAAAGACTTGTGAATGCTGCCCAAAAAATAACCCGGCTCTCATGCAGAAATCCCCAGAGGCAGACAGTGAGTGGGGGGCTACGTGGGGGAGGTTAGCAAATGGATTTCACACTAAGGCACAGGGTACAATAGCCTCCGGGTTTGATAACCTTCACACACGGGGTGGAGGCCTTGCCCTGCAGAACTAAAAAGGCCTCAGAGGTGGTAAAGGCACCCGTAAATGAAATCGTCCCTCGGTGGACTCCCCAGGTCCCTTCAAAGTGATAACGGCCCCTCCTGGAAGTCCCAGGTAACAGAGGGAGTATCAAGGCTTTGGGAATCCGCTGTCACCCCCACTTTCCTGGACACCCCAACCCTCGGGAAAGGTAGAAAGCACTAATGAGGTTGTTAAAAGACACTTCAGAAAACTAGCACAAGAAACTAGTCAAAATTGGGTGTCTCTACTCCCTATCGCCTTATTCTGGAATAGAAACACCCCCATGGAAAGGGGCTTGAGCCCCTCTGAGGTCTTATAAGGGAGACCCTTCCATGTAAACGACCTGCTGGTAGACAAGGGAGTCTTTAACTTGGTAAGTCGTGTCATCCCCGTGGCAAGGTCTCCGAGAGCTCCGAGACAACGAACCTGGGGCCCAAGTGCTTGTTAAAATTCTTCCCTCTTTATCTTTGTCCCTAGGGCCTGTGTGAGAAGGCCCGCACACAGTCATCTCAGCCACCCCAGCGGCCATCAACGTGCCCAAGGTCAAGGCCTGGATCCACCAATCTAGCGTTAAGCCCTGGTTTCCGGTGGAAAGAGACAACAGGAAACCAAGATACCACTGCAAGCTGGGGAAAGGGCTCAAATACGTCTTCAAAAAACAGGAAAACGAGCAACACCAAGCTAAGTACTTCAACCCCGGATCAGACATGCCCTCGAACGCACTCATTCTCTTTCTCCTTTCTCTTCCCAAACTTCTACATTGCCTCTCATCTGCAGGGACCCCAGGATGGGTTCAACTCAATGCCACTCCCTTCCTTTTCACTGATTGTTGGCTATGTGGGCAAGACTCAGTAGGGACCGCTGTGCCCGCCCCTATCGAGGTCTGGCTACGGGCTAATTACTCCGTCACCCCTTTCGTCTCCTATATTCATTCATTCCCCAATCAAAATATAGAGCAACTATTTTTTAAAGCCTGGAAGAAGGACATAGAAACCAAAGTAGCCAAAGTCCCCTGGTCCAACAGCACCCCAAACCTCACCTGGTTGGACCAGCTCCAACTCAATGCCTCGGGAACATTCCCGATTTGCTTCGAAAACTCTACTTACACTCCAGACTCAGGGTTTTTTGTAGGAAATCTTCCCACGTCCCAGTGCGACTTCACCTTCCAAGTCACTTCGACCTCTGCAGAGGAATACTGGAGTGGCTCCCTTTTCCACTCCCTCAGCGCCTACAAAGATCCTGAGAAACCTCACCTCTTCCTCCGGGCCCAGTATCCCCTCCAGGAAAAGACCTCTTTTCTCAGCCCCGCTAACAACTCCTGTTCAGCAGGCTGGTCCCAGGTGTCCTGCAACTCCTCTACACTCGGACTGGCCGAAGGCTTACTCCTCTCATCCCAAGAATTCTTTCTGAAAATCTATCCTTCCAGCTCACTTGCTTCCACGATGGTCGAGCGGCTCCGTTTAGACGCTTCCCTAATATGGAATAAATTGTCAGGAACCGCCTCTACCTCCCCGCCAAAGCTTCTCTTTAAGTACGGGTTCCACCTAAATCTCCGAGCAGGGGACGGTTTATTCTTCTATTGTGGGCAAAGGGCATATGTCACCTTACCCCCGCAGTGGAGAGGGCGATGCTCGTTAGCCTACTTAGCGCTGCTCACGGACTACGCCCCTGGGTCCCGCCACAGGCCGCACGTCCTAAACCAATCCGAGACTCAGGTATAGAGACCTGCAGGACTCACACAGCAAGCAGACTCCTGGAGGTCATGGCCCTCCAAAATCCCCGGGCCCTGGACCTCCTGACCTCCTGACCCCCACGCAGGGGGCACCTGCACCCTCCTCCGGGAGGAACGCTGCTTTCATATTAACAACACGGGTCAGGTCGGGACTCATTCAGATTCGTCAGGTAACCTGGTGGCCCAAACAGAGGACCTCTCCTCCTGGTGGACCTCCCTTAGGGCCCAGCTGTTACGCTGGCTATGGCCACTGATGGCCCCAGTATTCATCCTCTCCCTCCTGCTTCTTTTCTGACCTTGTATTCTGAATGCGCTTATCCGGTTTGTGTCCTCTCGTTTATAGAGTCCATCAGCCTACAAATTGTCCTGTCAATGCAGCCCCAGATGGGGACGGCCCCTACGTATGAGAGGGGCCTCTGGACAGACCTCTGACCCAGCTGGCGCCCCTCCCCAGAAGGAAGTAACCATAGATCGGTCATCACCCCTGCCCCAAAGGGCAGTTAAGAGTTACCTGTTCAGAGGGGGGATATGGCAGGGACGGACAGGAGAGGGACAGGCAGAGAGCCAGAGAGCGGTGCAGTACGAACAGAGGCCCCGGGGGGAAGATCAGTATCGTGCCTGCTCCGTCTGCTGGAAAAACCACAGAGAAAACAACCCTAGGGAGCTGTGCTTGGGAAGATAGCTTTGCTGGAAAAATTCCCCGGCCGATCAAAGACATGAAGAAATCCTGCAGGAGCCGCGCTGAAAGAACCCCGCTAAAACTGCCCAAAAGCCCATCTCCTCTCATTGCTGGGGGGTGGGGGGGTGTCTTCTTGGAGCGCCCCTCCATGCGGAGAGCTGATTCTGTCCTCTTAATAAACCTTCGCTTTGTTGCCACCACTCTGTCTGGTCTCCCTCCTCATTCCTCCAAGCGGCAGGACCGAGGACCGCGGGCACCAGAAAGCTGGGATCAGAAAACATCCTGAAATCCTGTGACCAGCCTTCCTTTTTCTCCTAATTCAACTGAATCTCACTGAGTAGGACTCACCTGCTAAATGCATTAGTCACACAGATTGCTAGGTTCCTTGTTTCAAATAGGTTCAGGCAGAGAATGCATTTCGTAATGTCCACATACGCAGACATGAGTAAAGAGGACAGGAAATTACATTAGGACGTCACGTGCCTTAACCACAACGGTGAAAGGCGGGCGTTGTAAGTCAGATTTTTACCTTAACTCTGTGGGGACCCAAGCAGCCATGATGTCCATTTCCGCCACTGCCCCTTCCACCCCCTTCATCGTACCCTTCTCGTCACCAAGTCACAAGTGGAGAGGGCCTTCTGTTCCTCTCCACCCATGCACACAGCAGCTACTGTTGACTCCTAACTCACGGATAGCTTAATGAAAATCGGATTCTATGGCATTCCTAGTCTGCTGGAATCAATTCATTTTCTGGGTCTCTTGAAATATTTGTATACCCTATGGTTAAATCTGAATAGCAATCCCGCACTGGGACCGACACACAATCACACAGAGGAGGTAAATGCTACCTTTAAAAACATGTCATTTTAATTTATGATTATTTGATGTCAGAGGACATCACATCTGACTATTCAGCTGTTCCCTCTTAAAAAGACACCTGCATTATCTGAGTTTGTAAATTTTAAACGGCAATTTCTCTTAGAACTAGAAATGTCAAGTAGAGTAATACCGCTCAAGGAAAGTCTATGAGTTCTTTCCATTTTTAGTAAGAAAATATGCTGTTTTTATTATTGATGTTGATGGGTTGGGAGCAAATATCCTAGAATGAGCCACTCTGACATGGGGATTATTTGGAGGGAAGACAATTAGGCCCAAAATACTCAGGAAGAGATTTTACCTCCCCCCTCAGCTGCCCAAAGGGGTTTGAATAGGTCCAGTCCAGGAGAAGCGCGAGCAGCAGAGACAACTACAAAGAGCATGGGCCAGGCACGTAAGCTGAGGGGAGCTAGCAGGGCCTGTCCCTTCAACGTCCTCCCTGTGTCTCCTCGTCTCTGCAAGGCCCGGCAAACACCTGTTCGCTGCACATTTGCTCTTCCCATTTTCCTGTGAACTGTCTTCCTTCCCTTCGAAGCCCCAGACCCCTACTCCCTTCCTTACTCAATAGCAAAGGAGCCTCAGCTGCCTGACTGCTGGGGAAGCTCTCGTCGCTGTGGGGCTACTGAGTGAGCGAAATTAAATGCTTTTCCCTTGTTAATCTGTCCTATGCCAGCTTAATTACTAGACCCCCCCAAAGAGCCTAGAAGGGAAGGACAATTTTTTTTGCCCCAGCAGATGACATTACTACTGCTTACTTTGTTGCATTGTTCAGATTCCTCCCAAGAACCACTACCTTGCTAAATTGTTATTCAAATTATCTTATTGGTGTGGTTTTGATTTACCAAACCAATGAGCCCATAATCAAATAATTGACAAATAAATATACGTTTTTGTTGTAAGTAAAATAAAATACTCAAGTGTGATACATCATTGGTTATAATTACCTGTTAGCAGAATTTTTTTGTTGATTGACTATAACTCCAATGTCATTGGAAAAAGTGCGTACTATTATTACTTACATAATCAGAAAAATATTTTAAGCTTTTTTTAAAAAGGAGATAACAAAGTTTCAACAAGTCTCAATAAAAAAAAAAAAAGCAGATATTTGTAATTGCAATTAGATCCAGAAGAACAAATTAGAACTCCATAGTTTACACTGTGAAGTTATTTTCATGGGAGGTGAAGTTCGATTTTAGTGGCAGAAGATCTATGGAAAAAAAAAATTTTTTAAACTAAGGTGTAGGTGACCCAGACAGAAGGAGAATTTAAGCTTTCTTGGTATTGCCATTAATTTCTCTCTCCACAGCTCTATGAAAGCACCTAACAGTGTCTTCCCAAACTAGATTTCTTGTGCATCTCTTCCAGTAGTTGACCACGTGCCTTAGAGAGTGAGTTTTATTCATATTTGCATCTTCCTTGACAGTAGTTCAATGATGACCCCATAAAATATAGTCTATAAACTGTGTTAATTTTATAATAATAAAAACCTTACAATATACATAAGTGGTATAAAATAAAAACAAAAGGGGGCACCTGGGTGGCTCAGTCAGTTAAGCGTCTGCCTTTGGCTCAGGTCATGATCTTAGGGTCCTGGAATTTAGCCCCACATCGGGCGGGATCCCTGCTCAGCAGGGACCCTGCTTCTTCCTCTTCCTCTGCCCCTCCCCCCCGCTTGTGTGCTCTCTCTCTCTCTCAAATAAATAAAATCTTTAAAGAAATAATAAAATAAAAACAAAAAAAAAGAGGTTGAAAGGTAAACAAGGATGGAAAACATGGCGGAAAACATAGGAGTTGTTAAGTGAGCAACTGGAAAGCCGTCAACGAGCGGAGGCAGCGTGAGGATGAGATGGGTCCAAGGAGCAAAGACCGCTTTAAAGACTGAAATTGCCTTTTCAGTTCATGATGTTAATTTATCTGGAAAAAGGTTGCTCTGGATGACATTATTAATGTGGTCTACCTCCTGCTTTCAGCCCCAATCTATCAACAATCCCACATTTAAATAAACACTACGGATGTTAATGAATGCTAGTTCCCTGGTGGAAGAAGGAAACAGCTTCAGCGATGGGGGTGGGGGGACACCAGAGTTTGGAGGAAGGTGGGTTCTCTGGACAAGGAGCAAATGCCCAGAGCAGAGGATTAGGGATCACCCAACCAAGACAAATTTCTGAGCTCTCAAACAATGCCTTTCCCCTATCAATGTTTTTCTGTGGTTTTTATAAATCTCTCATCTTCCAGACTTCTACATATGCTTGTATTTAGATTGTTTCTATGGAAATACTAGTTTTCCTGGTGTGGTGGTGTTTCAGGAGGGGGTTTTGGTAAAGAGGGAGTAGCAATGAATCCTTTGCTGTGATCACCGTTCACTTACATTTTTAGCTGTTAGGATACGGATTAGAAGTTACTTCAAAACACAATACATGATAAAGATGATCATACATATATAAGAAATTTGCACAAAGAATAAATTAATAGAAGTTTATTTTGTTCAGGGTAATAAATATTAAAAATGTATTTTGACTAAAAATAAATGTCCCTAAAAATCTATATTGAAGAAGAGCAGATTTTGTCCCCCCCAAATATGTCTCTTTGGCATAAGGATTATCTTTTTAAGATACGATTTATTTGAGAGAGGGTGAGATCACACAGGCATCCTGATGTGGGGCTCGACCCCAGCACCAGGATCATGACCTGAGCTGAAGGCAGACACTTAACCTACTGAGCCACCCAGCTGCCCCCCCCACCCCCCCACCCCCCACCCCCCACCCCGCATAGAGATTATTTTGAGATAAAGGCAGTCAAAATTCAGTCGATTTTGGAAACCCTCTTAATTTCCCCCTCAACAGCCTAAATTTACATTGGAAAAGAGGCCTGTACCAAGAAAAGAGCTATTACCAGAGACACCTTTTCACCTAACAATGTCATCTGCATAACAAGGCAACCTTTATTTTCCAACAACTCTCTCCTGCCTGTGAATGGTCTTCCTTCCCTTTATACTCCCAGACCCTTACCCTTTTCCTTAGTTCAGGATGTTATGTAAGACTCAATTAACTGGAAAAAAAAAAAAAGACTCAATTAACTGGGAGCAGGACGGGTTTTACATTTTTACGAGTCTCCCATACATGCAAAGTTTGTTTTCCTCCTGTTAATCTGTCTCATATCAATTTAATTATTAGATCAGCCAAAGAACTTAGAAGGGAAGAAGGGAAATATTCCCTCCCACATACTATAAATACATATTTAAGATAAATATGATACTATGGGCAAAAATAAATATTACTTAACATTTTATATATAATATAGAATATTTTAAATCCATGTTTATCAAAGTAAAAGAATTTCAGAGGATTATATAAATACAAAATATTTAAAATTTAGTATTAAAAATAAAAATTACTTATACTATATAGAATCATGCTCTGTATACTCAATATATTATATAAATTATCTCCATTATTTCTTTGAGAGAGACATGGACACGGAAGGGGCAGAGGGAGACAGAGAATCCCAAGCAGTCTCCATGCCCAGCACAGAGCCCAACCTAGGGATTGAACTCACTACCCCGAGATGATGACCTAAGCTGAAATCAAGACTCTGACGCTTAATCGACTGAGCCTCCCAGGTGCCCCTCCATTAGTTCTTAAAGTAACTGTATGATGTTAAGTATTGTTACTATCCCAATCCCAGTCTAGATGAGCAAAGATTTAGAAGACCTAAGGAAGGACCCCAAACTCGATTGGTAGAGGAGATACAATTTAAAATCAAGTTTTTCTAAGTCGAGTTTCAGCTATTAAGAACTTTCTAAAACAACTGAATAATGAGTGACATTAGTTACAGGAGTTTACAAAATTATGTTAGTGTCAAGAATTTCACAGTATGATCCTGTATTTTTTTAAATAAAATTCAATGCATGCAAAAAATAATTCCATATTAAATATTATATGAAAACAGAAGTTAAAAAAACAAAAAACAGAATTTTTAGTCATTAAAAATTAAGCTTAAAATCAACTAGAAGCACAAGGTTTGAACTTAAGTACTCGATTTCGTAGGGCTTTAATTATATTCTAATTAATTCATAGTTAATGCAACCGTGATCAGAAGCTCAAAGGGATTTTTTACCAAGCTACTACGATGATTCTAAACTTACACACACACAAAAGGAATCTTGTGAAACTATATCAGAAACTTCTGAAAAGAAATAACGGGCCCTGCAGTGCCAAATTATGACCTGTTATTCAACTACAATTTAAAATATTGATGTAATAAAAAGAACAGTGTAGGGGAGGAAAAATAATTTCCCCTCCACCCTTCTAGGTGCTGTGAACCTCTCCCCATAATAAAAGACAGAGTAACGAGAAAAACAAACAGCAGTTTAATAACATGTTTACCTCCTGTATACATGGGAGATACTCTGAAGAACTGAGTAAAACTCCCTGGAAAGGCCCAAACCACCACCTTAAATACCATCTCCAGCTGAGAGAGGTTGGGGTGGGAGGGGAGCGCACGGGGAGCCAGGAATGGGTGACCAGGAAAAGGATGGTGACCAGCTTGTGATGCGGCATTAAGTCTGGGCCTTCTCCATGGACAAGCTTCTCTGGTGATGTAGTCATCCTTCTCTTTCTGGTACAGAGAGGGAGACAGATGGAGATCTCCTTTATAAATG
The DNA here is from genome assembly GCF_023065955.2 of Ursus arctos. Classification (NCBI taxonomy): domain Eukaryota; kingdom Metazoa; phylum Chordata; class Mammalia; order Carnivora; family Ursidae; genus Ursus; species Ursus arctos. The sequence continues at coordinate 1,956,774 of NW_026622997.1, forward strand.
TAAAATGTTCCTTAAAGAGGTCTCTGATTTTAGAGATTCTTCTGCCTGGTGTTTCTTAAAAATAATCTGCTCAAAAATAGTTCTCACGAAAAGAGGCGTATTTTGGGGCGGCATCTTAGGTACCGTTCCCAGCTAACGATCCCTTCTGAAGGAGAAAGGACAGTACTTCCTTGTAAACTAGAAGCCGCTGTGAACAATCTCATAGGAAGAGACAGCTGCGGATACAGATATCCCGGGCTCAGGAAAATCCAGAGCTTCCACGGGAAACCGCCCTGCTCCCTGCCGGGCAGAGAGCGGGGCTCTGCCCAGAGAGGGGCGGAGCCGGGGGTGGGGCCGCGGGTGCCGCCCGCGCTTTCAGTCCTCAACCAGGTCCGCAGTCTGCTTATAATTACTCCTGACGGACGCACAGGGCCATCGCTGTGTGGCACTCGGCCGAGCGTTTGAGCAGTCATGTCAGGCCGCGGCAAGGGCGGGAAGGGCCTGGGCAAGGGGGGCGCCAAGCGCCACCGCAAGGTGCTGCGCGACAACATCCAGGGCATCACCAAGCCCGCCATCCGGCGGCTGGCCCGGCGCGGCGGCGTCAAGCGCATCTCCGGCCTCATCTACGAGGAGACCCGCGGGGTGCTCAAGGTGTTCCTGGAGAACGTGATCCGGGACGCCGTCACCTACACGGAGCACGCCAAGCGCAAGACGGTCACGGCCATGGACGTGGTCTACGCGCTCAAGCGCCAGGGCCGCACCCTCTACGGCTTCGGGGGCTGAGCACGCCCCCCACCCCAGCGGAACGCAATGTTTCTCAACCAAAGGCCCTTTTTAGGGCCCCTAGTTTTCCATCTGAGGAGCCGTGATGCTGGTTTGCCTTTAACTTGGGGTAGGTCTTGGCCTTGAAAGTATATATCCGTAACCTGCTTAGGAAGTTACTCCGTATTCAACTAGGGAAGTTACTTGTCCCTTAATTTTCCGTGTTTTCACGCAGGGTTTTGGAGAGTTGTATTATGTTGATGGCTTTCGCACTTCATATGTAACATTTGTCATTTACATTCTAGGGTAGAATTTTAACTCTGTAATAAGAACGTTGGCATGACAGTTGGGAGTAAGCGGGTTTAGGACTTGAGAAAGACTTTCTCGGTGTGGATCTGGGTCAAGTGCAGGTTTTGGGGTTGAAAGTAACAACGGCAAGAACCTCAGCGCTGAATCGGTGAGAAGGTGCATTTCTGTGTACCCGAGGCTTTAAAATTTAATCACGATGTAGTTATCTCCGTTCTGGTGCCCCGTGTCTTCTCGAGAAACAAACGAGTGTTAAGTAGACTCTAATTGGAGACCACCAGTTGTGACAGTTGGTGCGAGACCAAGCATGTGATGGGCCTCTGGCTCTAGACCTGGTGTCTGCTGGGAGTGGAGACTGGAAGCTCCTAGAGGACTTACAGGCCAATACCCCACAGAGCACTTACTGAGAGTGGGATGCAATTAAAAGGCATTTCAGCTAAATGATAAAGGGAAACAAGGTTGCATTACAGAAATGTTGCCATGAAAGAAAGCAGCCCCTAGCCCAGGAGAGCTACTAAAAAGAGATCCTTGGTACAGAGTAGAAAAGGAATCAAACACGGGATTAGGACATAAATCCAGACCTATGCTCAAAGTATGTTTTAGGATTCTCCCAGAGGAGGTCTTAAAAACTAGAGAAAGAAACCCAAAAGCAAAGGGGAAGACTTGGGTGTTGGTTGGAAGCTTGGCTAATGCAGACACACAGACTAAAGCAGTAATTGCCCACACGTATATAAAAAGAGTAAGCATTGATGAGATGAATACCTTTTACAGCTGAAGTTAAAAACTTCCAACATCTCCTTGTGTCTCAGCAGGATTTAACCCTTGTAAGGTCAAATGCTAACTGTGCATCTGGCCCGTCTACCAGCTCAGGAAGGTTTCCTCAAGGACAGTTCTGAAATACAGTGCTGTCTTTCTCAATGATGCCGATCTCCCATTTTCCTGGGAAGACATGGACTTAACTTCAGCGAACATATGACTGCAAATTGCAATACTACAGTGTTTTGGGTGGGTTGTGTCCATTTAGCTCACCCAACAGAGTGAGATTTCTCTTTGTGCTATTCCAGGTAGCACATTGCCCGTGATGTGCATTGCGTTCTGGTTAACGCTTATCAATAATAAAACATTTCTGTTTCTACTACCTTTGTAGAGCGGTTTCTGGGTTGGGAGATTTTGTTTTTAATTCTATTTCCCCAACACCTTCTGAGGGCCAATTATGTACTTGTGGCTTTCCATTAATTTCTTTTGTTTTTTTAACATTTGATTGATTGATTATTTATTTAACTCAGAGAGAGAGAGAGAGAGCACAAACAGGGGGGAGTGGCAGGCAGAGGGAAAAGCAGACTCCCCAATGACCAGGGAGCCCAGTGTGGGGCTTGATCCCAGGGTATGAGCAGAAGGCAGATGCTTAACCGCCTGAGCCACCCAGGCACCCCGCTTTCCATTAATTTCTTGAATAATTTTGGTAAAAGTCTCTCAGTTCTTATCCTAAGTATTCTGTATATTATTTCAATGCTTTTATAGGTAATAGTCTCGTACTTGTCCTTCGATATCTGACTTATGTTCATAGCCTGATTTAATGAAACTTAAAACTTCTTGATAATACTTTTCCAAAATCCAGGCCCTAAATTTTGAATAATGAAACCTTTAAGGTATTACTTATATCTAAACTCATGCAGTTTCTCAAGTGGCCCCTGGGCTGCACATAATTTCATGAGAGGAGACATGGTTTGTATTCGTGATTAACCGTATGCAATTGTGAGAACAGTTTTGTTAAATATGGTGCAATAGGGAAAAAAGCAAATAAAAAATAAACTATACATCCTTGTTACCCAGATAAAATTTAATATAAATGTTTAACAATGTACTTCTTAAATTGGATAGAACATGCTTACATTTGCTTATTAAAACAATGTTACATTAACTGTAACTGAGTTTTTATTGGTGATCACTGATGACACATTCATCACTTGTCCATCATAAACGCTGAATGAGTGCCAATTATGATCATTGTCCTTCAAGATAAACAAAAATACCTTTACTAACTTCAAAAGTTCTCTACTCTTTTTGGTAAGTGATGGAGACCAGCAATAGGCCAGTAATTGTCCCTCCAGGCTGATAGTGACCTTCTGATTTGACAAGCCAGGTCCCATTTAGGAGCTGGGATCAGTTATAATCAAACTCAAAAACTGCCTTTTTCTGACAGAACACCTCCAGAGTTTCGGTCTGAACACTTTTCAAACTCTGCCGACTCTCCATTAGATTTCTTGCAAGATTACCGGAGGTCGAAGGGTTTTTGCCGTGCCCCAAAAACAGCGGTTTTATAAAAATAGCTGAGCGGAACGCAACACGCCCAAAGGATCTCACAGGGCCTACTGAGCAAATTCCTCAGCAACTTAAGATGCCAAACCAACTTAGAGAAAGATTCACGGCTATGGGGTTGGTTGGCAGAACTAGCGATTTGTGCAGGTCACGGTGACATGACCCGCAGCGCCACGTGGCTACGCGGACCAGTGTGCGCATAAAACCAGTGCCACGGCTCCTTGGGTGAAAGTGGGGGGAGCCCTGAAAAGGGCTTTTGGTTGGTTTGGGTGTGGACTTGGGTAAGGCTCAGCCCCCGAAGCCGTAGAGAGTGCGGCCCTGGCGCTTGAGCGCGTAGACCACGTCCATGGCCGTGACCGTCTTGCGCTTGGCGTGCTCCGTGTAGGTGACGGCGTCCCGGATCACGTTCTCCAGGAACACCTTGAGCACCCCGCGGGTCTCCTCGTAGATGAGGCCGGAGATGCGCTTGACGCCGCCGCGCCGGGCCAGCCGCCGGATGGCGGGCTTGGTGATGCCCTGGATGTTGTCGCGCAGCACCTTGCGGTGGCGCTTGGCGCCCCCCTTGCCCAGGCCCTTCCCGCCCTTGCCGCGACCAGACATGCTGAGAGAAGCGACTGCACAGCGCCCTGTGAGGGGTCCAGTGCGGCAGGCTTTTATACCGCTGCTGCGGACCGAACTGAGAACCTCAGACAGCGGGAAGTGCCACCCCGCGGGGGGAGGGAAGTGTAACAAGACAAAAAAAAAAAAAAAAAAGTCTTAGGTTTCCTTGTACTGTGTCTTGTTTTGTACCTCGTAACTATTTTGTTACACTGTTTTAAAGCTTTAAAAATTGTTTTCCAGTGCGAACGCCGAACGCGAATGTTGTGAGAAATACAGAAAAGGGCAAGTAGAACCTGAGTACTGCTGGCCAGTCTCTACTTTGGTGAATAGATAAGTGCACCTACTCGTTCAAAGAAAATTCCCACAGCGCCATGGATGGCGTTTTGGAGCTTCTTTACACTGATTCCATTCTAATCAGTTTCCCTCCTCCAAAGACTAAAAAAGTTGTTTTTAATATCCACTTGTTATTCCTTCTTAAGAATTCTCTATAATACGCTTTAACCAATTCCCTAGCAATTCCTTAATAAGCCACATGTTTAAAATAATTCTTTTGCTGACTGATTGATGTACCACTTGTGACACTATACTTGGAACTGTAGGGGTCAAGGGCAGGCCACCCTAAGATGGGCCACTTTGACATGGAGGTTATTAAAATCCAGCAAATTTTGGAAAAGCTTGTTACCTCCTCCATGACTGCCTAAAAGGAAATTAGATAGAGGACCTGCTCCAGGAAGAGAGTTATCACAGCAGAGAACTGTATTATATTATGAGCGAGGTATTGATGATGGGAGAAGCAAGGCCAGTTTGATCAAAGCCCTTGACGTCCCATTGTTTCCAAGTGGCATCGCAAACATTTATGTTTGAGGCATTTACTTTTCTGTGAATTACATTCCTTCCCTTTGAAGTCCCAGACCCCTGTCCCCTTCTCTTTAGTTCAGAAAGACCTATATACTTCATTTTGCTTCATTGTCTTTGAAATTTCATGTCTGTGTGGATTCCCTGTGCATATACTATTGTATTTGACTTTCTCCTGTTAATCTGTCTCACGTCAATTTGATTCTTAGCCCAGCTAGAAGGACCTCCAAAAGGACAGGATATTTCTCCTCCCAGACAGAACTATTACTAAAAATTCTATTCTGTTCTATAGTTTAATCAATTTCCTTTGCCAAAGGAAATCTATTTTCAGTTGAATCTTTGGAAAATTTCCATTAGGGAAAGTGAAACAAGTGATTATTTATGTCTGTGTAATATTCTATCATAAGCATTTTCTAGGATACCTTTTAAGCAAAATCTCTAGTATTTAACATAATGTGCTTTGTACTTTTTCTATTTTAAAGGATATCTGTACATAATTTGTTTCTGAGGATAACCTAGAATTGAAGTGCTTTGTCAGAGAGGATGTAGATTTTGTGGTATTTGATTAATATTGCTACATTTTCCACAAAATTCTTATCACATTCACCTGTGTCAGCAATAACTGTTGTGCATATAAGTTTACCATCACTGATACAATACCAAAGAGGCATATTTTGAGATGATCTATTCTGCTCCCCTTCAAAATATTGTAACTTGTTTCAGGTTTAAAGGAAAAAATGAACTCCCTTTGGAATTTTTATCATAATTGCATTACATTGATTAGCTGGGGCAGAAAAATGGGCATTTTTAGAAGAATGAGTTCTTCATCTTTGTATATTGTAGGAGCTGGAAAATTTTACCTTTTTTCCTTCTAGGTTCTTTGGCTAATCTACTAATTAAAATGACATAAAACAGATTAACAGAGAAAAATATTTAGTTTCATAAGCACAGAAACCCTGTAAAAAAAATAAGTCTTAAAGGCAGTCAGGCTATGAAGGCTTACATGCCATCCTCCGCTAAGGAATGGGAGAGGGGCCTGGGGCTAGAGGGGAGGACAATTCACAGCAAGATAAGAGTTTAGTGATCACATGTCTGCCCCACCAAGCTGAGTCCTTCACATGAAAAAGTTCTGTCTGATAATAGCTCTCCCTCTCTGTTATCAACCCCTTACCTAAATTCTTAAGGCAGTTAGGGGGAGGGCGAAAGTTCCTCTTGACCCGTGGTGCTCTCAGTTGACTTTAGTTCAAGATAGTCCTCGTGTCAGTGTCATTCTGGGGAGACTTGTTCTGAACCCCTTCACTGTCATATCGCTAGGTTGGAGTTGTGCCTGCTCACGGTAGAGGGGCAATGAGTCTCTATTGAATGAAATGTAGGGGAATGAAAAATTCTCTGTCCTCTTTGGATCTCTGCCTAAGAAACTGACATAAGGCAGGTGAACAGGAAAAAGCATACACGTTTTATTGGATTTTTACATGTCACATGGCAGCCTTCACAAGAGAAGGAAGTCCCAAAGCAACTAGTCAGAGGAATTTCATATTTTTAGACTAAGATAAATTTGTGAAGAATTGATGAGACAAAGAGGTTTGGGCTTGGGGTAGTAAATCGAAGAAATAACAAGGTTTTTTTCTTGTGGCCTTTCAGCCCTAAATTCCCTCTGGTGATAAGAAGGCCTCCTTTCCTCAGGGCACAGGGCGGGTACCTGGCACAGGGGAGGTTCACCTCCTGCTTTCAGGGAAAGGTGGGGGGGGGGGAGTCAAACCAAGCGACCTTCCTGCTTCCCCAGTTTTCTTTTAAGCTGTAGATAGTCAATATATGCCTAGGTGCTTTGTGGCGTTGAGTCCGAATGAACACTGCAAGTCTTTCCTCCCAAGCCCACTTTCTGAAGCCCTTTCTTGAGCAGTGATGTTGCGAGACATTCCAGCCTGTCCTCCTTCACCTTCCCCGTTAAATCATTCTGCAACAAGGCCTAACCTTTCTGCTTCCTTTTCCTCCGCTCTCTACCTTTTTTTCCCTCCTCCTCCTCTTCCCAATTGCTGCCCCTCCTTAGTTCAGACCCTCACCCCTGGCTGGTATTTCCAAACTTTTGACCTGGATCTCACCCCCCTTTCAATCCATTCTCAACTGGGCCACCAGAATAATGATTCTGAATCATACATTTTATAAGATTTTAAAATTCTGCAGTCTGCCTTCCCCTAATAGATAAACTTTATATTTCTTTTCAAGGTGTACAAAGCTCCTGAGTATCGTAAGAGTCTCTGCGGCACCTTCTCCTTACCGTTCCACATTCATCTCCAGCCATTCCAGCCTGCAGGCCTCCCAGAGGCTTTCTAAGTCCAGACCGCTCTGCCTGGAGCGCGCTTCCCCTCCCTGCTACAGGACCTGCCCCACGCAGCAGGCTCCATTTGCCTCCCTTCCCAGTTTCTTTTTAGAGTCCGTATTTTCTTAACTGTTTCTTCTGAAGACGCTGGAACTTTCCCATTGCAGGTACATTTCTTAGCACCTGTGAGACACCCGAGACCAGTTTGCGGGATAAATGTACGAGTGAAGAATGGTGGTTGCTTTGAGAAAGCAAATCTCAAAGTTAGGCTTAAGAAGTAACCTGGCCACACGTGTTTTGTTCTTGCAATCCACCCTGCGAGTCCTTACTCTTGAGCAAAGTTCATGACAGTAGATCTTCCTGGATTTACTAAAGCTGGTAGTCCAAAAACAGCACCCAAACCAGGCATGCCTTTAATATGGCTTCCCATTACCAGAGGCACCAGACTTCCCTGCAACCGAAATGAAGACAGAAAAAAACGTGCTGCATGACTGGGAATATGATTTTACAGAATTGAAGACGTGGAGAAGAAACATTTCCGGCTCTTCACTCAGCTCCACGAGAAAGAACTCAGGTTTAATTTCAAACCATATTGGTTACACTGCTAATAGGCCTTTAACAATGCTTGGAATTTTAATGGGAGATGGTGGACGGTGGTGAGGGCATCTCCGGGGGTAACCAGCCTGAGTTAACTAGGTGAAAGTAGAAAATGGAACACAGTCTAAATTATACTGCCTGGTGGCCCTGTCCCCATTTTCAGTCAGCACAACTGTCCCAACACACTATCTCCCAAAGATAGTTTTAAAAGACGAAGGAGGCTGTGGGCCTACTCCAGCGTGGCGAGGAGAATTAGAGAAAATAGCTGAATAATTCTCCAGTCTCATTAAATGAAACTTACCACTCCAAGATCCTGATTAATCCTTTAACTCTGGAGGCAATTAAGCGAGGCCTAACCAGAGATAAGCTGACGAAGCCAGAACTATTGGGAGATACACAGGACTTCCAAATACTTCTGCAGCCCAACAAAAGACCCGAGGTCTTATTTGCATTGGTGTCTTATTAGACAAAATGTTATTACTAAAAGTCAACTGCAAACTAAAAACACTAAAAATGAACTGCAAATCCCAGAAGCTAGCTAGAAGGTGCAGTTTACCTAAAGCTACTTATGTTAAAAAAAAAAAAAAGTGTTTACTTCTACTTTTAACCAAAGGTAAACGGTGCACAAGCTCTTTCTTAGAAAGTGTGGATGGCTCTGAAAAGAGCCGTTGGGGTTGGGTATCAAGACGCTTACTTGGCAAGTTTACTTGGAGCTAGTGTACTTGGTGACGGCCTTGGTGCCCTCGGACACGGCGTGCTTGGCCAGTTCCCCGGGCAGCAGCAGGCGCACGGCCGTCTGGATCTCCCTGGACGTGATGGTCGAGCGCTTGTTGTAATGCGCCAGGCGCGACGCCTCGCCCGCGATGCGCTCGAAGATGTCGTTGACGAACGAGTTCATGATGCCCATGGCCTTGGACGAGATGCCGGTGTCGGGGTGCACCTGCTTCAGCACCTTGTACACGTACACCGAGTAGCTCTCCTTGCGGCTGCGCTTGCGCTTCTTGCCGTCCTTCTTCTGCGCCTTGGTCACGGCCTTCTTGGAGCCCTTCTTCGGGGCGGGCGCGGACTTCGCTGGCTCAGGCATGGTGAACAGTGACAGAGTAAAGCAAGACAGGAACAGGCCCCTCTTTACTTATAATGACTTATGCAAATGAGATGTGGAGGGTCGATGGTGATTGGTGATAAATTTGGGTGACATCGCGTCCCAGTTTGACCCAATCAAGATACTCATTCTACATGGTTGCGTTTTCATTGGTCTAAATTAAAATGAAACATTAACCAATCGTATAGCCTCTTTTTCGCGCCCAGGAGGGGCTATAAAATATGTATTTCTGCATTTAAAAGCTGTAGTCAGTCTTGACAAGCGTCGTTGGCCATAGATCATGTCAGGACGCGGGAAACAGGGCGGCAAGGCTCGCGCCAAGGCCAAGACGCGCTCCTCGCGGGCCGGCCTCCAGTTCCCGGTGGGCCGTGTGCACCGCCTGCTCCGCAAGGGCAACTACGCCGAGCGGGTCGGGGCCGGCGCGCCCGTGTACCTGGCGGCCGTGCTGGAGTACCTGACGGCCGAGATCCTGGAGCTGGCGGGCAACGCGGCCCGCGACAACAAGAAGACGCGCATCATCCCGCGCCACCTGCAGCTGGCCATCCGCAACGACGAGGAGCTCAACAAGCTGCTGGGCAAAGTCACCATCGCGCAGGGCGGCGTCCTGCCCAACATCCAGGCCGTGCTGCTGCCCAAGAAGACCGAGAGCCACCACAAGGCCAAGTGAAGAAGTTTAGAAACAACTAAAGAACAAAAGGCTCTTTTCAGAGCCACTACTACAGTCATAAAAAGGTGACACTCGTTTTATTTTCATTTTATGCTACCAGTAAGGATGATTTGGGACACCATTCCCAGTTATGCTTTAGTCCTGGCTAATCTTCAACCTTTGTCTACACTTCATGAATTGGTGTTTAATGACCAAGGGCAGGCTCCCCCCGCCCCAAAAAGTTAGCACAATAGCATATTGATTATTGTGAATTGAGGCTATTTCAAAAACAGATTAAAGACACTCAGACCTTCCTGTTTCCCCCGAAAGCAGGAATTAAACCTATATGAAAAACGCTCTCTCTATACTAAGATAAAAAGACATCCTTGTCACTAGAGATCACTAGAGATAAATGGACTCTCAAGGCTAGGGAGCGGCAGAAACAAATCTCAACATTTTACTCCTCTACCTGAGCTCAAATTCTGTTTCCTCACTAATTCAGGCTCCCAAACATTGGTTTTCTTTAACCTGTCAAGTCCTCAAACATTTGTCTAAAAAGTATGAAAAGTGCCTCCTTGGTCATTTCTTTGGGGTTGGAGATTTCAGTGGGCCTCTGCATGTAATAAAACATGCTTTTCCTCCTGTTAAATCTGCCCCATGTCAATTTATTTCTTAAACCAAGTAGGGTAGAAGAGTAGAAGGGTAGAAGAAGAAATCGTTTTCCTTCTCTTCAGTATTTAGGATACTTTGCCAACCAGTTGACATTTGTGAACTAAAAAGGCTATTATTTCAAAGTCATTTATATTGAATACACAAGAACAATAAATTGACTCAAGATGATTACCTAAATCCATATCTAGAAATTAGTTCTGGGTGGCTTATGGGTGACAAATTTTACTACCAAAGCAACTTTGGGGAGACGCAGGAGTGGTTTCCATAAATGGTACACAGAAACCCATTGGGGTTGTTAGTAGGAAGTAGTAAATCTTGTATCTTAAAAAATTTGCCTTTAAAGAATAATTTTTAAATGATGCTTACTAAAAGTATTCAAGTATAATTTATTATCCATATTACCACCTGACGGCACATATATGTCCACACTGCCAAATGAGATGTTCAACACAGCAGTGCAGGCTTGGTTGTAACAAGGATGATACTGAATGCTATTAACTTGATTCCAAGTTCTGATGATAGAGACCCATAATTCATAAAAAATAGGAACATGTCTGAAAAGCCAAAGGCTGTTTTGAGAACAGTGAGGTCAACGATCCTGGCATGTTGTCCATGTTTCTGTATGGGCAAAGCAAGACCCTTTTATTCTGGGCCTCCGAAAGGACTGGAATGTTTATTCCACTTCCTAGTTTTGCCATCTCAAGAAATGGAGGCACAAAGACTATTTCTTCTGTTTCCTCTTATTGAATCTTCATGTACTTTTACTTTCTATAAATTTTCATTTCATATTCAGGGACAATGCATTAAGGACACACCAATAAAACACTGCTGGTCCAAAAGAAACTCAATCTAATGGGAAGAATCACACAAAAGCAAATAATTAAAGCACGATATAGCAAGAGATGTAAGGGCAGGATATTAGGAGGGCATAGAGGAGTAAGATCTGCGAGAACAAACTTCTGATCTAAAAGCTAAAGGAAATTGGATAAGCATCATCAGACTCATGGCCTGTGATATGTTCAGGCAGATGACATGAAGTTTGATACCGGCAATAAAGCGGAGATTGCAAGAGACAGGATGGAACCAGAAGGGACCTGTAGGCCACTCCCTTGGCTTAAAATACTGCTTAAATACGAATAACTCCCAAATCTTTCTGTCCATCCCAGACTTATCTCCTGAGTTCAGACGTGCATATTCACTCTTGTAGATTCCAGGAAACTCTGAATTCATATCCCAGACTGATCAACACCATCACTACTCCTCCAGTGAGCCTTATCTTGGTAGCTGGCCCACGGTCTACACATTAGCACGAGCCATGTCTGGGGTCACTGAGTGTTTTTGTGTGCCATTCCTACAGCAAAACTCAAGTCCTGGTATGGGGTGATGAGAGAACCTTGAAAGCCCGGAAAGAGCTTAGGTAGAGGGCCACAAGACGATCAGTTTAGCACATGGAGTATTTTGAAAAGCGTGGAGTATCCATGTCCACAGAACGAAAAACGTCCACAAAACTAGAACCACTTGCTGGTCCTGAGTAAATCTTCATATAATCAGAACTGAAAGACCAATTTGGAGAATTATATTTACTGCATATCTCCAGGAGAGGGGGCTCAGCCAGCCAACGAGAGTACTGATCAGTGGGGACAGGGACTTCTTATGTGGGCCCTTCTTAATAGCCTTGTTTCCCAGTACATAGGAAAAGAAGGCACTGCTTACACTCAATACAGGTCTGGTTAGAAGCTGGCCTTAGACTGGATCACCACCGTCTCAAGAGTGCGTGTGGTGGGGAAAGTGAGTTGTGAGGGAGGGTAGAACTTTCCACCAAATATTCTACTTTTCCTTCCACAGGAAGGCAGATCATTGACAGGACACAATACTTACTTTTGCTGAAAGGTATTAGAACATTTTTAATTGGTAAAATATTGACATCCTAAACTCCAGCTATGGAAATCGCATGTTCTACTTACCCTGAAATCACCTACAAGAAGGCAATAAGATGATCACGGTCGATGGTTTAACAGCGGTTGTGTATCTTCCTGTGCAATTTCTAATTTCTTCCTACCCGCTTCACAAAGTCTAGAGAGAAAGATACAATCTGCAGGTAGTTCTCCTGTACACTTAAGCGAAGCTATTGTTTACCGCCCTCTGCGTGAGATGAAGGGTAAAGTACACCAGACCGTAACAGGTGAAGCAGGAAAAGCGCAAAGTGGAGCACAAGCCTGTCAAGACAGCAGGGGGGAAACGCACTTATAAAGAATCTTAGTAGATACTTATAAATTACAAGGAAACAGGTCTTTTCAGAGAGCGTGTGGTGGCTCTGAAAAGAGCCTTTGGGAAAGAGTGGGCAGACCTTGTGGTTCAGGCCCTCTCCCCGCGGATGCGGCGCGCCAGCTGGATGTCCTTGGGCATGATGGTGACGCGCTTGGCGTGGATGGCGCACAGGTTGGTGTCCTCGAAGAGCCCCACCAGGTAGGCCTCGCACGCCTCCTGCAGCGCCATGACGGCCGAGCTCTGGAAGCGCAGGTCGGTCTTGAAGTCCTGCGCGATCTCGCGCACCAGCCGCTGGAACGGCAGCTTGCGGATCAGCAGCTCGGTGGACTTCTGGTAGCGCCGGATCTCGCGCAGGGCCACCGTGCCGGGCCGGTAGCGGTGCGGCTTCTTGACGCCGCCGGTGGCCGGCGCGCTCTTGCGGGCCGCCTTGGTGGCCAGCTGCTTGCGCGGGGCCTTGCCGCCCGTCGACTTACGCGCCGTCTGCTTTGTGCGAGCCATGGCGGGAACGCTCAATGCCAGTGAGAAGCGAAAGCTGGTCAGAGTATTTATAGTGAGAGTCAGAAGCTGATTGGACAAAAGGGGACCAGACTACACAACCCGAAACCGGATTGGTTAAGGACTCGAACTTTTCATTGTGCCCCAAATGCCCTGATATGACTTGCCCATGACCTCAATATATGTTTTCCAGTAGAAACAAGTGCAAGCTATAAAAGAAATAGTATTTTTCTAGGATCCACATTAGAACGAAGTAAAACCAGGAAAAATTATTTTAAATAATATTTTGCTTAACACAATATATCCAAAACATTCATTTCGACATGTAGTCAGCAATTGTTAGCGTACATTCCTTTTTATTTTGTACGAACCCTGAAGAATACAGTGTATTTTATAGGTTCTGCACTTACTAGGGTCAGACCAGCGCCTTGCCTAGTGATTACCAGCCACAATTAGCTAGATGTTACCACATGGGACAGCTCAATTCTATACCCTCTCCTCTCAATTTCTTATTCTTTGAATACTTACATTTAAGATTTGTTTTTATTTTTCAGCTAGAAAAATTTAATTTGCATGTGAGCAATCCAAGGCAAGTAACTTCACAGAGAAATACATCCTTACATGGACTTCTTCTCATTTTCAGGTAATATAAGACAATCCCATTGTAGCATGCTTTATTTTTCTGCTATACTGGAAATTCAAAATTATAAAAGAAACCTACTGTCTTCTTTTATTAATTTGGGGGCGGAGGGGCTGGCTCTGCCATGAGCATGAAGCATTGTATGTCTGCAATTTAACAGAATTACTCCTAATTCCTTTGTCTTAAAGAATCTAATTCCCCACCACCAGTAATCTAAGTAGGGATAAATACACCACCCCTTGGCATCTACATCTAACACTTCTCTTTAGCAACTGGCAAAACCATAGGATACGTTCCTCACATAGCATAATGGATCTTGATGCCTCCTGAGCTAGAAGTCACCCAGGCAGGTAATTATAGAATCTAATTCTATTCGTGCATGAAGACCTCTAAGTCACAAAGACCAAGATAAACGCATTTTAAAAACAGAGGAATGAGCATCAGTTAATCAGCTACCTTAACTTTTCAAGAGGCTGATTAAAATTATTTCAACTTAGCAATGTGAAAACAGGTGTCTCAGAATTCTAAAGGGTCAATCCCTGCACGTAAGGATGTCTTTAATTACCAAGAGCCAAGAAACAAGGTTTTGAAACTGCTGTTTGCCTCCAAGAAACCCACTGCCAGACCAGAATTCACCCCTTTAAGAGGCTTAAAATAGGAGAGGTGAAGAAAGCCAGTATTGAAAAGTTAAGGAGACACTGCATAATCCTCCATTACCAAATGCAGCTGAACCCAAATCCCTCGTTTAGAATATTCTATGCACCAACTCTTAAGATGGCATGAAGGCACAGGATTTTCAAAATTTCAGGCTTCACAAAAGGGGAACCTTGATCAATTTGCCATCCCTTAACCCAAGCTGTGAAGATAATGTGAACTGCTGTCCTTAGAAATTCAAACGGTGAAAGGTTTTGAAAGTGTTCAGTTCTTCATAGAAATTTGTAGGTGGCTCTTAAAAGAGCCTTTGGTTTGACTAGGAGAGTTGTGTGTGGCAAGTTAAACCACGATTCTATTTGCCCTTGGCCTTGTGGTGGCTCTCAGTCTTCTTGGGCAGCAGCACGGCCTGGATGTTGGGCAGGACGCCGCCCTGCGCGATGGTGACTTTGCCCAGCAGCTTGTTGAGCTCCTCGTCGTTGCGGATGGCCAGCTGCAGGTGGCGCGGGATGATGCGCGTCTTCTTGTTGTCGCGGGCCGCGTTGCCCGCCAGCTCCAGGATCTCGGCCGTCAGGTACTCCAGCACGGCCGCCAGGTACACGGGCGCGCCGGCCCCGACCCGCTCGGCGTAGTTGCCCTTGCGGAGCAGGCGGTGCACACGGCCCACCGGGAACTGGAGGCCGGCCCGCGAGGAGCGCGTCTTGGCCTTGGCGCGAGCCTTGCCGCCCTGTTTGCCGCGTCCGGACATCACGACCGTAACTGCACCGAAAGCAGGTACCGAAGCCAAAGGCCAAGCCGGGCACTTTTTATAACCCCTGAGCGCGCGAAAAAGAAGGTTTTCCATTGGTTAAATTTGGGGCTTTATAGTAACCAATGAAAGTGCGACTTTGGGATCCTTGCATTCTGATTGGGCAGAACTAACGTCTGACGTTGCCCTTAATAGTCACCAATCAGATACAGGACTGTAACTTACACCTTATTTGCATAAGGGCTTCTATATAAAAGGGACAAGTTGCTTTTTTTCTTCACGCTATTACTCTTTTTTTTTCTGATCGCTTCGGTGTTGTGTCCACCATGCCTGACCCAGCGAAGTCCGCGCCCGCCCCGAAGAAGGGCTCCAAGAAGGCGGTGACCAAGGCGCAGAAGAAGGACGGCAAGAAGCGCAAGCGCAGCCGCAAGGAGAGCTACTCGGTGTACGTGTACAAGGTGCTGAAGCAGGTGCACCCCGACACCGGCATCTCGTCCAAGGCCATGGGCATCATGAACTCGTTCGTCAACGACATCTTCGAGCGCATCGCGGGCGAGGCGTCGCGCCTGGCGCATTACAACAAGCGCTCGACCATCACGTCCAGGGAGATCCAGACGGCCGTGCGCCTGCTGCTGCCCGGGGAGCTGGCCAAGCACGCCGTGTCCGAGGGCACCAAGGCCGTCACCAAGTACACCAGCTCCAAGTGAGTGCGCTCCGAGGCACAATCAACCCCAAAGGCTCTTTTCAGAGCCACTTAAGTTTTACCAAGAAAAAGCTGTTGCACTTTGCCTATTGAAAAGCGCATATTACTCCGTGTAGGTGAGAGCGACCCGGATGACTTTCCCCAGGAACACCTTGAGCAACCCGCGGGTCTCCTATAGTTGAAGCCGGATGGCGGGTTTCGAGGTGCCTGCGTGTTGTCGTGCAGCACCTTATGGTAGCTCTTGGCAACCCCCCCCCCCTTACTCAGTCCCAGTTCCTCGTTCCTTTGCCACAGCTAGACCTGATTTTGACGGTATAGACGGAAACCCCAAGGACAAAAGTCAAAAATAGGGGCACTAAAGAGGGAAGGGGCGGGGTCACAGGCTTGCTTGAACCCTTCCGACCAAATTGAAAACTAGAGCAGCGCGGGCGGGAAAGCCTCACCGTTCGGTTCTGCCCCTTCCTCCTTCCAAAAGTGGAGGCAGGGAGGTACGTGCCGAAGCTTCTCGTGAGTCCCTGAGGCCGTCTTTGCGGTGCCCTCGCGGGGGATAAAGGGTGCTGTGGACTCTGGTATGAATATTTGAGGCAAGAAAAAGACGTTAGTGAATGTGGGTCTCCGCTTGCTACTTGCCAAACTGCAAATGAGGTCACAAGGTACGATGAAGTTCTTCAACTTGGAATAGGGATGAAAAGATCGGCTTCTGGCTTCAGCCCCACCCCTTGCCTGTGAGCATGGGTCTGTTTAACCGCTGAGTCCTGGTCTGTACTTACTGTTCGCAAACGCTCGCAGTACAATACGGCTTGTCACAGGGCTCGGGGTGTGCTAACTTCTTAGAACACCTCTGTGAAGTAGGGACAGTCATCTCCGTCTCTCAAATAAGGTAAAACAGAAGTAACTTATGCAAGGTCACACAGCGAAAAATGGGGTGAATGGAACTTAAGCTGCCAAAGTTTGAGTCCCTGCTTGTAGTACGATCTACTGCCTGTTTCAGGTCATAATCCCCACCTATGTGAGAATGGAAAGTGCAAATGAAGACTGAAAACAGGCCTTTGTTTTTATCAGTCGTTCTTTCATGATAACTACTCATTTATTCAAATTTATTGGGCATTAACTGTGTTCCCAGAGCCGGGCTAGGTTCTTAGCCCAACTAGGCCACTTCTTGGCTCTGTGTCTTGCACCAAATTACGTAAGACAGGGCTCTCCATATCTTTCTTCCATAAAATGGGAATAACTTGAAGATTGTAATGGTAAATTTAAATGGGGCTTCCAGCTCTTAGTCTCTCAATGTTCATTTGTCTTTTTGCCCTTGTATCTTTTCATATGTATTAGAATCATATGAAATAATAAATGTGAAGACTCATTATTACAATAGGGAAGCATTTTGCTACAGGAAAGCCAATAAATCAATTGTAGTCTGGCCAAAATTCTACTTATGATCTGCCACTCTGTTGCACTCTGTTTATTAAGGTATTAATAAAACTGCAGTAATGTTCGTTTATTACTCTTTCCAGGTTCTAAAATACATCTCTGTAATAGTAGCCCAACTCAGAGTGATCAATAAAAGTGATCAATTTCTACCCTGTCTTCCAATAATCTTCGGTGACTTTATTAGCAAACAAGATGCCAAAATGGATTTTAAAATGCTTTCCTTGGGGCGCCTGGGTGGCACAGCGGTTGGGCGTCTGCCTTTGGCTCGGGGCGTGATCCCGGGGCGTGATCCTGGTGCTGTGGGATCGAGCCCCACATCAGGCTCCTCCCCTATGGGCCTGCTTCTTCCTCTCCCACTCCCCCTGCTTGTGTTCCCTCTCTCGCTGGCTGTCTCTATCCTGTCGAATAAATAAATAAAATCTTTAAGAAATAAATAAATAAATAAATAAATAAATAAATAAATAAATAAAATGCTTTCCTTGCTGTCCCCCAAAAGCCAACTGTATTTCCTAAACCATTCTTCCACCCAATTAACTAACATTTTATTTAGCATTTACTATTCACTATAGGCTGGTCATTGTGTGTTGGGTTAGGAATGGCAATTCCTGAATAAGACTCTGTGATCTTAATTCTCAGTCACCACTGGTGGCCCTGAAAATAGGTAAAACTTTCATGGAGGAAAATTTGGCAATATCTCTCAAAACAGTGCACATAGTTTTACACCCAGAAACCCTACCTCTGGGATTGCACCATCCTTGAAAATGTGCAAAATGGCATAGGAGCAATCTGACTGATCAAAAACAAAGGAATGAATTACAGTGCATTATTCTATCTGATGGTAAAAACAAATGAGAATGCTCTTTTTCATAATAACAGTAGCTAGTATTTACTGCTTGCCAGATAATGTCCTAAAAGCTTCCTTACATACATCCAATTGTTTAATTTTTATAACAACCTTACGAGTACTATGCCAGTTTTATAGATTTATGAAATGGGGGTTCAGAGAGTTTCAGTAAATTGCCTGAGGTTGCACAGCTAATATGTAGCAAAAACATATTTTTTTTTAAAAATCTAGCTTCAGAAGACCTATTCATAACCACTGTGTATTATCAGGCTTCTCCAGATATTGATATGTGATGATTTCCAAGATCTACTGGCAAGTGCAAAAAGTGCAGGACAGTGTGCAGTAGAATTTTCTACATGTATGTTTATATGATTGTAAAACATCTCTAGAAGGATACTAGGTAAAATGCCACGGATGAAGGGAGAATCTTTTCAATTTAACCCTTTTATGCTCTTTGAATTTTAAATTATGTATGCATTGCCAGGGAATAAATGAATGAATGAATAAATAAATAAATGAATAAATAAATAAATAAATAAATAAATAAATAAATAAATAAATCTGATAATCCCCCGGCTCAAATATTAATAAAATAATATTGATCAATAAATGCCTCAGTAAAGATGTGTGTGGAAAGCCCCAGAGTACAAGATAGATAATATTCCCGGTAGGGTTTGGGGTAGTAAAAAACTATTCTAGGCAGATGAAGTAAGAAAGTGGGTATCACATTCCAGGAATCAGTTGGTGGGGCTAGAGTCTCCGAGGGTAGGCAGAAGGGAGCAGCCCAAGGAGCTGAGCAAGGAGTCTGACGGAATGTTAAACCCAGGGCTTCATTCTGTACCAGGCACAGGCTCCTTAAAATGATGACAGGATCTCAAGATAAAACAACTAGGTAAGAATTGTGAAGAACTTATCGAGTAAGATTCTGAAATACGCAAAATTCTAGATGCCAGTATAACAGTGTATGGTTATTTAAGTGAAGCAGACTCTCAAATTATTTATTAAATCAATCCAGCATTCATAAGATTTCTTTGTTCCATGAGCATGAAGGAGAAAAAGAAACTATCACTGGTTTATTTTGACACTAGCAGAGGAATCGTACAAGTATTTATTACCGGTTAAAAGGCGAGACTTCATACACAACATTGTTACCTTTGTAGCATATAATCAAGTAAGCCAGGGGATCAGAATGGCACCCTGCGTGGATACAGGTCTAAGATCTGTGCAACAATGTCCAGCATTTGGAAGTCCCAGGAGACCCCTTACAAAACAAATGACACTCCTGTGTTTTAATTCACTGAAAACAACTGGGTGACAGCTTTGAACACTGGCCCAGAACTCCATATTGGCTAGGCAACATGGTATGCAGGCAGGGCCACATAGGGCAGCCTTGAATTCATATTTTACATGAAGAAACAGAAAAGAGGTTGAAGAGGATTTTATTTCATACTACAGAATCGGGGCATGTAGCATCCTTTGATGGGGCTTTGTCTTCTACCATCCAGGAGATCCTTCTTTCATAAGTACTTATTGGCTTATTGTCAGTAATAAGGGTCTTCTTTGGTTTTTCTTTTTATATGTCTAGTATAGAAACATTCCCCATCTTCTTTCATGCAAGGTTCTTTTCTAAATTGATTTCCTTTAACTTCATATTTTCCTCTATGAACTTACTCTTCAGTCTGTCTCAGAACATGTTGACAAGATAGGAACTGTAACAAAGGTCTGAATAACCCACAGAGCTTGAGATCATGTGTGTAACAGGAACATAATTAAGCATCACGCATCAAGGGAAGAAGAAGAATATACACATTATTGCAAATTCCAGTTATAAGTCAGGGAAATCATTGGAGAGCCAATAACTTTACCTCTGTGTGTAAAGAAAATTAATGTATTTAATCATAAAATAGGACCATCTATTATATGGCAGGAACTAGTCTAGCATTGAGGAGAGACAGTGAAAAAAGCCTGTGAGTGTTTCTGTTCTTGCGGTACATCGAGGGGAGGAGTGAGCCAGACAATAAGAAACAAATTAATAAAACCTGTGATATGTCAGCTCCTTGATGAAGTAGCTTGTAAAACATAAAGGAAGGAAGTGGGAGTCGCAACGGGCAGGAGGGTATGCACAGGGCCTCATTGGGGCACCACTGGCAGCAAGTGCTGAGGAATCACCATCTGGGGGAAGCTACTCCGGGCGGAAGGAATGAGGGCGAAGTACACCAGTCAGCTCCCTGCTTAGCATGCTCTGGAAACAGCAAGAGAGGCTGGTGTGGTTGTGGATGGGGTGAGAAGTTTTGAGCTTCACATGTCTGCCTCTTTCTCTGAGTCCAACTTAATTCTTGCATTGAGCCTCAAAACCCTGAAGGTTTTTAAATAGTTGAGGATAAGCTCTGCAAAATAAGAGAAGATGGCCCACCTCTGCTAGGATCTAGATCTAGGAAAGCAAATGACATTTTTGTAAAACTCTCCCTAAAGAGGTGAATTCTAACAGAGGCATCTTGTTCCCAATCACACATACCCCCAGCACCAAGACAGGGTCGGGAATGGATTGACGTGCCCACAGATGGCTATTTACTGCTTAATGTAGTAGCAATACATAGCACTTAGAGGATGTCTTTGGGGGGAGTTTTCTTATCCTTACTCATCTACCTCATATTTTTAACTTTTCCCTAACAAATTTGTAAACAATCATTTTTGGAAGTGTATGACAAGATCTTAAACACGCGCACAAGAAGACATGAGCACTGACGTTCATCAACGTATTACTTATGGTGACAAAAGAAATTGAGGGCAGTCATCTTGGGCAATACTGAGGGAGTCGTTAGGGACAACTGCTGTTTCTAGAGGGGTTTTTTTAGTTACTGTTACTGCATAGTAAGCCAGCCCAAAATCTGGTGCCATAAAACAAACATTTTGTTAAGTTCATGGCCTCTGTGGTCAGGATGCACTGGGGGATGTCTGGAGCCTCAGCCAGAAGTTCTCTGACGTGGGGTGGTTCTTGGGATAGGTGCTGAGGGCTAGAATCATCTGCAGGTGTCTTCACTCACATGTCTGTCCACGGGGACTGTCATCCAGAGCTCTACTATCTCTGGTTTGGGCTTCTTAAAACGGTGGTGGCCTCACCACGGTCAGACTTACCATTCCAAAGGTGAGTCTCCTAGGACACTCACCCAGCAGCTGTGACCTCCCACCTCAGAATAAAAGTCAAAATCCTAACAAGGTCCTACACTGCCCGACAAGTTGTGTATGTGATGATTCAGGATGGATAGAAGGGGACAAAGGCGGGAGCAGGAATGTCACTATTAAAAAAGGCCCCTGAAAACCAGATGAAACATACAAGATCAGTTTACGAAAGCTGTGCGATCTCAAGGATTATTCTTTGTCTAAGACTGTCCCGAGAATTTCAGGACTTCCAGCCTCTCTGGTCCTGACCTGTACAAGCCATTTGTGCCCCCATCCACGGAGACGACCACAACGCTCACACGTTTCCAAAATACCCCTGTAAGGTGCAGTTTCGTCGGAAAAAGAGGGAAAAAAATCTTTTAATTTTAGTAATTAGGATTTGGTGCCGCAGTGATGCATATTTATCACAAGAGTTACCTGAGAGGCAACGGCCCCCGCCGGCCCCATGGTGTAATGGTTAGCACTCTGGACTTTGAATCCAGCGATCCGAGTTCAAATCTCGGTGGGACCTTAGAAACTTTACTTTGCAAATTTTTTCCATTTTTCTTTCTGCTATCTCCTTTCTTAAAACTAGCATTTTTTTCCCCCCAGTAATCCAGCCAATACGGCAGCCAGAAGGAGCAATAATATTATCGGAAGTCTGAGCCCACGTGCTGGAGCAAGACCGGGGCGGAGAGCCGCGCACGCAGAAGCGGCCGCCAATCCTGAGCTGGGCCCAAATCCGGGTGGGGGTCGGGGCGGGAGAGGGTGTGGGGGGGAGGGCGTGGCTCCGACCTCAGCCCTCCGCTTGGCGCCCAGAGAGGAATTTGTGTGTGCACAGCGGAGGCCTTGTGTGTTAGAAAGAACGGCCCCAGTCCTGCGAGACCCGAGCGGGACGCGCGGCCGGAGAAGGGGCGAGGAGCCGACCTGGGCGCGCTGTCCCCGCCTTTCTCCCCGACTCTCGGAGCCGGCGTCCGCGCGCACGCGGGCCGAGCACGCGGCTAGCGGTCTGCGGCGCTCTCTCCGGGCCCCGCAGGCCCGCCGCTGCCAGCTCTGGGGTGCGCGTCGTCTGTCAGGGTGCCCTGCGCTCAGCCGAGTCGTGCCCCGAGGCCGCGCTCTCGCAGCTGCAGGCGGCCGCCCCTCGGGTCGCCGCGGAGAACGCTCATGCCGCACAAGCCTTGCGGCTTTCTAGGGGCGGCTTTCTCCGTCGCTGGCTGCTGCCCTAACCTGCCCACACCTCCAGCCTCATTTTCACCGTTCCTGCCGCTCACGTACCCCCGCCCCCACGACCTTCTAGTCACCAGCCCGGTGAACTTATTTCTATTTTCTCATTTTCCCCCTTCTTCTCATTTTCCGTCTGCGGAGTGGTTTTGCCCTCCTCTCTCCCCTCGTGTGATGAGGTCCAATTCTCTACCCATTCCTCAAATAGTAACTTAGACCTTTCAGCCCTTCTCCCTGAGGCCATCCTTGGCCCCCTTTATCTGGGCTTAAGTGCCTGCTCTGCGTTTCCTCAGGACCCTAAAGCCCCTTCTCAGACCTGTCCCAACGGCTTGTTCAGTAGGCCCTCCCTCCTGTTCAAGACAGCACGTTCTCCTGCGGGAAGGATCCGTCCTGGGGCCTGTTCCGCTTTCCCTTCTCAGTCCCACGCCCCTGGCTCGCGGCCGGAGTTCACAAACACTTGCTGGGTGCAGAGCCTTTCACCTAATCGGGTTTGACCGTCCCGGAAGCCAGAAGAGCTCCTTCCGTGCTTGGTTCCAAAACGTTCTGCTCTGCTCTTCCCAGATTTCTTCTGACTGCTTCTCCTTCGATGACCCCAAGTCCACGCCGGCGCTAAGAACAAGCTCTGCCCAAGACTGGAGCACAAGTCTCCTTGGAGATGGATGTCAACCATGACTTTTTTTTTTTTTTTTTAAGATTTATTTATGTATTTATTTGAGGAGAGCGAGCAAGCGGGGGACAGGGGGGAGCGGTGGAGGAGCAGAGGGGAAGCAGACTCTCTGCTGAATGGGGAGTCCAGACCAGGGGCTCAGTCCCCTGACAGGGAGTTCATGACCTGATCCAAAACCAAGAGTCCGGGGCCCCATTCATGACTTGTCTTAATGAGGCCACTCAGAAGCTAAAGGTGGGGGGGGGGTGGGGGTGGACCACTGCATTTTGCATGTCTGGGGTGAGAATTCGCCTCAGGCACGAAAGGCTTCTCTCACTGCATACCTGCCCAGTCATCCTGAGGTCTGCATGTGCCTACTTCTGATTACCTGTTGGTTGTAAGGAGCCCAGTGCCTGTCGGGGGCCTAGACTCTGGAAAGCACTAATTGCACGTTTGTGATTAAGTTGAAGCTTTTTGAGTGCTGCCCAGGAAGCAAGGTTTTGGGCTGAAGGTGTCTCTATTTCCTCTCTGAGGGCTCAGGAAGGAGACACTGGCTTCTGAACTGTGCACGTACTGGGCTCCTACTCGTGCCGCCCTTGGCTTCCATCGCAGCCCGCTGAGGGGGGAAGGAGACAGCAGGTGGCCCAGGAGCAGCACAGCTATGTTGTCTGCTAAACGGAGAGCCGCTGCTGCTCAAGTCAGGGGCACCTTCTGAACCCCGCAGGGTCAAGGCCATTGGACCTGTTTTTCCCTTTGGCCTCGGAAAAATGGGATCAAACGAGTGTTCATCTGCCTAGTTTTGTCAAGGAATGAGAAGATTTCTCAGTGCAGGTTTAAAAGTATTTCCTTTGTGAGGCCCTTTTCCTTATCTCTGCCAGGTTCTGAGGGTGGGGGCTCACCTGTGGAGGACTTTTACCCTCTCTCCTGAGGATCTCCTACCACTTCCGTGCAACAACGAACCGACCTTGACCATCCTCCACCCGTTCTAGCTTGAGGAAAATTCCCAGCCCAGCTTTCCAGAAAAGACCCAATTGTCCCGTAAGAGCCACCCTGCAGAAGTCGCTTTGCAAGGGAATCCCTCAAGAAGCCCGGTGTTCACTGGGAGAGTAGCGTGTTGTGGGGTTGGGGTGCCCCTGTTTGGGGTGCTGGGGGCTCTTTGGTTTCGCTTCGCTTTGCTGCGCGTTACCGCCCCTCCACCAGAGGGCGCGCCGCCCTCGAAGCGCGGCTCCGCGAAGCCCTGCAACCCGGCGGGGCAGCCCCCACCCCGCGCACGCCGGAAACGGCCTTTCCACCCGGCGGTCCCGCAGCCGCGGCCCCGAGTCCCGGGAGGCACCTGGACAACCCGCGCAGCTGAGGAAATGGCCGCGGCCCTCGCTCCTCCGCCGAGCGCCGTCGCGCCCCGAGCGGGCGGCAGGCCCCCACGTAGCCCCCTCAGGTGCCAGGTCAGGACGCCACTCCGCTTTCTACCAGACGTGCCCCCCCCACAAGCGCGCGCGCATTCTCCGAGGCCGCGTGGGTCAGACAGAGGGCGCCGACGCGGGTGCGGGCAACGCGCGCGGCAGGTGGCGCAGAGCCTTCGCGTGAGTTCGGGGGACCTCCCCTGCGCCGGCTTTCCGTCGGGGAGGAGGACGCGAGGGCGCGGGGCTGGTGCGGGAGCGCTTCTGAGGGCCCCCACCCCGACCCGAGGTGCCCCAGGGCCGCGGGGACCCTCCTCCCGCCTCGTCCCCAGCCCCCCTCACGGGTGCCCCAGCGACCCTCCTCCCGCCTCGTCCCCAGCCCCCCCTCACGGGTGCCCCAGCGACCCTCCTGGTCCCCAGCCCCCCCGCACGGGTGCCCCAGCGACCCTCCTCCCTCCTGCTCCCCAGCCCCCCCCCCACGGGTGTCCCACTGACCCTCCTCCCGCCTCGTCCCCAGCCCCCCCTCACGGGTGTCCCACCGACCCTCCTGGTCCCCAGCCCCCCCGCACGGGTGCCCCAGCGACCCTCCTCCCGCCTGCTCCCCAGCCCCCCCCCACGGGTGTCCCACTGACCCTCCTCCCGCCTGGTCCCCAGCCCCCCCTCACAGGTGTCCCACCGACCCTCCTGGTCCCCAGCCCCCCTCACAGGTGCCCCAGCGACCCTCCTCCCGCCTGCTCCCCAGCCCCCCCCAACAGGTGCCCCAGCGACCCTCCTGGTCCCCAGCCCCCCCCCCCCCCAGGTGCCCCAGCGACCGTCCTGGTCCCCAGCGCCGCCTACAGGTGCGGGAGGAGGGTCGCTGTGCCAGGGGCTTTGGTGAGACCCGCAGGGCGTCCGCAGGCTCCGGCTTCCTCCTCAGTTAGGACGGTTGTTCGCGGAGGGAACAGAATCGAGAAAGCAGAGGGGGGCCCTCAGGTGTCTCCCCAGTAAAGTAGCGACAGTGGTCCCACCTCAGGGTGCCCTGAGCCTGGGGGGGGATAACACTACGAAACACCTGTCACAGAGCCTGCGCCTCGGGGAGGAAGGTTCGGGCTCCGCCACGGCCTCACCTGCTTCAGCGGAGAAGCGGGGGCCCGGCACCCAGTTCCCGAACCTCGGGGAGGAAATTCGGGGGTGAGGGGAGGATTCCTGGCGTCTGACGTCAGCGTTGCTCAGTAAGACTCTGGTGTCGAAGGTGTGCAACAGGTAACCGTCACATCATCCCAGAGGAGGAAAAGCGTAGCGCGCTGGTATGGACCTTTTAGACAGGAAGGTCAGGAGACCTGGGGGAGGAAAAACTGTCATCTAAGCGTTAGAAAACACCACAAGCAGGTGGGCCCCATGGTGTAATGGTCAGCACTCTGGACTCTGAATCCAGCGATCCGAGTTCAAATCTCGGTGGGACCTCAGTGTAAATCTTTTAATTCCATTCCTAGCTCCTTTCTGTAAACTACTGATCATTTTACTACCTTTACCAAAACCTTTCCATTCTAGCCCTAGAAATTGTCATCCACAGATACCTGACCTAAATGGCGGGGGGAAGGGGGGCGGGCGCGGAATCCCAACCCTTTCATTAAGTTCCAATACAGTTTTCTTTTTCATATACTGTATACTTATGAAAAATTACATATTTACTTTTTATTGATTGCATACTGTTAAATTTAAAGACAACTCAAACTGGAAGAAAAACACTTAAAATAGAAAGACTTAGAAACACTTGAAATAACTAAAAATCATACCTCAATTTTTATGTTTTTCTGTTTTAGACTAGTGTGATAGGGTAATTAATCACAGCCTTTAAGCATAAAAATGCAATATCTTGGGATATAATTCTGTGACAGTTATAGAATAGAAATACTTTTAAAAGAAAGAATTCATGAATTTTTTTAAACATTTTTTAAACTGCCATATTTTTTTTAATTGAGGTATAATTAATATATAACACTAGTTTTGGGTGTACCATATAATGATTTGATATTTATATATATTGTGAAGTGATCACTGCAATAAATCTAGTTAACGTCCAATACTGTACATAGTTACTTTTTTTTTTTTTTACTTGTGATGAGAACTTTTCAGATCTCCTCTCTTAGCAACTTTCAGATATGCAATACAGTGTTATCTATGACAGTTACCGTGATGTGCATTACCTCCCCGGGACTGATCTCTCTTGTAACGGGAAGTTTGTACCTATTGACCCTGTTCTGTCTTGCCACCTTCTGCCTCCGTAGCCACTAGTTGGTTCTCTGTATCTATTAGTTCTTTTGTTTGTTCTTGTTTTAGATTCCACATACAAATGGTCATATGGTATTGGTATTTGTCTCTCTCTGTCCTACTTATTTCACCAAGTATGTTTTTAGAGAATGCTAGTGCATATCAAATTGTTAGAGCTTTTAGTTTCCAATGGCCAAAATCCAATCATTGATTGGACTCTTTCTTCATGTCCACATTTTACCATATGCTAGCAGATACATTCTTCAGAGTGACTTAAATTTATGAGGAAACCTTTTAGAAGACCGCTGGAAAGCAATATGTGAGAACACAAAATTACTGTGGAAATTCATAAAGACTCCAAGGAATTAAAATTGCTTGAGGACACTGTTCTTGGTTAAAACAATGAAGTGATGGGCCAAAGCAGCCCCCTCTATCACCTCCATCAGACTGGTTCATTTCTCATTTTCAGACGGATTTTTTCCTTTTGTTTGTGTACATTTGATTTAAGGTGGTTTGATTTAGGACGGTTTATTATGATTTTCTAAGCTTTCATTGAAGAGTATTTATATTAAGCCTCGTTGCTCAAATATGCGACAGTTTCCAGTAAGTTTTCTCTGAGTTCTCTTATTAATTGCAACTACGCGTTTGGTTAGCTGATATTTTGTATTGAAATCATGAATCTATCTGGAACTGGATTTTTTACACGGTTGAGAGGTAAACGTCCACCTTTGTTTTCCGCCATAGGCAAGTTAGTTGTGCCATCAGAATTTATTTTAAAGTCGCCTTTACCTGCTGACTTGAAATACTAACTTTGCCATATGTTAACTGCCATCTATCCTTGTATCCATTTCTTAATTTATCTATTTCCCCCATGTATACTTCTGACAATGCTAAAATTTTCTGATTAGATTCTCTTTTAATGCATTTTAATTCCCTTGCAGCATTCTTCCCCTTAGAGTATTTGAAATTTTCAGGTACAGGGGAATAAGAAGATAAAAGGGGGAGGCTGGCGATTCCGATAATGTTTCATTTTGTAATTTCCAGCTTCTGGTAAAGAACTGAGGACAAGTGAGGCTGCTGGCGAGCATACGTATGAACTAGTTAGTCTGGAGGAGAGACTGGGGGGCTGGATTCCAGTGCTTTCAATCTCTGTTTAGCTTCCTGGGTGAACCTGGCAGGCTTTGAAGGATCCATAGGTCATAAAAGGGCTTCAGCATTTGTTTGATATTTGGAATATGATACAGCTCATAGTCTGCACAAATCAAGCCAAGGGCTCCATCTCTGAGGGACATCTTTTGATTTTCGTGATCCACACCTCAAGGGCCGTCTGTGACCCTCCTATGTTTCTCTCTTCCACGATTCCCTATTCCTTCTCTATTTCTACCACGAGCCTCGATTTTTTTCCTTATTCTCTTCCCTGCCTACCCGTGAAGTAAGCTGACGTATTGTGTCTGTGCGCTTTCTGAGCTGCAGGGAAGGACTGCTTTTCAGGCCTGAAACTGTCCGAAGCACGGTAACAGCACCACGCTTCTCTGCGGCGGCACCACTAGAGACTTGCGGACTGGGTGGCAGTTTCAAATCCTGGATTCGCCCTGAGGTTTTTATAATATGCATGAATCAAAGCAGGTGCTCCGTGTCGGAAAACTGAGAAGCTTCCTTCTGAGCCGGGTACGTCTGACCTGGAGCCTCAGGAATGACACGGCTGGAGAATGCTGAGCAGCTTCAGTGTGAATCCTCGCTTCCTGTGGGTGAGCTCCGGGAATGTTCCATCTACTTCCACAAACGGTGACTCCTTCAAAGTATGGAGCCTCTGCAGCTCGCAGCTGAGTGTATGTCGCGAAGTTAGGAAGGACGAGTGTGGTTCCTTCTCTTTAAGCCAACGGCCGAGAGTAGCATGGACTGGAAGCTCGTTCTCCCGATGAATGCAGTCGTTACCATGCAGACAGTGGTCCAGGTCTCCCCTTTCTGTGCCTTCTCAGAGACTTCTACTTTGGGGTCGGTGAAGAAAGACCTCAAAGACATCTGGGAACAGACAGAGCAGATTTGGGACCAAAGGTGAAAGTGAGCCGTGGGGTTCTGGGGAGGGTCAAGTCAGGGTAAATGCCAGGTCCTGCTCCAGGCATGAGTTTATGAACTCCCATGCTGACCCAGGCCGGTGCTGGGCAGTGGGGACTCTGCGGAGAACCAGGCCTCAGGACTGGTCCCCACGTGGGAAGCTTGCAGGCAGGGAACGAAGGCAAAGGAGTGACAGCAGAGTGGGGAGCTAAAGAGTCCGGTGGGCAAACTGAAGATGAGCACCGTGAGGAGGAGAGAATGTGACCATCGCTGGCACTTGGAAGGCCCACGTGCAGCAGCACGTTGGTTGGGGCAGCACCACCCAAGTGTAAAGGCTCCTCAGAGAATTCTCTCCTTGTTTACCAGTCTGCACTCCATATTCTATTTTAAGCAAGAGTCCTCCCTTTTCTCCGTTAATTAAATATCACTCATCAATGTGAATTCATGGAATCTCCCCCACCCCCCAATGGTTTATGCTTCATTATTGCCCTTAACTATACTGGTGTTGAAATTTACCCATATTTAGCCAGGGGAAGCCCCTTCAAGCTGGCTTCTGTGTCCTTGGAACATACCACTGTCATGCGTGTAAGCTTTCTTGTACTTTCTTACTTTCTGGCATAACCAACCATTGCAGACTTGACTCCCATCTACCCTGCCCCCCACCCCCTGAAGTCAGGTGTTTCCCAGAGATGCCCGGGTATCTTTCAGTAGGAAAAAGGATTAGAAACCAGCATTTGGGAGCTTAGTGTACTAATTGCTTCTATGATGTCTGCTTCTTAGTCCTTTTAATGGAAAGATCTAGGAAATGCATGTGGATTCCTGTGCACATATATATACATATATTCCTATATTCTTACATGCATATATGTGCAGATACACATATGTACATGTTTTATGAATCATGAGCTCACAACGATACCTCCAACTCCAATCTGTCTCTGCAGTATGCTTTCTTGCATTCCCTCATTCCATATTTGTATATGTCCCTCCTTCCACACTGCGACCCCTAGCTCCAGCCCGTTGGAGTGCTGACTCACCTGCTTCTTGTGTACCTACAGTAGTTTCAGAGTGCTTTTGGCCCTCCACTACCAAAAACCCTCTACTAAAGAGAGTTGAAGAGTTGTTTGCAGTTCCCCCCGACCTCCCACCCCCTGGCTAAGAGTAACAGTGTACCCTCGGGAGGCATGCTCACAAATTATGTTCTTTTCCCTTCCATATCTTTATGATGATGGAATAGAATTCAGTTCATTTGCTTTCAGCTTTGTTTTTCTTTCCTTCACTTCCCATCCTTGCTGGTTTAATACTAATTTTTGAAAATGTAGAACATTCACATACTTTCAAGAGGAAAAAGTTTGCCAAAAAGTATACTCAGAGAAATTCTTCCCGGACTCAATTTCCCCCTACTACCCTCTAAGAAAAACAGCTTCACTGGTTGTCTGTGAACAATACTGTACGTGTAGGTTTTCCTAACTCCCCTTCTTTCTTAAAAAAGGGTAGCATAGTATAATGTTCATCTGTACCCCCCCCCCTTAACAATATCTCCTGGAAATCAGTCTATGTCATTTTCGTAGCTGCATGGTGCTTCTCTTTGAGTCCATATGTCACTGTTTCTTCAACCAATCTCCTCTGCCTGGACATTGAAAGTTAGTTAAAATGCTTTTAGGGGGTAAGCAAGCAAAATAAATTGAAGATGGTTGGTCCTGCCAAACAGGAATCTTCACCCCTAAACTGAGGGAACAAAACGGGTCTACTGCGTACACATTTGTATTAATATTTTTGTTTTTGATATCTTGCTCTGTGAATTTCCATTGTTTAGAAGAGTTTATATTTTCCTGCCACACTCTAGGCACTCATTAAAAGTATTTCAATTAGTAATTTTCTCTCAGTTTCTTCTGCAAATATATCAGAAAGACTACTATTTTTCTTCCTTGTTTGTCCATGGAATTTGATGCACAAAATGCTTCAATTTCATGTATTCCAATGTTTTCTACCATTTCATATTTAACTTCTTTGCTTCTTGCTTTTCCCATAACATTCCCAAGAATCCAGTGTCTGTGGGTATGGACAAGGAGAGGCTATAAAAGACATCTTCCCGGGGACTGCACATAAATTGCTTTAGAGAAGAATTTGCAGCCCATTGCCATCAACTTGAAATGGATGTAATAAAATCATGCATAGACATAGACAAAAGAATGAAAGAAGCAGAAAACTCCCCCACCCCCAAGTAAAAAAAGGCAATATAGATTTACGGTAACCAATGGTCTCGGGCAGAAGTAATGTTTTTCCTTTAAGTGTAAGAAAATGTGCACGGAAATGTAAAGTCATGTGCCACCTAAAAGTAGATTCTATTCCCTGGAAGGTGGGTTAACCTGTTGGGAGCAAAATTCTCTTTTCTAGAGGTAAGATCTACCTCTACTTTGAAATGAGCAAGAAAGGAATTATGTAATCATTTGGAGAGAAGGGAGGAAAATACTGCATTTCTAGAAATCAGATGTAATGTCAGAGGTGAATTTTAGTAAGGGGCATGCACTTACTTTCTGAGGCCCTCTCCCTCCAGGCACAAGGGATCAAAAAAAGGGCTAGCAGAGGATGGTTTCGATCCATCGACCTCTGGGTTATGGGCCCAGCACGCTTCCGCTGCGCCACTCTGCTCCACAGTGAGAGAGTTTGCTCTTATTATTTATCATGGGAAGGATCAGCCCCCTCGCCAGCCTGTTTTACATCTCCCTTATTTCTCCCTCTCCTGCCCCCCGGCTCCCGCCTGGCCTCTGCAGGACCACCTCCTCCGGGAAGCCGGCTTCAACTGGGGGAGCTGCTCTGGGCCCAGCCCGACGGGAGGAGGTGCGCAGAAGCCTAGCTTCCGCCCCGGGGTTCTTGCGGTTTCTGCCTCTGCCTTGGGCTTAGAGTCAAGGCCGAGCCCGTGGCCCGTGCCCTCCAGCCCCTGGCACCCGCGGCCCCTGCACAGCCTTCCTCTGCCCAGTCACCAGCTCCTGCACCTGCCTTTTCAGGTGCCTTCACGGAGGACTTGTGGACCAGCCCCAGGACACATAGGGTGTCCGTTACTGTTACTCCGGTAGGGGAGGGAAAATCATGTTCTCTCTACCCTTGGAAGCCCTTGGCTGGGAACTCTGTAACAAGAGAGCAGCAAAAGAAACACACGTTTATTAACATGTGTACCCCCTGCGTGCCTGGAAGAGACGCAGGGGGAAAGGAGCCCCTCCCAGAGGTGGGCTGGAAGGACTCCAGTACCACCGTCTGCTAAGGACAAAAGAGAGAAACGTGTGGGGGAGGCCAGTCACGGGGAGGTGACCGGGACAAGCACAGGACGCAAGGGTAGGTGTGTCACACAGACTCGAGTTTGTGCCTTCTCCATCAGAAGGGTCTAGAGCTGTCCTGGGGATTAACTTTTGTCTTGCCCCGTGGAGAGGGGAGGATGGGCCCCTTTGTAAACTTCTGTCCCGCGTTGAGGCCCATGGGGGTAGGAGGGAGGGCAGAGAGATTTTCTTGCACCTGGTTCTTCTCTGGTGCCTTCAGCTCAAAAGAATCCTCATGCCAAAGTGGCAGATTTGGGGGTGGCCTAATTCTGCCACCCTTCGCTCCAGCCATTCTTTTCGAGTTTTTTCCTTCTTGAAGAAACAGGCTGACAGCCTGAGGTTAGGAATACATTGCAGAACAGGAGAAAGATGAAGGATTCCCGTGCACAAGATGGATCCTCAGCAAAACAGATCCAGGCCCACCTCGGAGGTGACCTGTGACCCCCAGACTTGGGGGCCTGGCACTTACTGTCTAGGGGTGAGATTCAGCAGCTTACCTTGTTCCCCAGCCTCTGCTCCCCGAGGCCCACATGGTCCCTGCAGCTCTCCCTGGGACCTGGACACTATCTCCTTCCTGTGCTCCTTCTGCAGTGTTCTTCCATAGTCCCTGCAGACTTCATCGTCTGCCTTCTCTGTGAAGTACTTCTTTTTCACCTTTCCTGCAAGGCCCATCTATGACAATGTATTCCTTCTACTCTGGCTCATCTGACCAAGTCTCTTTCTTCTGCACATTGAAGGTTAGCTTCACTGTAACAGAATTCCACACTGGTAGTTGTTTCTCTCAACCCTTTAAATACTTTACTCCACTCTTCATGCTTGCATGGTTCCTGAGAAGTCAGCCGTGACTCTTATCCTTGCTCCCCTCCAGACGAGGTGTTCCGCCTTCTTCATCGAACCCCACATAAAAGCCCTAGGCTTTAGCCCTGTTCTCCAGTCTTCCTTCCTTAGGAAGGCTCCACGCCCTGTAAAACTTACAGAAATGTGTGTGCATTCCTCCTGTTCATCTGTCTCTGTGGGTCTAATCTCCAGACCCAACCAGGGACCCTAAGAGGGGAAAGAAAAACATTCTCTCCCCTGAAAGCTTGGTACATGAATCATAGCCCTTGGTACAACAATCATAGTTGTTTCACACTCCTGGTCTGATGACTCTAAAAATTTCCCCTACAGATCTAATTCTCAGGCTTTCTCTGTCTCTAAATATCATGTTTTTGTCTTTTAGCATGACTTGTCATTTTTTTGAAAGCCAAACACGAGCGCTGGTGAAAGGAACTGAGGTCAGTAGGCCTGCAGTGTGGGCTGTTAGGCTTACCTGGCTAGAAGGGATGCCGTGTTCGGTTTGCTAAAGTCTCTCTGCTGCCCTGTCTTGTCCTCCCCTGTGGGGTTTGGCTTTCCCTAGAGATGTCTTAAGTAAGGTCTGCGAGGTACAGTTCTTTCCGTAGTCATTCAAGGAGTGAGGGGACGGAGGGGAAGCACTCTGTGCCTAGGGCTCAGTGGGTCAGTGAGCCTGAGCCTCAGGCTGTGACCTTTGGGACCGTCACAAGCACTGCTCAGTTTTTGCCGCCTGTCCCTCTTGGGGTGAGCACAGAAGGCTAGAGGAGGCTGGGAGCTGGGTGTCCACCCCCTGCCAGGTCTGTTAGGCTCTGGTGGACAGTTTCCCCTGCGCACAGGCCTTGTTAGGGAGAACCGAATGCTTTCAGGCTATTTTTAAATGGTCACTGTTGCCCTCCCCCAGGGCAAGCGTGAGGAGATTTTGTTCTCCAGTCTTCACTGGGAGAACCTGGTAGGACTCCCAGAGGTAAACTCAAATGTATGGGGACCTCCCTAAGACAGGGCCACCACCAGTTTTTGACTTCATGCTTGTCCACGGGGAGCCTCCAGCAACTCGTCGTTGAAGTGACCTCCGTGGTGTTGGCTCCAGCGAGCCCTGGTGCTCGGCAGCCACCTGTCTCTCAATTCGGGACGCAGCGGTTTGCCCTGTTGACCTCAGTTCTTTGATGGATCTAAGAAAAGTTGTTAGTTTTCAGTTTGTTTAGCTTTTTTCTCATTATGAGGACAGGAGTGACAACTTCTAAACAATTTATATGCAGGATGGGAAACAAGAAGTCGTCAAATTGGCTTTAAAATACTTCTGTTTTATCAAAGATACATGCATGGCTAGGGTGGTTCTCGGCCATTCTCACCTACAAATTAATGACCCTTGGCAACACTATGGAATGAATTAACTAAATGAAAGAATTACCATGAGACTCTCAGTGGTTTCTGAGCAATATGCATCTGCCCATCTATATTGTTTAGTAATAAAAATTTAATTTACGGTTTCTGGATTCAGTAAGTTCTCCGGAGAAAGGGCATGAGGGGTGAGGGGTGTTGATGGTCGAGACTGGTCAAGTAATTAGACTGTGCCTACGAGACCAGCTCACTGTAAGACCCCTTCACCAGGAACAGACTTTGAGCCTCGTGGGAATGATGCAGGCAGGATGGGTCTGAGGACCCAGACACGGGTCCCACAGGACCAGCCAAGAGGGTTCTTGGCTTCATGCAGGATAGAAATCAAGCATGAGCCAGAGAAAGTGAAAACACAATTGAAGAGACAGGGTGAGCATCAGAGCCATACCCAGGGCAGAGACACTGCAATTATGAGACCCAGAATTTAAAACAACTATGGTAAATGTGCTAAGAGTGCTCATGGGTAAAGTAGGCAACATGCAAGAACATGGGCAATATAAGCAGAGAGAGGGAAATTCTATGAAAGGACCAAAAGCACTGTAACAGAAATGAAGAACACCTCTGACGGGCTTATTAGCACACTGGGCATGGCTGAGTGAAGAATCTCTGAGCATGAGAATATCTTAGTAGAAACATCTAAAACTGAAAAGCAAAGGAAAAAAAAAAGACCAAAGAGAAGAGAACAGAATATCCGAGAACAGTGATAAGTTGGAAAGGCATTACATAGGCATAATGGAAAAGAAAAGATATTTGAACAGAAAAGAACAGAAAAAATATTTGAAACAATAATGACTGAAAAATTTCCCAGATTAACGTCAGACACCAAATTACAGATCCAGGAAGCCCAGAGAGCACCAGCCAGAATAAATACCAAAAAGATTATACCCAGATGCATCACTTTCAAACTACAGAAAAACAAAGATAAAGAAAAAAATTCCTGAGAGCTGCTAGAGGGAAAAAAATTACCTACAGAGAAGGAAAGATAAAGCTTCTCAGAAACCATGCAAGGAAGGAAAGTGAGGTGAAATATTTAGTGTCGAGAGAAAAACCCACCAATCTAGACATCTGCTTTCTATGAAATTATCCCTAAAAAGTGAAGAAGAAAGAAAGATTTTCCCAGACACAATATTGAGAGAATTTGCTGCCAGTGGATCTGTCTTGCAAGAAATGTTAAAAGAAGTTCTTTAGAAGAAGGAAATGATAAAAGATCAGAAACTTGGATCTATGTGAGAAAGACCATCAGAGAAGGAATAAGTGAAGGTAAAATAAAAATTTTTGTATTTCTTATTCTAAATTTATCTGACTGATAACAGGTGGTTCAGAATAATAATCCCAACACCATATTTGATTGTGTATGTATATGTGTATGTATGTATACATAAATTTGCTTATGTATCAGTAAAACAAATGGCAACAATGATACATGGAACAGGAGGAAGGAATTGGGATCATTTTGCTATTATAAGGTATTCACGCTATCTGTGAAGTGGCACAGTGTTATTCGAAAGTGGGCTTGGGTTAGTTCTAAATATATATTGCAAACTCTAGGGCCACCACTAAAAAAAGTAAAAAAAAAAAAAAAAGTACAGCTGATATGCTAAGAAAGGAGAGAAAGTGAAATAATATAAAATGCTCAGTTAAAACCACAAAAGACAGAAAAAGAGTAGACAAAGACAAAAACAGGAACGAAAAACAAAGGCAACAAATAGAAAATTGTAACAACTATGGAAAATATTAATCCAATTCTATCAGAAATCAGTTTAAATGTCAATGGTCTAATGCACCAATTAAAAGACAGAGATTGTCAGAAGGGACTGAGAAACAAGACTAAAGTATATGTTGTCTATGAAAAATCCACTTTAAACATAAAGACTCATAGACTGAAGGTCAATGAACGGAGAACGGCATACCATACTAACACTAGTAAAGACAAAGCAGAAGTAACTATATTAATTTCAGACAGAGCAGACTTCAGAACAAGGAAAATTATCAGGGATAGAAAAGAACATTACAGAATGATAAGGGGTTCAATTTTCCCTTGATGAAATCAACATCTCCAGACAGCTTATCCAACAACAGCAGAACACACATTCTTAAACTCACATGGAACATTCACCAAGATAGACCACATTCTGGGCCATAAGACACACCTTAACACATTTAAAAGAATTGAAATCATACATGTCTGCTCTCAGACCACAATGGAATTAAAGTAGCAATCAATAACAGAGAGATGGCAGGAAAATCCCCAAATACCTGGAGACTAAACTACACACTTCTAAATAACATATGGATCAAAGAAAAATTCTCAGGAGAAATTTTAAAATATTTCAAATTAAAGGACAATAAAAATACAACTTATCAAATTTTTTTGGATACAGTGGAAGAAATGCTTATAGGGAAATTTCTAGCATTGAATGCATATATTTGAAAAGAAAGATCTGAAATGAATCATCTAAGCTTCCATCCTAGGAAAGTAGAAAAAGAAAACCTAATTATCCAAAATAAGCAGAAAAAAATAAATAAAAGAGCAGAAATTAGAAACAGGAAATCAATGAAACCAAAAGCTGATTCTTTGAAAAGATCAATAAAATCAATGAAATCAATCAACCTCTCACCAGGCTAACTAAGAAAAAAGGGAGAGGGCACAAATTAGTGATATCAGAATTGAAAGAGGGGACATCACTACAGATCCTACTCATTTTAAAAGGATAATAAAGGACTATTACGAACAACCTTTATGCCCACAGTTTGGATAACCTAGATGAAATGGACCAATTGAAATTGTGAAGACAAAATTTGCCAAAACTCACACAAGAAGGAAGAAATAATCTGAATAGGCCTATATGTATTTTAAAAATTGAATCAATAATTAATAACATTCCAAAACAGAAATTTCAGGCCCAGATAAGCTCATGGTGAATTCTGCCAAACATTTAAGGAACACATTATACCAATTCTCTGTGATCTCTTTCAAAAGACAGAAGCAGAGGGAGTATTTCAAAAATTCTATGAGGCCAGCTTTACCCTAATACCAGTATCAAAGACATTACAGGAAAAGACGACCACAGACCATCATCTCTTATGAACCCAGATGCAAAAATCCTCAGCAAAATAATAGCAAATTTATTCCAACGGCATATGAAAAGATATCCCACGACAGAGTGGGATTTCTTCCAGGCGTGCAAGGCTGGTTCAACATTCAAAACCACTTAACGGAATCCATCACACCGACAGGCTAAGAGAGAAAAAGTACATGATCAGATCAAAAGAGGTAGAAAAAGCATTCAACAAAATCCAACTTCCTTCCGTGATAAGAACTCAGTAAATGTACCTTGTACTCAGTTTTGCTGTGAACCTGAAACAGCTTTTTACAAACTCTAATAAAAAATAATAAGTACATATATTAGAAAAGAAAAATGGTTTCTGTTTGCGGAATTTTATGAAGAAGTGAAGTCCTGCCTTTCAAGCGAGGCGGGGAGTAGACGGAGAGCCCTGCCCGGGAGCTGCGCGGAGACGGAGAGCAGCTACCAGGCGTCGCAGCGAGCAGGCAGAGCCTTCAGGGTTTGGCAATCATTCCCACGCTGGGTGAGCGGGTGGAGAGGCATTCCGAGGGGTGCGCGAGTGCAGTGCAAGCTTGTCAGCGCCGAGATGTTCGAGAGTATTCCGATGCTCGTCCTGGCTCTCGCAGAAGACTCACAGACCTTGAATACTTCCAACTACCTGGGAGTTGGGTACCTCCTCACCTCGGCGTGCTGCTTGATTTTTGGATCAAGTTTAAAATGCAGCTGCGGACAGTGACTCCGTAACGGACCTGAGCAGAGAGAAGACCCCAGGGTTTTGGGAACCAGCGCGGGGGAAGGCAGGAAGCCTACGAGAGAGCTCCGAGCGCGCCCTTGCGCACAGAGGAGTTTCCGTAGTGTAGTGGTTATCACGTTCGCCTCACACGCGAAAGGTCCCCGGTTCGAAACCGGGCGGAAACACGCTTGCTCCGTGGGGGGTAGTTTTTCTTTCTCCTTCACAGTTAGACCGCGCGTTTCATGGACACCTCCGACCCTTTCCGACCCAGCGTCCTATTCAAACCTAGCGATGGTATCCGGCGCACGGCCGCACTGTGTGGAGCACAGCCCAAGTTAGACAGTCACCGGGATGCGCCCGGCCGGGGTGCCTGTGTACCCTGTCGCCAAGGCCAGGTGGCGTTTAATGGGACCTGGAACGAGGAGTCGTTTGAGAAAAGAACATGAGCCAGAAAAATATTGTTGGACAGAAAACGCTTCAACCAAGTTTTTTTCACAGTTTTTGTTTATACGGTGTAACATTCCCACGTCAGTACCTTCAAGCTGTCCTCTAAAAGTACTTGATATCGTGGACCGTCACTTGGGATTCCATTCCACTTTTAGATGTCCTTTAAAATCCAGTCTTTGGGCAAAAAAATCGCACTCCCAGAGAGGGCTGGCTTCGTGCTCGCCACCCGCGCGTTCGCGCCAGGCCAGACTCTTGATTTAATGTTCTGCGATGGCTGGTTGGGAAATCTCAGTAACTTTTAAACAAAAAGTCCTGCGTTCTCATTTTGCACTGGGAACATAAGTAATGTAACAAGTTCTCCCAAAACCTCACAAATGGAGCAAAAGCTCCCAAAACACACTAAAGGAGCAATCATCCGAGTTCAGCGTTCTTGACAGGGAGGAGCAAGAAGCTAAGAACAAGGCCACCGTCTGATTGACAAGAAAAGTGCGCGTTACTGCGGGTGAGGGCATGACTTGTAGAATATACTTGAAGACACGCCCTAGGATATCAAAAGAAAAAGATCCACTAGAACATATAAAACTTGATTCTAGGGTTTGACGGATTTTTCCAGCCTTTTATTTTCATCTGAGTCCTTCAGGTCTCGCTTGCCTCCCACCTCGCTATAGCTTTCTTGTCTTCCACTCTGTTTTGTTTCGGTTCATGTCATCACTAATCATTCTTACTCTTTCAAGATTCCATCCGGTTGCTCTACTTTCCAAGCATTCAGTGATCATGCAGGATCATGGGAGAAGGAGGGATCGTTATCATAGCACTCAGTTTATACAATATGCACATTTTATCTCTTTTTTTCTTGTCTTCTTTTTGAATTATATTCAAAGCAGAATGTGAAGGGAGACTGCGCGTTTCTTAGGAAATGTGGAGTGTAGTAGCTACAAGTTTAAAATTAGGAAACTAGCTCAAGTCTAGTTCATAGCATAGACGTTGCTAATTCATGGTGACAAATTCTCT
Organism: Ursus arctos; assembly: GCF_023065955.2. Lineage (NCBI taxonomy): Eukaryota > Metazoa > Chordata > Mammalia > Carnivora > Ursidae > Ursus > Ursus arctos. The sequence continues at coordinate 1,996,230 of NW_026622997.1, forward strand.
AACTCTTATACAAAGTACCTCAGGCAGGTTGACTGGTTGTCTGAGGCTTCAATCAGCTATAAATCCAAGTTTTCATAAAAGCACGAAAGGAAAGGCCCCGCTGGGATTTGAACCCAGGATCTCCTGTTTACTAGACAGGCGCTTTAACCAGCTAAGCCACAGAGCCTTATAGTCCAGGTATTGTTGTCACGTATTGTTTTAAAAATTCCACACCTTTATCTGTGTTCTTATTTCAGCAATTTCTCTAGGATTTAGCAAGAAAGTGAACCTGGACCCCAGTCAGAACCAAAGAAGAACGCTTCCTCTGTGGAAAGAGAACCCTATTGAGAATCCAGTCTTGCATGGTTCTGAGACCCATCACATCCCTCAGGACCAGCAGTTAGCCTGCCTGTCCAACTCTGTGGGTGAGTGATATTAGGATTTTATCCATACGTCCCCCTAACTTTTGACCTCCAGCGATTCTGTCTCTCCTACATGCCAAAATACACTCCACCCTCCCAGTCTGATTCCTTTGTAACATCAAGGTGAAGTCCAGGATGGCATCATCTAAATCAGGTGAAGGCTCAGACGAAGTTCCTCAGGTGGGAAGTAGAATCCTTTGTAACTTGAACATCTGTGGACCTAGCATACAAATCACCTGTCTTCCCGGACAGGCACAGGAGGCAGAGGATAAGCTCTATACACACTCCCGTTCAAAGAGAACGAAAGCAGGGGACACGCTGGTCCACAGCAATTGTAGAAGCCAGTGGGCACGTGATGCCACTTGATTGGGACTCAGTCATGCTGTCTGGGAATTGTCCTCCTGGACCCTTGGCTTCACCCTCTGAATCACCCATCCTGTTCATACGACACTTCTCTGACTTACTGAGTCGTCTTCTTAGCCCACTTCCTTCCCATCACAATCTGGAAGGTTCAGGGTCCTCTTTTCATTTTGTGCTGTCCTCTACCCTTTTAGCTCAAGCCGTCAGTGTTCAGCCACCGTGCTCTTGACATACCTGTGATGTCACGAGCGTTGCTGGAGCATAGTCCTTTAGACTTGGAGTCGGCAAACGATGACCCACAGGCCATACCTGGCCAGCTACCTGTTTTTATAGTTTTATTGGAACACAGCAGTACTTACTCGTTTCATATTATCTGTGGCTGCTTTCCTGCTACAACAGCAGATGTGAGTCATTTTGACAGACGCTGTATGGTCCACAAAGCCTAAAATATTTACTGTCTGGCCCATTGAAGAAAAAGTTTTCCAACCTCTGTATTAAACAAAAACGGCATTCTCGAACCTGATGAAAATAAGCCCTTGTTTACCTTGGCTTCCTATGAAGCTGCTGGTGGGCCACACCCCTGAGATTTGCGGTTTCGTGGAGGGGCTGCGTAGGGCATGTCCTGAGGATCCTTAGAGGCTTGTTGTTCTGCCTAGAGCTCGCCTTAACTCACTTGGGAGTGCCAACACAAGATTTCACAGTCACACGTTTGGCTTCTGACAGCGCTCTGGACTTGATGTTTGCCTGAAAGCCCTATCTTCGTTTTAGCATCGGTTTTCATCTGGAGCGGCTTCGGAATAAGAAACAGCTTTTCTTTCAAACCCTTGTGAGCTCCGGCTCATTTGTATTTAACAGTCCTTCCCTGAACTTCAATCTCTCATCTCACATTTTACTATAAACAGCAAGAAAGGCTAAGCAAGCCGTCACCATCCGGACCGGAAATCTCTTTAGCTAAATTAGCCAGCTCGGAGTTTGTTGTCTACATCCCATAATACTGCCGGCAATAGTGTTTGTAAATTCTCTGCTCCTCCATTAAGAACCCCTTTTCTTCCAAGCTCAGGTAACGTTTTCTTTGGGGTCCGTGTGCCCCACCTGTGGCTGACCTATAAACCTCATTAGGGAGGGTCCAAACCTAAGGTTCTGCCTTTGTACAGACTCCCCCTGATGCCCCGTAAGTTACGATGTCCCTTCAGGACAGCTGCTGGGAGCTAATTCAGGCACTTTATATGCAGCTTACTTTTATCCAAGGGCTTTTCCTCCAGCCTTGCAGAGTTTTAACCCCACTGACATGAACCAGTATTCCACGGAAGGGGCCACAAAGCCCCTCTGCCAACACTGGGCTCTCTCTCTTTCTGTGTCTCTCTGTGCAGGTTTCTCCTCTCTGGCATCCTGTTCCAAATATGCTAACTGCATTGGCCTCCCTGAAATGTGATCTTTGTGCCCCCAGTTTAGCGACCCTGCCTGGCTCGGAAATCCCACCGGCCTAGAGGCCTAGAAACTGCCTCTTAGGCAACAAGCTAAAACCTTTAGAAGACTCATGGCGTCTGTTCCCCTTCCGTCAGGGACCAAGGTCCTGCACTGACAGCAAGTGTCAGAAAACAGTTATTCACATATTTATGTCTAGCATCCTGGTTGTATCCAGGGGAAGCGTCATTCCTACAGCGGCTGAAACAGGAGGTGTGGTCTGTTTGCAGAGCTCTTTTGCAATAGCGTTAGAATTTTAAGTTCCATCCGTCTTGCTCTGTGGTCACATTCTCTGTTATTATAGAATAAATGTGCATACTATTCTAAAGGATGCATTTACACTGCCTAATAATGAAAACCAAAGTTTCTCCCAATTTCACAAGACCGCACCCAATGCTGTGACTAACTTCCTTCCGAGTGTCCTCTGTCATGGGTAGGATTTGAGGGGCAGCAAGGGTGGGGGAAGATTCAAAAGCAGGAGCAGAATAGCTCCATGCTAGAACGGGAACATCCTTTACTAGAGTAAGAAGTTCTCCAGGAGGACATCCTCGATTTCAGACCCCACCAGCAGGACATGAGCATTCTTTAATTCCTAGTCCTACAATAATGGGTTTTACTCAGCTTTTTACTTTGCCAATCAAATGGCGGTAGAGTACTGTCTTTTTTTACTTTTTTTTTCTGTGGCAATTAATGATTTGGGAAATTTTTTGCTGTATATTTGTTAGTCTTGTGTATCTCTCTCTTAAATTGCTTGTCGTGTCCTTTGTCCATTTCCTTTTGATCTTGCTGCTTCTCATGGCTTCTTGCTATTATATCATCTATCTATCCATCTTGCCCCTGCCATTTGGGGACAATTTAAATATACTCTCCCCGATCACATTTATCTATTTCTATTTCTATTATGTCCTTTATTTTACATATTCTTCATTTTAATGGAAGCAAATACTAGAATTGTATTTCCTTGTTGTTCGTGCCTCACTGGCAGACGAGGATATTCTCCTTCCTGCGCCTCTGGTAGTTTTATTTTTACTTTCACATTTAAGAATTTAACTGAATAGCTGAATCTACTGTGTAGCCCAGGTGAAGAACAACAGTAATAGAATATTTTGGAAACCTTTGTATCTGTCTATACATGATGGATTCTATCTCTGATCTGTTTTTTTGTGGAACCCTGGCGTCCTGTCCGACCCCATCCGCAGCCCAGTTCTCACCCCAGAACTGAGAGATCTGCGTTTCCTTCAGAGCCTGGGAGGCGCGGGACTCTCTCAGGCAATGTCTCCTTTCTAGGAGTTGAACCTTGATCTGGCCAGAGACAGAACCCAGAGTGGGACAACCACAGCACGTGAGGGGGCCATGCTTTGTACGTGAATTTATCAGGAAAAGAGAAAGATCTGGATGTGGACCCAGTCAGTCTGAACATTCAAAATGAAGGGTGGGCTTCTTCATCAACTGGGAAGAGTCATGTTCAGACCCTCTGCTTGTCTTGTACCGCTGACATAACCCGCTCCTCTTGGGGGGCCTTCCCTCAGCTGCCTGAGATGCCCTGTCACACACTAGGTGTTCCGTATTGTTACATAAATTAATTATATTCCAGCCTGTGCTCTGGGATTTCATTTCAGCTCCGTGTCCTCCAGAGACCCCAAATGTCCCCTCTGGGAGCTTCTTTCCTGGATCCTTAAGTTCCCCATGACCACTCCTAGCATCCTTGATTGAGTGTAGTCAGCAAACAGTTGACGTTAGTCAGCTGGGTGTGTTTGCTGGAAATCCGATTCTTGGGGTCCTCCCTATATCGGAGTTGGGGTGGGGGTGTCTTTCTGTGCAGCCCACGCTGAGCTCAGTGCGCTCCTATGTGGACATACTGGGCGTCAGTGAAAGCGTCTTGTCATTAAAATCAAAGCCACGAATTCGAACTGTGTCCACTAGGGGTTTCCAAATTTCCCGCCAGGGCGAGCTCGTTTTCACCTCCTGTCCCTCGGGGCCCAGCCCTGCAGCCTCCAGCACTGGGAGGGTTGAGAGGTGGGGAGGGTTGGGCCACAGCAGGAACCACGGTCTCTTCCGGGAGGACTGGGGGGGCGTCTGCAGGGGCAGAGGAAGCAGGTGCACCCCGGCGGTGGTTTCTCTTACTCTCTGTCTCTCCCCTCATGCGTGTTGCTTTCCATCAAATAAAAACAGCGATTTCTCTGAAACACCGGCGGTGATCTAGCGAGGGGAGCTGGGGGAAAGTGGGCGCTTTCTGAAAGCACAAAAAGCGTGCTGTTTTCTCCATCACAATCCTTCTCGTGCAATTCCACAGAAACAGAAATAATTCTGTATTTCTTTCATGCGCAGCACAAATACATTGGTTCCAATAAAAAAATAATTGCCAACAGGAGGAGCCCAGCCACCGGGATGGCCGAGTGGTTAAGGCGTTGGACTTAAGATCCAATGGGCGTGTGCCCGCGTGGGTTCGAACCCCACTCCCGGTAGAGCAAGTTTTCGTCTTTGCAACCCCTCCTGGGGAGGGGGTTGGCCCCTGGCAATGTGCCGGGTCGGCTCCGGTGTCTGCTTTTCCACCCCTCTGCGAACACATTTCCTGCTGTGCAGTAAGGAGGGCGAGTCAGTGGTACCTGCGTGGACTATTTTCTGCCCCGACCCCATCAAATTGCCAACGCAAGGAAAACTCACCCAAGTCAGTCGACAGTCTTCGTAAAGAGATGTTAATACTCCAGGCACTTCAGTTGCAAGGGGCATCGACCTTGGAGGCTTTGCCCTTGAGGCTCCAGGAAAGCAGCGCTTGTTCTCTGCGGCCCCTGCGAAGTGAGAACCACGTACCGGGGATTCTCACAGTTTCCAACGGTGGGTGGTCGGAGCTCGGCCAGGGCAGTCCCGTCAGCTCGCTCCGGAAAGCAGAGTTGAACCCTCCCCAGCAGAACATGAACGCTTAGATTTTGCCTTTCTCGGGTTAGTGTTGTTGAGCACTTTTAAAGCTTATAAGCCGCCTGTATTTCCTTTTCTGTGTACTCGTTTTTCTATTAGTTGTTAGGTCTTTTATGATTTGTAGGAGCTCTTTAAATATGAATCAATTAAGCCCTATTCTGATATGTCCCTGATAATCCAGTTTATTTGCCTTAGAATTTATCAGTGATTTGGGTCTGCGGCCAAAGTGATGAGTCTTCTGGTTCAGCGTCTGACTTAGATGTGTCTTTCCCCACTAGGAGATCAAAAAGAGTCATAGAGGAATGCCATGCTTTCTTCTAGAATGTACACGATTTTTTTGTATTTAGATCTTTGCTTTATCCAATTTTTCCTGTGTTTTAATATGTGAGATACAGATCTAACTCTACCTTATCTCCAGAGAACTGCTGGTAATCCCAACACCATATTTTTTCATTTAAATTCAATTTAATTAACATATACTGTATTATTAGTTTCAGAGGTAGAGATCAGTGGTTCATCAGTTGTGTATAACACCCAGTGCTCATCACATCAAGTGCCCTCCTTAAGGCCCATCACCCACTTACCCCATACCCCACCCACCTCCCCTCCAGCAACCCTCAGTTTGTTTCCTATGATTATGAGTCTCTTATGGTTTGTCTCCCTCTCTGGTTTCATCTTATTTTTCCCTCCCTTCCCCTATGATCCTCAGTTTTGTTTCTCAGATTCCACATATCAGTGAGATCATATGATAATTGTCTTTCTCTGACTGACTTATTTCACTTAGCATAATACTCTCTAGTTCTATCCACATCGTTCCAAGTGGCAAGATTTCAATCCTTTGGCTCTGTACACCAAAGATATACCCAGCATAATGGAGAAAAGATGAAATACTTAAAATAAAACTTTATAAAGAATGTCTTGCTCTGACAGCATAGGGCTGACCCTCAGGGTTCCTTACGCAGGATAGGAATGAATTAAGTCAAAACGATAGAAACTTTGAACAATTAACATTCTGCTTTATCATAGGGGTTCTCTGAATTTAGTTATCTAGATAGGAGGATTCCTACAAAGGTAGTCACTCTCTAGGAAAAAGATGTTTGCTTTTCAAAGGCTAGTTCAGAATGAAGACTTTGGAGCAGATTGCTCAGATCTAGATAAGTCATCCCCTTACCTGAGACCTTGAGAAGGGAAAAGCTCATGGACACGTGGACACTGCAGCCCAACAATCTTGTCTCCCAGTTCTGGCTTTGCTACCTACTCTCCCTGAGCCACAGTGTCTTCGTTATTAAGATAGAGATAATCTCTTAATAACTGGATTGTGAGCAGACACAGACATATGCGCACACACATGCACACACGAGCAGACACACACGAGCACACACATGAGCGCACACACGAGCAGACACACGCGCACACACATGCGCACACACATGCACACACACACGCACACATGAGCAGACACACACGAGCAGACACGCGCACACACATGCACACACGAGCACACACGCGCGCACACATGCATGCACGAGCACACACACGAGCAGACACACACACATGCACGCACGAGCAGACACACGCGCACACACATGCGCACACACATGCACGCACGAGCAGACACGCGCACACACATGCACACACGAGCAGACACACACGCACACACACATGCGCACAGACATGCACGCACGAGCAGACACGCGCACACACATGCACACACGAGCAGACACACACGAGCAGACACACACGCGCACACACATGCACGCACGAGCACACACACGAGCAGACACGCACACACATGTACGCACGAGCAGACACACACGCGCGCACACATGCGCACACACATGCACGCACGAGCAGACACGTGCACACACATGCACACACGAGCAGACACACACGAGCAGACACACACGAGCGCACACACGAGCAAACACACACACATGCACACACGAGCAGACACACACGCGCACACACATGCGCACAGACATGCACGCACGAGCAGACACGCGCACACACATGCACACACGAGCAGACACACATGCACACACGAGCAGACACACACGAGCACACACACGAGCAAACACACACACACGCACACATGAGCAGACACACACACGAGCACACACACGCGCACACACATATGCACACACGAGCACACACACGAGCAGACACACACACACACACTGTGTGTAGCACAGCGCCTGGTCAGTAGTAAGTGCGCAGTATTAGTTCCTTTGCCCTTTAAAAGAAAACTGTTTTCTTCCTTTATAAACTGTCCTTAATGAAAATGTTCCGGATTAATTTCTGTAGCTTTTTTTTTTTTTTTAAAGATTTTATTTATTTATTTGGCAGAGATAGAGACAGCCAGCGAGAGAGGGAACACAACCATGGGGAGTTGGAGAGGAAGAAGCAGGCTCATAGCAGAAGAGCCTGATGTGGGGCTCGATCCCAGAACGCCGGGATCACGCCCTGAGCCGAAGGCAGACGCTTAACCGCTGTGCCACCCAGGCGCCCCTAATTTCTGTAGCTTTTAAAATAGTCTAGAATTCATTTCTCCCTTCTCTAAGAACTGTTCTCTCATCAACACCTCTGTCAGTGAAGCACCTGTGTGGGATATTCTCAGTGGAACAGACAGTTGGCAGTGTCTCTTTGGTCTCTAGGACCCGTCTGCTGCGCCTTCCACGGCAATGGTTTTGTACGTGGTAGGGCCACGTGGTTACCGCCTTTCTGGTGCACCAGACGACCAGCTAGCAGAGTGAGGACGACCTCTCCCCCAAACACAGAAGCCGTGCCCACCAGCCACAGTTGCTGAAATAACACTGTGGGGAAAAAACAACCAGTCACAACACTTCCAGAGGAAAGAGGGCTTTTATTAAACTTCACAGATGGGATAAGGGCTTTGTTAAGGACAAGGAAACACCCCGTAAAACAGGCACCCCTGTGAGCGCAGCGTTGTGGAGATAATGGCAAGCAGGCCCCTACCACGCTGCCTATCTGCTTCTCCCGCACACACAATTCTATCTCCTTCCCTTCCTCTGCCATGAAACAGACCTGGGGTCCAGGGCTCCGGAAAGATAAGTGAACAGAACAAGGGGAAGAAGTCAGTTCTTTCCAGAGTCAGTGACACTGTCTTTGGGGTGAGTGGCTGAGGAACCCCAGTCACGGGCAGAGAGTCCTCTTCATTCTGTTCACGCCTTCTGCTCGGTTTTAGGCTCAGTGTTGTGTCTTCTAATGAAATGGTAGCCATGTGGTAGGGTCAGGATCTTAAAACTCTGACAGCTTCCAAACACTGGGAATTGTGAGGCAGAGGGCTCCTAAGAAAATAACTATACTGATGATTCTGGCAAGGACAACTCTAATTTTCAAAGAGCGTAACTGGACCAAAAACGAAAGCGCAGGTTACCCACACATGTTTTTGTTATCATCCCACAACACGTCCGAGCTGACTTCCCAGTCACATGACTTGGGCGGAGACACAGGGTCCTCCTGTGCTTGGATGAGCCTCACACTTGCTTTAATGCTCTGCCATCAGTGTCTTGAAATTGTTAATAATTTTTGAACAAGAGACTCCACATCTTCATTTTGCACTGGGCCTCACAAATTATATAACTGGTCCTACATGTTGTCTTTCTATTTCCCGTTGTCAAAAAAAGGAAACAATTCTTTCCCATATTCTGCATTCTACACCCTTGTTCAAGGTATGTTTGTTGCAGAGAGTTCGCTTCTCAATCCCAATTTTGGGGTTTTATACTGCAAAACTGAATTGCAGGAAGAAATCAAGAAGGAACAAAATTTTTAATATAGGTCACTGGACATTAGGATGAATTCCTGGACAAGCATCATAAGGGACACCAATGCCCAGAAACCAAAGAGGAAAAGGAGAACATTAGATAATCGGCTGTGGATAAAACTTTCACATGTTTGAGACTAAGACAAAAGAAAAGGGAGATCAAAGAAATGAGCTTTACCCACTTTCTGGGAGGTTAACTCACCTTCCTCCATCAGAACCCAGTGATCACTCACCAGAGACTAGGACAGGCCAGAGCTGGACACGTTCACGAAGTAAGGAAACTTATAGGTGACTTTTGGTGGATCAGGTTCCTGAGACACTTCCAAAATTTGCATGTAGTGCATAAATAATGAGAGGAACACAAAAGTACCTGCCAACCCAAGAAAGGGGCGAGACAGGTCTGATTAGCCTACGCCAGCCCTCCAAGGTTCCGCTGTTGGGTCATGATCACTGAACCAGAATCATGTCATTGGTACCGCCCTCACTTTCCTCTGCCTCCTTTGAGACCGTGTGTTTCTCCTAGACTTTTCTTTTCCTCTGTACTCTCCTGGACAGTGTTTAAAAAGCTAATCAAGTGAAAATCCCACCCTAACCCAAAGCCAAGACCTTGCGAGTTCATTCCTGCCTCTCCTTCCCTGTGATGATGAAGATAAAAGCACAGGAAACATACTGTTTCTGGGTCTCAGGGAATAACTGAGGGAAGACCAGCAACAAGAAGTTGAAACAGAGTGAGAGGAGAAGGGCGCTGATCATGAGACCTCCACCCAGTATGAAGTAGGCTAGAATCAGGGAAGGATGACAAGAGAGAGTCTGATAAGTTCGTCCTTTTTTAGGGTCCACTCCCTGGTTTTCCGAGTGCCCAGGTGTACAGGCAGCACAGCAGGTGTGGGTGGGCACCAACGGGAAGGAGTGGCAGGGACGGCGAGGTGGGCAGGAGGCAGGTACCCGAGGCTGCAGGTTAAACCAGGACTCACTTGGCTTGTGTTTGGGCACCCAGCACATTTGACTACTGCAGTCTTTGAAGGGCGCACTGACGAGGATGTTGGGATCTCCAGGCAGTTCTATTTCCACCCAGGAGGAGACGAGGAAAGACCACCACATCAGGATGGTGGCCAGGAAATGACAGGTGAGGATCACGTCTCTCTTCAGTTTCTTCATCCTAAAGCACTGATGGAAAGGGAAGAGGTGGGGAGGCATTTCCCCACACCCTCCAGATTCACTCTTCATCCTTCAAAGACAATTCCTAATGATCCCTCATTCCTAACACTTTCTTAAATCTCCCATTCTAGCCCCAGTATCCCCTCTACAATTTAGCTCCCTATTTAACAAGTACTGTAGGCCCACAGTGTGAAGTTCTGGAACATTGCCTCCTAATGTCTCTCCCAGGCTCCAGCCATTATTGCCACCATTCCAGACTCCAGACTGACAGCCCCTCCCCCAATAACTTTATCAGGTTCTCCCCCACTCTTGGAAGCCCCCTAACATCTCCCTGAGCACATCTAATGTGATCCTTCGAGTGACATCCAAGCCCTTCCTTAATCTAGCTTCAACATATCTTTGAGCTTTATTTCTGTCTACTCCCTCCAAAAATTCAACCTCTCTGCCAAAATGTGTTCACCACACTGTTTCCCAAATCCTATACAGGCAAGTGTTTCTCCAATGGGCTCCATCTAAACCTTCTGTCCCATTGCCCACTAAGTACCATCCAAATATCTCTCGTTCACTAAATAAATGTCTTCACCACCTACTATGGTGTCTATACTGTTCCAGGTGCCTGATACTGGTTTGCAAACAAGTATGGTTACCATATGGAGATACCCCTAGAGTGGTACAACCCTTTGCCTTTGCTCAATCCCATCTACTAGGTCCTCCTGTTTCCCTTTTCTCATCAGCCAGTATAAATCTATCCTTCGAGGCCCAAGCTTGGGTTGAAAGCTTATTCAACCACATTGGCCAAACCGTGTTCACCCTGTGTGGATACATATGACAATGGCTGACTGCCTCATTTCATAGTCAATCACATATCACTTCAAGCGAGGAGGCCAGCATGGTGGCTGGAGTGGGGTGGAGTGAGAGGGGAAAGTCTAGAGGTCAGAAAGGAGATGGAGGCCAGATTGTGTAAGATCCATCAGGTAACATTAAAAAATTTGGTGTTTATTCTAAGAAGCCATTGGAGCAGAGGAATAAGATCAGACTCACATTTCTATGGATTCGCTTGGTTGCTGCATTATGATTAGACCATAGGGCATGGGTTTAAGCAAGGAACACAGGAGCTACTGGAGTAGTGATGCCATATGAGACGATGGTGGTTTGGAGAATGTTCTTGGTTGAGCAGGGCATTAGCAGTCTCATACTGGGCTTACTGTGCAGGCAGAGCCATTGGACTTAGTGATGAGATGAGATGTGTGATACGAAAGAGATAGGAGTCAGGAACGACCTCAAGGCTTTTGGATTCAGATTGGTAAAGTCTGAGTTGCCCTTTACTGATATGGGTTAGACCAAGTCGGAGGCACAAGGGAGTGAGAAGCAATTTTATTTTAGACATGTTACATTTGATATGCCTTTTAGATCTCCAAAGAAAATGTTAGGTGAGTATATATACTACTGTGAGGGTTAGCAAAGAGGTCCAAGCTAGAGAGACCGGGATTTAAATTTGAGAAACATCCACAATACATAGGAATTAAAACCACTGAGAGTAAATGAGTTTCAGTGTGGCCCAAGGAGAGAAGTGGTCCAGGACTGAGCTTTTCAGGATTTAGAGACCCAGAGATGAGAAGTACCCAACAAAGAGGACTGGGAAGAAGTCCCAGAAGCCAAGAGATGAAAATGTTTCAAGAAGGAGGAAACGTCTGTGTCAAATGTCACCCATAAGCCAAGTCAGGTGAGGCATGAAAACGGATCACCAGTTCATCAATGAGAAGGCCACTGCAACCTTGACAAAAGCTCTTGGCGTGGAACGACAGGTAGAGCCTATCAAAAAGACAGAAGAGGAGGTGTCAAGGAAGGACAGACCGGGAGAGGTGGGTATAGCAACAATAGACAACTCTTTGAAGAGCTTGCAGAAAAAGCAAAGAGGCTGAAGCTAGAGGAATATGTGGGACCAAAGGTCTTTTGTTTTTAACATGCAGGAGACAGATACTAGTAACTTGAAGGAGAGGTCACTATTCCCGGGGCTGGCCGCAGATGAACGAGCAAGCTCTGCATAGTCGTCAGAAAGAACAGCAGACTATATACCAGCAAGTTGATAGATGGGGTAATGACGAGGTATGGGAAATGTCTTCTGATTGCTTCTATTTTCTCAGAGTAACAGAAGGCAAAGTCATAGCTGAGGTGAGCACAGGGTAGAAGGTACTGGAGATCTGCGGAGGTGAGAAGTTACCTAGAACAGTGGGCTGGGGAATGGTGTGGGATCACATGGCAGCATGAAGGGCTCACTCAAGGTGTACGGTCATGAATTTACAGCTGGACAAGTCAGTCTGCTTGTTTTTTTCCAGTTTCATTCACCTATATGGGTGCAGGCAATGAGTAAATAGAAATGCAGATTATTAGAAGGGTAAACATCTCGTACAAGTATTGAGGAAACATGTAGGGTAAGTGTGTGGGCAATAGAGTGGCTGCAGTGGTGAGCCATGGACTCTAGTTTGGGTAAGGAGGGAAGTGAGGGTGTGGGGGGGGGGATGGGCAAGACTGTAGGACAATGGATACATATTTGGTACTAACTTCATACTTTGTACCTGTGGTAGCAAAGAAAGTAGTAGATTGCAAAACTTCCAGTTACAAATATTCACACGCAGGCATAGTCTAAATGGAAGGTGTATTCATGACTGTGACCTGACGCAAAAGAAGGTGGAAATCACTGGTCTGAGTTTGGGGCACATGAGGGGTTGAAAGGAGAGTGGAAACAAGATCACTGGATGACGGATCAGGGAACTGGGAGGCCAAGAGCACAGGAAAAATCGCCTTCCTGGATACTAACATCACCAGGAATTACGACAGGAGTAGTATCAGAGACTGAGAGTGATCTAAGGACTTAAATGTTCAAGGAATGAGAGGAATTATTCCAACAGTCTGTAGATGACAGCAAAACGAAGGAAGAGTGGTCAAGTCTAGGAGAAAAGCTTCCAGATTAGGTGTTTTTATGGAGAAGGGAGGACAAAACCCAGAAGGGGCAATGAGGAGCAAGAGGGAGACCTACCCATCTCCAGGCCCAGCGGTAACAAAGGGTAGGGAAGAAATAGCAGTTACTGCTCAGAAGGACTGCAAGGCAGGCAGGGTCAATAGGAGCGAGCCAGATGAAAGGAACAGTCAGACAGACTGAGAATATAGGTAATTTATCCTGCTTGCTCATTGGTGGGACCACTTAGTGACATCATAAAAGTGGGAAAATTCTTATGGACCCAAGATTATGATTTAATCTGCCTTTGCGAACACAGCCAATGTTCTCAGCTTTCTTTGGCACTCGACACAAAGCCATCCTTTGTGTCCCTTTTTTCTGCTCTAGAGGAAGGAAGAAACCCTATGCTCAGGAACAAAGTCTAGAGGTAATGAAAAGAGAGGTCAGGGTCACTGAGTGAGTGGCCAGCAGCTGAAAGATTCTGGGCTGGGAGTGGGGGGAAGGTGTAATGACATTAGGGTGTGGAGAAGACTCCTGGGGCCCCGGAGCTGCAGGTGGGTGGAGAGCATCATGGGCCATTCACTCTGCCAGCTTCTCTCTCCCCACTAGGCAAATGAGATTCAGGGCTCCAAAAACTACAAGGCCAAGGAAAAGATGGGATTTCTTAAGTGTCCATACTCCCATGTTGGCAGTTCTGTGCAAGTGTAGTTTATAATTAATATCCAGTTCTTTGCTCAAGGGCCGCCTTTGCTCTCCACCCCACATGATAGAGCACTCCTCCTCCTTCTCTGTCCACGCACTCTGCTTTTTCTTCATAGCTCTTATCTACCAGAGATACATTTTTTGTTTCCTCCCAGTAGCCCATAAGGTCCCTGACCTTGTCTGTTTCCCGATTGCCTAGAACAGTCTGGCATGTAGTCACCTGTGCTCTTTGCTGAGTGATGAAGCCATCACAGAATCATGGCCCCAGTGCTCAGAAAACCGTAAATCCCAAGTGGAGTATTCAAAACTGGAATGGTCAAGAGCTAGAGCTCCTTTACCACAGAGCTAGTTAAACTTCCAGGATGGCCTCGCACTCTCAGGAAGCAGTCACTGGAACTACAGTGCTAGCAGGGATAAGAGCCCACCACGAACGCTCCGGCCGTACTCCAAGAGCTGGGTGATCCGTCATGGTGCACTGAGAATACAAGATCAGTGCTATTTCTGGAGCAAGACGGGCTGTAGGAAGCCGTGGACCTCCTTATTCCCACAAACACACCAATTTAGTAACAATTCATGGACAGACTCCCTTTTTGAGAAATCAAAAACTAAAAGGCTTCTGCATCCTAGGTGAACACAACATTCGACTCACCCAAACTGGTAGACTTGGGACACACTCTTGCTGGGTCTGCCAGCGTGTTCATCATCGCCAACACACCTCAACGATGACTCGATGAACAGGATACACCACGTTGACGAAGAAAGGATAAAAGTCACATGATCATCTTAACAGGGCAGAAAAAGCATCTGATAAGATTCGACAACATTTTATGATTAAAAAAACTCCCAACAAACTGGGTTTAGAAGGATGTACCTAAACATAACTTAAGATCAAGTATGAGCCCACAGCTAACATCATTCTCACAGGTGAATAAATGAAACTTTTCCTTTAAGATCAGGAACAAGGCAAGGATGCCCACTCTTGCCACTTCTATTCATCGTAGTAGCAGAAGCCCCTCACTCAGAGCAATGAGGCAAGAAAGAGAAAGAAAGGGCATCCAAATCAGAAGTGAAGAAGTAAAATTATTCCTGTTTACAGCTGACAAGCGGAATGACATCAAGTTAAAAACCTTCTGCATAGCAAAGGAAACCATCAACAGAGTGAAGAGGCGACCTACAAAATGGGAGAAGATATTTGCAAACCCTGTATCTGATAAGGGATAATTCTCTATATAAGGAACCGCTACAGCTCAATAGCAATAAACAAAACCAAAAGACGAATAGGTCAACAAAAAATTGGGCTAAAGACTCGAATAGACATTTCTCCAACAAAGATATTTATGTATATGGCCCCACGGGTACATGAAAAGATGCTCAGTGTCATTAATCATCAGAGGAATACAAATCAAAACCACAATGAGATACCACCTCACCACACCTGTGAGGATGGCTATTATCAAAACACCAAGGACCCGCCTCCCAAAAAAAGACAAGTGTTGGTAAAGATGTGGAGAAAATGGAACACTTGCACCCTGTGGGTAGGAATGAAACGCTGCAGCACTTATGAAAACAGCATGGAGTTTCCTCAAAACATCAAAAGCATACTGTGCTCCAGCCATCCCACTTCTGGGTATTTATCCAAAAGAATCGAAATCAGGATCTGGAAGAGATCTTAGCGCTCCCTTGTTCGCTGCAACAATGTTCAGGATAGCCAAGACGTGAATACAACCTAGATTTCAACTGCATTAAGAAAACATGGTCTGTGCACACAGTGCAATGTTATTCAGCCTTAAAAAGAATGGAATTCGGCAACATTCGACAACATGGATGAACCTTGAGGATAGACTAAGTGAGATAAGCCATTACAGAAGGACAAATACTGCATGGTTCCACTTACTTGAGGCATCTAACAGTCAAATTCACAGAAGCCAAGAATGGAACGGGGGTTGTCAGGGGTTCGGGGTCAAACGGAGTTATTCATCAACAGGCACAGTTTCAGTCGAGAATGAGTGAGCTCCGGAGATCTGCCGAACAACGCTGTACCTACAGCCAGTGCTAATCTACTGCACATTTAAAAATGTGTTAAGAGGGCAGAGCTCATGTTAAGTGTTCTGTGCACAACAGAAAGAAAGAAAAGAAAAGAAAAGAAAAGAGAAAAGAAAAGAGAAAAGAAAAGAAAAGAAAAGAAAAGAAAAGAAAAGAAAAGAAAAGAGAAATGAATCAGTGTACTCCCGGAGAGAAGAAAAGCAACCTAGTGCAGACACAGGAGAAATGACAGGAGGATGTGGGGCCAGCAAAGAATGAAAACAAGCTGAATACTTGTGATTCTAAACTCATTTCCCCTCGTTTGGATTACACAGAACCCCCCTTTGGAGGTTGAGGCCCAAAGTCCAGAAGTGGCATGAAGGGTAATCTCTTGGAATTTAAGAATTTGGCTATGACTATTGCTACCAGGACAAGGTGTCTACTGAACTTAGGACATATTCAGAGTATTTGAATCTTTACCTAAAACTGTGTGAAGAAAAAGTTAAAGATGACGCAAGATACTCAAATAATCCCCTCTCAGGGGTGTATATTGACACAGAGTACAAACAATTTGTGACTTGCAGCTTACCTCCATGTTCTTTGCAGATACACCTACTTTCCAGGTGAGAAACTTAAACTCAAGTAATCTGTTTTACATTTTGTAGAACGTGGCGACGATGATTCTAAGAGATCTCTTAGTATCCTTTAGCTTTCAAGCTGGGATATGTGCATCCCTGGGATACACGGACACACTTCTCAGGGAATCCACCTGCTGACCCTGGGCTTCCACGTAGACTCATCATCACTGATCTGCCTGGAGCTTCCTGCTTTCCCACCTACCCTTTTGTCACAACCCCTCGCCCACTAAGGAAACAGGAGGTAACTCTCAACCATCCCAAGGTATCTTCATGTTGCCCCAAGACACAAAGCCTCCTCAAAGCATCTGACAACAGGCTCTAAAATAATGATGTCAGTGAGCAAGACAAAGGCCTTCCACACCTCAGGTGGTTTCTCACATCTGCTTTCAACAAAAGCGGGTCTAACCCAGTCGTCAGCAACAGATTAACAATTTTTTGTAATACATAATGTGATTCTGGCATGTAATACAGGAGTCAGAATAATCAGAATTGCATTCCTACTTCAAAAATCCTTGAATTCCTACCTACTTATGTAAACTGATATAATCTCTCATATCTATAATAATGAAAATTGACATAAAACTGATGTTGAACTTTTCTCATTCTTGCAACAAGGAATATTGATCCATAGATACATAAATTCATTAGAAAATCTTAGCAACATCCATCTCATTAAGAGGTGCATTTGCAATTCGACTTTATCTGTTAACTTATCAAAATATATAATACATTCACAATGAATTTGATTTTATACTAATAAAAATCATAATAACTTAATACAGAAAATAAATTTACTCTTAAAGCTGTTAAAGTCACTGGAACTTTTTTTAAAAAATATGAAATTCACTGTTCGTACTTTTTTGGTGCAGAGAAGTATGACAAGGTAGACCAAAAATAGCCATGTTACAACAGAATTTACTTTTGTGGGGTAGGGAAATGAAAATACAAGTTCAGGTACAAAGAGAAGGATATAAAATTTCAAATGTTAGAGGAAAATTATTTTTTTTAAATGGATAATAGTCTGTTTAAAATAATAATCACTGAGGTACTTAGATTCCATTGGATACATTTAAGAGAGTGATTGAACACATTTTAAAATGTCATAATTTACAATGGACTGGAAACCACATTCTTTACCATTGCTTAAACTTATGATGTAAAATTTCATATGTGCAAGGGGGTACATTATTTTTCAAAGGGGTACTAGAGACCACTTCTCTAGAGCAGGAGTTCTTATCATGGGATGTAATGTAGTCATTATAGATACAGACCGAGTAGTTAGTCTTACTGGCTGAAGGACATGAGGCAAGTGACTTAAATTCAGCTCAGTCTACTTGTCTGTAAAATGGGTATAGCACCCTATCTATAGAGATAAACCTGTCAAACTTCAGCATACATCGGAATTACCTGGAAGGCTTCTTAAAACAGACTGCTGGGCCTCTACTCCCAGAGTTTCTGATTCGGGTCTGGGGTCAGGCACCCAAAGTTGCACTTCCAGCAAGTTTCCAGGTAGTGGTGATGCTGTTGGCTCAGGAACCACACTTCTGAGATCTTTCGGTCTATCTCCGAAGATTGTTATGAGGACTGTCAAAGTTAATACATAACGTGGTTAGAGCTGCACTGGCACAGAACAGGTGCTAGTGTTTACCAGCTGGTATCACCAGTTAGGACTGAATTCCCTGCAATGGGAAAGTCTACCCAGTGGGTGACACAGAAAGGAGTGAGCATGTCATTTAACAAGAGGTCCTGGGGTAAAGCTTCCAGGGCTGGCACCACTGGTCAAGAATGGCATGACGTTCCCAGGCATCTTCTGTCTTCTTAACTGTCTCTGTCCTGTGGCTTTCAGCATCACAGACGCGTAATAGCTGCTGTCACTCCAAGAATCTTGTCTGCGGTCCAAATAGGAAGAGAGAAGAGCAAAGTTCAAGGTAAGGAGCTGATGGAACGTGCTAGCTAAGTCACCCTGTACCTTTACAAAGACTTTATTTTTTTAGAGAAGTCACTCCCTTTAAAAACAGGTTTCCCTCTGGAAGCCCCTCAGAAGTGATTGTCACTTGAATTTCAATGGTCAGACCCAGGTCACATGTCAGCCACTCCAACTATAAGGGAGTCAGGGAAGAATTTTTGGCTCTCTAGCTACTATGGTGCAGGAAACCAAAGGAGAAAGGGACCTGGATAGAAAATATAGAGCATCAGCATGTAGACATTGGCCATGGGTGATCAATTCAACCTCCAGCCCCTCTCCCCTTGCTGGAAGTCGGGGGGCGGGGGCGGGTAGAGCTGGAAGTTGCAATCCTCTAAACTCAAAATTGGTTCCTAACCCTATTTTAAGTTACTAGGAGCTTTCCAAAAAAATCACTTTATTAACATAAACTCAGGTGTGGTTGAAAGGGGTTTGTAGTGAATAACAGAAGATACTCTTTTTACATTTACCACTCTAAAGATACTTCAGGAACCAAAGGGTAAACACCAAATACAGCAAAAGATGCCCCTCTTATTCTAGTCTCTAAGGAAACTACAAAGATTTTGGGCGCTATAAGCCAAGAACCATAGATAAAGACCACCAAAATATGTATTTATTATGTTATCATAATAAATAGTTTATTCATACATAAATAAGCTATTACTAAGATGGTGGTAAGTGGAGAAAAGTAAGTGTAATGTGCACTCTAACATACAAGAAAGAGTGAAAATAAGAACATAGATTTGTGTTTGCTTGTATATTCACAAAGGAATTCTGGAGAGACAGCTAAAAACACTAACAAAGATGGTTACCTGTTTGCTGTGGTGGCAACGGAACAGCTGGATGGGAGGTTGGGTAGGAGGGAGACTTTACTATGTACCTTCTTTAGTATTTTGATTTTGAATCACATGAATATATTATGTTTCTCAAAAAGTATATTTATAATAAAGACGTTTTAAAAATTGAGAGACTGTAGCAGAAGCACCCCATTGGCTTAAAAGTAAACAACACAGGCTCTGATGTCATACAAAGATGAATTCAAACCCTTGGTTCTGACGCTTACTAGCTATGTGATCTCGACCTATTTAGCAAGTTAAACTCACTAAGCCCCAGCTCTACACGGTGTAAACGCATCTCTCGTGCAGGGTTGTGAGGATTAATCACAAAATAGTTGTAAAGCTGTTTGGTAGTAGCTGGCACAGAATTCCTCCCTGTGTGTTCTTACAACTACTGCAACAGAGCAAAGATCTTTTGAAGGATTTTTTCAGATCACTGGAGCTTTTAAGAGCATCGCTCAATTTTCACCCTAATTCCTGACAGAAAAGACACTAAAATTCTATCACTGAGCTCTTATCAGTGCCAGAAAATCCTTACATGGACTCTATTTTTGCTGAAGAAAAACCTGCTTAAACAGAGAAAAAATACTGCGGAGTTCTTCACCTTAGACAAAGACAGAGATAAAAGTGAATTCCGCCCCTCCGCTCTTTCCTTGTACTACGGGGCTGGTAAATTTCACTCGGCGAACCACACACACACGAATTAAGAGCCGGCTGAGCCACCACGCCTCGACTAGACACAGTGTCAAAGAACGGTGTCTCCCCAGAAGGAAGAGGGAGAAGCACCTCTGGGATCCGACAGGAGCCCCAGGGTTCCCGTCGCCGTCTGCACATTAACACTGCTCAACAACTCCAATCTCCACTGATTTCGAGGTAGAGGCAGGGTGTTGAGGTCGACGGACTGCTAGGACGATCCCGTCCCCGCGCCCCGCCCCAGGACAGTACACCTCTCACACTTACTGAGGCCCAGAATCATCAGTGCTGCCTTCCAGGGAATGGTTCTGCAGAAGATGCTGTTACCCTGAGCAGTAACCTCCAGCACCTGCCGCTCCAGCACCTGCCGCTCCAGCACCGAACCCCCCCTCCCGTGCGTCCCCGTCCCCAACCCCACGCACAAACAGGGACGTCCTACCGTCCGCAAGGCCAGGCGGCTCCGGGCGGACCTCCCCGGTGGGGAGCGGCCAAGCCACGGCCATCTGCTGCCGGGCCCGAGCACTCTCGCTGCACAGTCATCCGCTCGGTTCCCGCCCGAAGGCCGGGAGCCCCCGCAGCCAGCAGTGTGCCGCGGGGACAGCTCTCGTCGCGAACCTACGTTTCTGGACGTGTCCCCCCCACGTCTCGCCTTCGTCAGGTGCCAGGCTCCGAAGCCTGGCCCTCCTCGAGCCGCCTCAAAGCCCATAGCGGTCCTGCTGTCCTCTGGACTCGGGGAGCCGGTTTCCCACTCCGCGGGAGCTCACGTCACCGGAAAGCCGGCGAGCACAGGGACCTCTCGGCTCCACAACCGGACGGCTCGGCTTCCCCGCGGGCGTCATTTCCGGTCCGCTCTAGGAACCTGGGAGGGCTCTGCGCCTCTGTGGTTGGTTCTCGAGGTGAATGCTCCGCTAGCGTTTCCCGCTCCCTTGCTGCCCCCGATATGGTTTGACCGAGAATAGTATCGTAAACCCCATAACCACATCTAACACGTTCAATAATTATCAACTCATCTATTTCCAGCCCTCACTCCCCCTACACACTGAAGTAAATGTCAGACATGAAGCTCCGTAACTTCAGCGCAGCCGGGGTAGGGTAAGGCGAGTCAGCGCCTGCCTGGGCACAAAATTTAGAAGGCTTACCAAAAACCTTAGCAAAGAGGAGATATTTTAAAGTGGTATTTTTTAAAAATAAAAATCAATGCAAAAGATGCATAATGAATACAATATCCAAGTTTTTAATAGGGAATCAGTATTACTGATGTTTCCTTTTGTCTCAGGGTCCAATATAACTGGCACAGGACTAATACTCAAGTATGTATCTCTAAAAGATAAGGAAAAAAGTATGAATAAATAAAAATAAAAGGTGAGGACTCTGAAAAAAAACCTAATCACAAAACAATGATCACATCTAAAAATAAAAATAAAATTAAGTATTCAATTACTGTTCAAAGTTTGCCACTTGTTTCATATATTTTATAAATGAGCCCTATAATATATAACAATTATATGTAGATATTATAATGATAATATTCTATATAATATAGAATATATTACAAAAAGCATATATATAGATATATAGATAGATTACACATATACTTTTTAAAAAACAAGTCTTTGGACATACATGTCACTTAAGTTCTTTGAATCTATAGTTTCACTCTCCCTCCTTCTATTTTTAGAAGAAACTTGAGATTTTCCACAGTCTGAATTTTGTTTCCTGGGGACTTTTAAGAATGCACACATCAGAAAACTCCAGTCGCTCACTCCAATGAAGAGAAGCAAAAATAATCTTTCCTTCTGCCCTTCTAAGTTATTGATATGAGTCCCTGTAACAAAAGACGAATTAACAGAAAAACACACAACTTTACTTAACCTGTTTTATGTAACATGGGAGCCCTCATAAGCCCAAAGAAGCAGGTAGAGTTTCACATGTATATACTGAATTGGACAAAGGACAGTAAAATCAGGAAAATGTGATGAGCCAAAGGGGCTGGGGCTAGGGTAGTTAATTGGGTGAAGTGACTAGGAAGATTAGGGTTAATTTAATAAGATTTCCCTGAGCCTCAACTTTCTATCCTTGAGAATTAGAATGTGACTCTTCTCCTGGAATAAAGAAGACATCTTTCACATGGGAATTTTATCTCCTGCTTTTAAGAATCAGAAGAAAGTTTGGAGTGGTTTTCTTGTATCTGCTGCTTTTTCAAAAGCCTTTAGCTAAAAATGATCGTTGTGCCAACGTGTCATATTTTGGGCTGGCATATTCTGCCACCCTCTACCAGCTTCTTCCTTATTTCCTAATGACAAAGCCCACAGATCAGCCAACCTACCTCACAAAAAGCAGACTTTTCAGCTGGACCGCCTGAAGCTTGAGATGATTCCAAGACTGGAATGGGCACAGGAGGCCAGAGCACCGGACCCTTTTCCTTGCCAGCTTCCTTCAGCCACACAGGTCATCTGTCTCTACAGTACTGCATGTTCACTTGCCTTTAGAGCCTTTGCAGTTGCTGTACTGATGGAGAGGAAGAATTTTCTCTACACTTCAAGTTTCTTCTAGCTAGTCTCAGAATTAAATTTACATGAGACCAATTAATAGGAGGAAAAAACCCAAAGTTTAATTATGTACACATAGGGGCCCAATAATGAGCAAAATTAAAAGCTTCCTTCCACAAGGAAATAAATATTTTTTAAAATTGTACATAATTTCCTTTGATAAACAGTTTGGGAGTCCATATTCAAGCCTCTAAATGTGATATGGCCGAAGAAAGAAAGTGCTTTGTTCACATTAGAGAAAATTAAGGATATCATTTCCACTACCTCCTCCCCTGGGCTGGAAAAGCCTACACTTTGTACAATGTTGAGAAGTTTCCAAATTCAACTTCTGGCTGGCAGGACCAAGGCATTTGAAAATAAGCTTTAATTTTGACAGTGTACAAAGTAGAAATTGCAGTTAGAAATACTCAAGGTATACTAAGAAAAAAAGTGCAAATGCAAAACAATGAGTAAATGATTATCTTTTGTGTGAAAAAGAAGAAAAATAATAATCAATATAAATATTTACATATGCATGCCTTAGTTAGGAAAACCAGTAAGGATAAATGAGAAATTGTGGACAGAGTTTACTTAGGAGGTGATGGTGAGAAGTGGGCAGACCAATAACAAGGGTGAAAAGAAAACATCTCCGTTTATCTTTTTAAAGTTTCTTTTTGAAGCACATCAAAGTAGGTATTACTTACGCAAAAAAGAAACAAAATTATGTTTCAAGTTACTCAACCCTTTCATTTCAGATAAAGTGTGAAAGTGTATAAAACAAATCATTCTTACTATTAAAGTTTTGGAAGATCTTTTCTTCATTTTTTAGTCTTTTTTTCTTTTAGACTGAACTGGGGAATGCAGAATGACCCAGAAGGAGTGAGATAAAGGGTGAGTCCACAACTGGTTTTCAGAGGAAACTATCAAATAATTCAGGGTTTTTTCCCCTCCAAAACCAGTTTCTTCACCGGAAAACAAAACAAGACAAACGCTGTCCGTTGTCCCTGGTCGCTGCTGCCAAGCTGCCCTGCTAGCGAGGTGCAGGATAAGCTGGACCTGAGGCTGGTACTTAACTGCGTCCATCTGAGGGGCCAAGACTCGCCGCAACCAAGTTCAGAGATTCATTGATTACGCAAAGCCCGTACTGCTATTACTCTCCGCGCGCAGCGCAAAAGCACTGCACAGCTTGGCCCGTACGGGGATCGAACCCGCGACCTTGGCGTTATTAGCACCACGCTCTAACCAACTGAGCTAACCGGCCAGGATGCCCGGGGCGGGGGGGGGGGGGGGGGGGGGGGTCTGTAAAAGACACTAAAAGAGCATTCCCTTCTTGATCTTGGGGGAAAAGAGAAAATTGTTCCTATTCTTCGCGTCCTTCCCTCTGGAGGGGTAGATGGGGGAGAAGGGAAGGAAAAAGTTCCATATTCTGCCTCAAGGGATCGTGCTTCTTCCAGGAAAACCTGAGAAGATTCAGGCCAACGTCCGGCAGCGAGACCCAGGTGCCTCCCCGCTCCTGGGGCCTGTTCGCGGCAGGTCAGCTCCGCCCGGACGCTGGGGACCCGGGACCCTGCAGCCCCCGCTCGCCCATCCCGAGTCCGCCGCGGAGCGTCGCGGCTGTGGGACTGCAGTGCGGCTCCCCGGACGCGCGGTGGCGCCCGAGTGCGGGGCTGGCGGCGGCGGCGGCCCCAGAACCGCGGTGGTCTCCGAGGAGCTTCTGACCGCGCCGGGACCCGCGGCAGAGAGCCAGGACCCCCAAACCAGGACGAGGTCTGTGGGAAGCAGCGCGTGTCCGGAATCAGGGAGAAACGCCAGGACTGAGAGGGGAGGAGGAGGCGAGGCGCGAGTCGGGAGGCTCAGGAGCACGGCGGGAAACCACCTAGGAGGGCGCCCTCTCCAGCCGGCGCCTGGCCCACCTGCCGGCAGGTGCCCGCCCAGGGAGGGGCCGGCGGAGCAGCCAAGGCCTCTCTTCCTCCGCTCTCTCGGCCGCGTTCTGCTTCTCCTCTTCCCACTGCGGCTCCTTCTGAGCTCGGGTTCTAGTGTTCAGAAGCTGATCGGTCTGTGTACATTCTAAAAACCTTTACTCTCCATTTGTAAGTGCATCTGTGCACATCTATCTGTGTATTATATGGTCTTCTTCTGCATGCGCACTATAGTCTCTAAGATGTTTAGTACTTGATACGCGCGTTTTTTCCTAGAAATGAGAATCATATTCTTTGACTAGCTGAATTTGCCATTTAGTTTCTAACCTCGCATTTCAGGTACTTGCATTTAATATCATAAATTATTCTTCTGGTCCTTGAGCACGTTTTAACTAACTTTATACATCGTTTGAACCAACTAGTCGGTGTTTTCATAATTTTTTGTTGTCGTTCTGTGGTGACAATTCTGTAAGTTCATAGGG
Organism: Ursus arctos; assembly: GCF_023065955.2. NCBI lineage: Eukaryota > Metazoa > Chordata > Mammalia > Carnivora > Ursidae > Ursus > Ursus arctos. The sequence goes on from NW_026622997.1 coordinate 2,021,052, forward strand.
TAGAATATTAATATTACTACCACTCTTGTTTTGCCAGGGTGCTCGCTGTGGTAAATGATTTCTGAGTCTGGGCCACATTCAGACTTACTTTGACCTCTACAGATCCAAGTAGGCACCAGTCACTTGCCTTTGGTCGTGGGTCAGTTCCCTGGGAAACAGACCCGGAGATGGTGGTTGTGTGCAGGTTTATTGGGAACGCTCTTAGAATCAGCAAATAGGAGAGGGTAAGGGAAGCAAGACTGGGAAGAGGCAGGAGCTGAGCTTGATGTAGTTTAACAGAGATCTCAAGCTGATTCTCGGGGATACTGCATCCTGGAATGGCCCTTCAAAAATGTCCTGCGTTAAGGCCAATAGGAGGATGGGAAGCCTTTATACTTTTCCATCAACCAGCCTTGGATGGGGGCACCCCCAGTGGTGGGTGTAAATTTGGGCAAGGTGCCTCTTTGTTGAGGACAGTTCCCAGAGACCCACCCAGTTGTGAGCCATAGGCAGTCAACATTTCTGAAGTTGAAAAATGAGTGCCACCATCCTTGAGCGCCATCTGACAGGTGCAAACATGTCCTCACAGTTCTTTTGGCAACCATGTGTCGGACACGTGCTAATCTTTGACCAATAACATGTCCTTTTCCACACTAATAGAGGAGAGCGCAGGTGTGGTTACAACGAAATGGTGGTTAGTAGAAAGTCAATTCATTTTTCCTTTTGGGTTCAACAAAGGGCTCTGTCCCTGCCGCCAGAGTTTATAGTCTAGTGAGTCTAGTGGTGTCCACATTGAAACAATGATCCAAGAAGAGACCGTCATTTAGATTCAGTCCCCATGTTCATCCTTCCAAAAGAACATTCTTCTTTGGTTTTGACTGAGACAATGTCTATTCTTTCTTGTTTTTGAAACATCTGGTAAACTAATTACTAAGTTTGTTGCAGTGGAAATGTGTGAAATCATACTCAAATGAGATGTAAGTGAAGGGGGGCTTGTGCCTGGCTCTGTGGCTTAGCTGGTTAAAGCGCCTGTCTAGTAAACAGGAGATCCTGGGTTCAAATCCCAGCGGGGCCTATCTTTCTACTCTCTTCCTGGCTTTTGTGATTTAACCTCCTATGTTTTCTCTAGGTGCGTAGGAGCCAACCTGAATTTACACAAGATGACTCTTGAAATATTCAGGCGTTTGAGAAGCATTCCCAATACATATACATCATTCGAGGACACAATATTTGTGCTAGTCATGATATTTGCAGTAGGTGAGTAACCTCACCTAGCCTAGCTGAGGATTGCCCCTCTGCTCTACCACTTGAGATCAAGTGAGGAAATGAACCACTTTGAAACCATGTGCCTTCAGATATTCTTTGTATTACTAAGAAATTACTGATTACTAAGAAAGGGTTAACTACCTTCTTGTTGGTTGTTGAGCATCTGGGAATAGAGATGTTAGAAGAGGATTTTTTTTAAACTCCTTGAAGTGGATTGGAATCTAACGGATGACATCATGTAACTCCCAAAAAGCTGAGCGGTTAACAGTACTGAATGATAAAAGGTGGTGACTCTGTAAGACAATTTTAACCATGGCCTGGACATTCACAATTGTGTCTTTGCTGAAGGGAGTTCTTTCTCATGGAAATACTATTTCTTTCCTGACATAAGTTATTCTTTATTCAAACCACCTCCCCTATTAAATGTTCCCTGGCTTGGGATCCTCAGACAGCTCCTCTTTTGTGCTATTAGAGCAGGCATGCTGTTGTTTTAGGCCAGCTGTGTGGTTCTTTCTTCTCCAAGTCTGCTCATTGGTTAAATTGGGCACTGGATAGTTTGGTGAATTCACTTGAATGAAATGTCCATTAAAAGTGAAAGGTGAAGTATGGCGATGAGGAGAAATGTCAGGGAAAGGGAAATGGTTAGGAAGCATGTCCACTTGGTGACTAACAAAAACTAGGTATGAAACAAATGTGATGACCACACTGTGGATAACTACTTCCAGAAAGCATTACTCTGCAGACTCAGCTGAGATCTTCTGGATTCATCTGTCTCTGTTACCTGTTATCACACTTTCTTCTCTGTATTGGGATTGTTTAATGCTGAGTCTGTGTCTTCAATTCCACGTACACAACATCAAACTCAGGAGTGCCAAACACTCTCAGATGGCTAAGTTTTACGTTCTTGAGTCTTACACCTATACCACAATGGCAACCAGAAGTATCTCAAGCATCTTGGCACTTTCCAGGGCTGATGTTTACATCTTGACCCATTGCAGAGTCTCAAGTTGATCCTTCATCCCTCAAAATTTCTTCGTCCCCTCTAAACATCTTGGCTGCCTGCCTGGAGCCGATCTCCCCAGATATCCACATCTAAGACAGATCTCTCCCTAGCTTCAAACTCATATTTCCATCTCCATTTGAATTTCATATAGGTACCACTAACATGGTGCACCATGAACTCAACTGACATCAATCCCATCGGAAACCTGTAGTTAACCTTGATTCCTCCCATCTTCAAACCATCACAAAGCCTTGTTGACTTTGCCTTCAACATGTGTATGATGTCTTTTCCTTCTGTCCTTCTATTGGTCCCTATTTGGGTCTTCAATATCTCTTCTTGACCATAATCTATAATAGCCTCCTCTTGTCCCCGCCGTCTTCAAGACTGGGCATCAAAACCATTCTCAATACAGCGAAGTTTCCGGCTTAAAATATAAAACATCTTTTCCTCCTTAAAATTTCTCAGTTTTAACCCTCAAATATAAGACATCTTTTCCTCCTTAAGATTTCCCAGTTATAACCCTCTCTTCTTTTCCTAATATATACGTATAAACTTACCTATTTCCCTCTAAGCACTGTTCTACTTGCATGTACTTTCATTCTTTTAGTTAGAATGTGGGTTATTTAGACGTGTGGTGCTTAAGTTTCCCTATATCCAAGAATTTTCTACTTACCTTTTTGTTATTGACTTCTAGTTTAATTCTGTTGTCAGAAAAATTTTTTAGTTGTTTTAATCCTTTAAAATTTGTGAGACTTGTTTGATGGCCCTGTTTTGGTGAATTTTTCATGTACGCTCTAAAATAATGTGTATTCTGCAATAGTTAGGTGTAGTTTCTTATAAGTGCTAACTAGGTCAAGTTGATCAGTTACTAGCTGTGGTTCAAATCCTCTGTATCCTACTTATTTCCCCTTATCTTTCAGCCTCTCATCAGCTACTCAAAGGGGTCTTTAATAGTTGTGGTTGTACTATTTCTTGTTTTAGTTTTCTCAGTTTTGCTTCAGATAAGAATTAATAAGTCTTCTTGGTAAATTGATCATTTTATTGTTATTGAATATGTCTCTATCTTTGGTCTTACTTTTTATCTTGGGGTCTACTCTAACTGATACTGATATATCCACACCAGCTTTCTAATGGTTCGTGCTTTCAAGGTGTATCTTCCGTCACCACTCTGCTTTCAACCTGTCATCTTTATTCATCTTATGTGTCTCTTGTAAGCAGGGAACAGTTGGCTCCTGTTTTTCTTTGTTTTATTTTACTATTTAACCTGCCAATCTCTGCCCTTTAATTGTGTGTTTATCTCATTTACATTAAATGCAATTATTTATATTTGAATGTAAGTCCATCATCAAGTTATTTGTTTTCCATTTGTCCCACTCGTTTTTTGTTCCTCTTTTTCTCCCTTTCTTTGATTTAATATTTATTATTCCATTTAACCTTTGTTTCACCTAAAATGTATTCCCTTTTCCCTCCAGCTGCTTTTAAGATTTTTTAAATCTTTGGTTTTCAAGCAGTTCGATATAATTTGGGTAGTTACAATTTTCTTTGTGGTTATCCTGGCTGTCATTTGCTGAGTTTATTGAATCAATGAGTTGATGTGACTTTTCTTTTTCATTAAGCTGTGTCCTTTAGATTAGTGCATTTTAATTATGTAAAATTACATTTTGATTTTTTTTTTTTTTAAGAAATCTTCACTGATGACATCTACACTCCAAGAATTAATGGTTAGGCTCCAACTTCTCTCCTAATATTCAGATTAAAATATACCCTCCCCTCTTTGGAAGGCACGTCCCGTATTTTCTCTGATCTGGCCCACATATTCCCATTTAATCTCATTTATTCCCATGCCCTGCTTCAAACCCTTGGATACCCTCCCACCACCAACATCATGCGCACTCCAGTTCCCAAGGACAAAATCCCCGTTCTAACCTCTCTGCAGCATATTCATTATACTCTGTTCATCTGTGAAGTCTCATATCTGCTGTCATTTTCTCTACAAAGCCATCGGGGCATTGCAGTAATTTCCAATTTTTTTGGCTGTTCTAAATAGGCTTCTCTGAATGTTACAGTAGATGTATTTGACGAACGCATCTCTACTGGTATACAATAGTGTTAACTTCATAAAGGGAAATCTCCAGGAAAAGGACGTGAGGCATCAAGAAATATCTACTTCTACCAAAGTAATATTCAGTGGGGTTTCCGTAGTGTAGTGGTTATCACATTCGCCTAACACGCGAAAGGTCCCTGGTTCGAAACCGGGCGGAAACATATACTTTCTTTTCTTCTGAACCTATTTCCTTTTAGACATGTACTTTCCTTTGAGAGTCTCAGACTTAAAAACAAACGTGAATATTTGTGACCCAAAATATGCCACTTTGGCACAAGGATTATTTTGAGCTGAGATCAATTAGGGAAAAGCAAACAGGAAGGGCTCTCTGTCTTCCTCCTGTCTGCCTAAAAGCAGGGCATAAACATCCCTTTCTGAAGGTGTTCCCCTTCCATCTCTCACACCAGCGGAAGAGAACTACCCTGATCACTAGAAATGGAAACTCAGCGCCAAGATGAGTCTGCAGAAACAAATCCCGCTAAAATAACCCCGGCTTCTGCTAGTTTCCCCATATAGTTACCTTCCCACAAATATTGCCCCTAGAAGCTCAAACTCCCCCTTTTGTCTACCCTTTTCCCTACAATGTTGTTAAGATAGTATAAAAGGTTTTGAGTCTAACTGCTTCTTTGGGTTCTCCCTTCTTTCCTGGGAAGCCTTCATGCATGTAAAATTAAAATTAAAAATATCCACATCAACAAAATTTGTAAACTTTTTCTCCTGTTAATCTATCCTTTGTCAATTGAACTCACAGGTTCCTCCTGCAAACCTAACAGAATAGAGGAAAAATTCTTCCTCCTTACATATGGAAACTGTGAAGGTCAGGGCTTTGGGAATTTGAAGAAAATACACACATATCCAAAAAGATGTTAAGGAAGAAGCATGTAATGTGGAGCTGGGAGTACTTGCATTTGAACCATAATTCACATGGTTCCACACAAAATAAGTAAGGTACAAAGTGTGCTAAAGGACGATGAGTGATATGGAGAAAAATAAAGCAAAGAACAGGAAGGAGCACTGGAATGAGGGGAGTGTAGGGTTTAGACATAATGTTCAGGCTGTGTTTTCTGGTGAGTTGATATTTGAGAAAGTACCTGAAGTGGGTAAGGAGCTAGGTCATACATACATCAAAGTAAGAATATCCCAGCAAGGGCTGCAGTGGGAGAAATGAGATCTCGGGCAACTCAGCAGCCCAAGTAGGGACTTTGGCATTTACTCTGATGAAATGAGGAGATGTTGAGTTTTGAGCAAACCTGTGCTCAAAGTGTTTTGGTTCAAAAAGATTTCTGGTTGCTTATCATTGAGTGTTTTATAAGGCTGGAAAGGGTGGAAGAAGGGAAATCTACTAAGAGATTTTTGCAATATTCCATGTCAGAGATGAAGGTGTTGTGAGCCAGGGTGATAGCAGTTGGGTGATAAGTTTTTCGGATCTAGATGCATTTTGAGGGGTGAGGAAAAGAGAATCCCCTCACATATGTGGAATGAAAAAATAATTGAGGTCAAGGGTGTTGCCAAGATTTCTAAATATCTGAAAAGTTGAAATTGCCATTAAGTGAAATATGGAAGCCTGGGCTTGGAGAAGGTTTTGAGGGGACACTGAGGAACCAGTCATCCTCTCTATTCTAACAGACTACATGGTAAACGACATATACTTGTCTTCAGCCTAATGAGTAAAGGGCTTACAAGAGGGGCTGTGATGGCCGAGTGGTTAAGGCGTTGGACTCGAAATCCAATGGGGTCTCCCCGCGCAGGTTCAAATCCTGCTCACAGCGTTGTGCTTTTTGGTGTGGGGCCCACAGCTTGAAGCTTCTGCAAAATTGAATGGCTCCCCGACCAGCACCGCAGAGAAATCCCTTAAGTGGCAGTTCCAATTTATAACTCAAATACTTCAGGAGGGCGTCGCCAGCTAGTTATGCGTTCCATTATCTTCTTTCGTCCTCTGGGCGCCTGTGAACCGCCAGAGCTCCCTCTCCCCGCTGTCCACACTGAGCTTTGGACTGGGAGCACTCAAAAATACTGGCTGCGTTGAGGTGAAATTGTTATATCTGGCCGGTGTCTGATCACAGCGGCAAAGAGAACACAGGAGACTTTGAAATTTGGGGAAATAGATGCCCTTTCTGATTATAGAGAGCCAGCAGCTTCCTTAAAGGCGTGCTCAGTCAGTGATCTTCAGTGTTGGTACTGACATCAAAGGCCAGTGAGAGCCATAAAAAATTTAGGATAATTTGCCAAGCGCTCTTTGAAGCACTTTTTGTAAATGAGGAAATTGAGACAGAGAGAGGATATATTTGGACTTCTGACTTTGCCTTTTCAAGCCCATATGAAACCTCATCTCCTCAGCACTTTTGCATTTTCAGCTATTGAATTCTTGCCTCATTTTTGTATTTTGTGTTTATTGCAATTTGTGGACAGATGAATATTGTGGGTGGGGGAGGGCAGTAATGAAGAACTCAAAACTAGGCACTAATCTAAACTGGGTAAGGAGTGAAGAGAGAACGTGGAAACTGAGTCCATGGAGATATGGTCAAGTTAAACAACAAAACAAAAACAAAACAAACAGCTACTAGGCACCAAACAAGTTTCCAATGCATACAGTCAGAAAATAAGTGAAGACTGACCTGTTTTCAATGAAAACATTTTATGTAAATGTAGGTTATGCAAACAAGTCACAAAATAAATTATGCTTTCCCAGAATCGGTACAGATTTTGTTCCTAATCCCTGTCTAAATTAAAAAATCAACCACTTCTTCGGCTGGTATGAATTGTGTACCGTAATGGAAAATACTAATATTGAGAGCAGTGTGGCAGGTGTGGGCCAGTGGCGCAATGGATAACGCGTCTGACTACGGACCAGAAGATTCTAGGTTCGACTCCTGGCTGGCTCGCTGAGCTCACTTTTTCTTCACACTGTCAAGGTACTTTTTCAAAAACAAAAACAAAAAAACATTGAAGCAATCCTTAAAGCCTTTCGAATACACTTTCCAGGAACTGATCTTTCACTTTCACGGATGCTCTCCCAAATCGGCTGTCGTTGAGTCTGAAAGACCCGTCAGAAGCATCAAAGGAACGGTCCTCTAAGATTTTCTCAAAATTTATCTCTTCTTGAACTTGAGACAGGAGATTGGCTGAAAAGGACCATTAAAGGAAGGTTTTAAAATCGAAGAGACTCTAAAGAAAAATAAACAGTAACTTTTCTTCCAGTGTCTTCTCCATCGATATTTTTTCCCCATTGGGAAGAGTCCTCACCCCAGAGGTCTCGCCTGTGCAGTTCCTTTCTCGCCTGGCTACCAGCAAAGAGAAAGGGGGCCGACATCTCCTGGGAAAATGTTGAGGCAAGGAAGGTTCGGCTGCGGGGACACGGGTACGAGCGGCTCTTTGCCTCAGTTGAGCCCTCTAGATAGAGGTTGGCCCTGAAGGCCGCGGTCGCCACTCCTCCCCGACGTGTCCCTACGTGCGCAGCCGAGCCTTCGTCGGGGCAGAGGCCCCCGGGGGACAGAGAACCAACAGGAATCCCTTGTTTTGCCAAGGTAAACAGCCTGGAGAAGATCCGAGTGTAAGGAAGACCTGGGAGGTGGCAGCTTTCGGACTGCCTCTCTGGACAGACCCGCCTCCTCCCTGTGCATCGAGGCCGCGCGTAGAGGCTGGAGGGAAATCACTGCCAAGTGGGAGGCAAGTCCTCAAACCAACCCAAAAGATCATCTCCATATGTGGACGGATTTCCGAATGTGTAGCTTGTCTCCTCGGTGTGCATCGCGGGTGAATTGCAGTCACCGCGTGCGCCGTTGGGGGCCGGAGACCAACCTGAGAAAGCAGGTGCGCGGTCGCCAGCCACCGCCCCGCGCCTCACTCGGCGCCTTGTCCTCACAGGCAGCTGGGAGGGAGGGTTCTCGGTGAAAAGGAAGGACCAAGCACAGACCCGACTGGAACACAGCGCGTGTCTCGCTGCTCTAGTTGCGCAGGACTCCTTTTCTCCACAGAAATTTGAAAATTCTTTGACGCGCCCAGATAATGTCTCCTGCGTTTCACTAATAACTGAGCAGGCGTATTTCAAAAACTCCTCAATTTCCCCTTTCCTAAAACACAACCGTCTGGCTCCCACGCAACGCCTTCAAGTGTCTTCAGTGAGGTCTTCCTAGCAGGTGTACGTTACTTTTTATTAAAAACAAGCAAAGCGAGACGAAAATCCATAGCCTTCTTGTTGAGAGGGACAATGTCTGAAGTCTCGATTCGGAGTACGGGCGATTTGGGTTTATAGGTGGTTGTCTGAAGTCTCGATTCGGAGCACGGGCGATTTGGGTTTATAGGTGGTTTGAATTGGGCAGAGGAAGGGCAAAAGAACATCCAACGTGGCCCGTACGGGGATCGAACCCGCGACCTTGGCGTTATTAGCACCACGCTCTAACCGACTGAGCTAACCGGCCGCCCTGAATACCGGCCTTTTCTTTTTTTAAAAAAAGTAAGCTCCTCTACATTTTTGTGCGTCTAAAACTAAAGGGAATTCTTTCTCTTCTGCCCCCCCCTTTCTAAGGAGATCTTTACATATTCATAGACTGTAATGAGGAGTCCACATTCTTTCAATTCTTCGGATTTGGAGAAGAAAATCCACGGAAGAACTTTTGTGCAGAGACTGAATCTATCCTTGTGGAGGGTGCACTGTAGCCGGATTTTCAGTTGTTGGTGAAGGGAGTTCCCCCTTTTCAGAAGCATGTCTGTAGCACAGGATCACAAATTGCACACTTGTCTTCCATGACCTGTAACTTAATGACCCATTAAGTGCAGGTTGTTTCAAGGCGAGGAAACGAAGACGAGCGGTGGAGGAAAGGATCCGGTGCCCCGGGGTCGCGGAAGACCCGCAGACACCTGCACTGACGTCATCAGCCATGCGCTCCAGTGCTGGACCACGGCCCCCAGCAGCACTTGTCACCCGCCAAGTCCAGGTGACTTGTCTTGTTAGGGGTGGGAGAAAGGGGCCGCGGAGGTTTGCAGAGGACAAGGTGATGGCAGCGCCCGGCTGAGGGTTAAAGTTCTCACCCAACCGCACATTCTGTGCGTCATTCAGGTTGCGGGGTGCTAGCCGCGTGACCCCCGCCCTGGGCGGCGGAGGCGGGAGCCGGAGAGGTGCGCCCTGCGGTCCCCAGCGAGCTTATCGTCTGGCTTCCTTACCCAGAGACAGGTTGGAGGCGTCTTCGGCACTTCAGGAAACCTTGTGTTAGTTCCCTTGTAACTTTCCAAGATGTGGGTCTGTTGTCCTCACCCCCGCCATCAGCTGCGTCCCGGGTAGACTGAGGGCTCCAGATCCAAGAACTGTCTTTTTCTGTACCCTGCTTTTGAATGAAATATTGTGTATGAACGTTACTAGTAGTGATTCCGGATCAAAAGAAGGGCTCCTTAAAAGATCCGTCCTTTAACATTACACCATGGTACAGAACGAATCTCCACGGGTCTCAGACTCCAACTACCCCCCAAATCCTCCTCGGAGGCCACCGGAGCTCTAGGTTTCTTGTTTATCCTCCCCAAAATATTCCACGCATAGTCAAGCATACATCTCCACCTACATTATTGGCAAAACACAACGGAGCATCTGCAGTGAATGTCTTGTAAGAGAATTTCAAATTATGTGTGTTATATTCCAGGTTAGAGCCTATAAATTATCCAACACTGTCTCGGGAAAAATAATAATAAAAATAATAAATCAATATTAACAATTCCTATTATATTTTACAGCATATATGTATTATGCTATCACATATAATCTTAATAAATACTACTAAATTTCAATTTATGTTTATGCTATCATTCATGCCTTTCTCCATAGTAAAATGATGCAGTAGACCTGTCCCCGCAGCTGAAAAACAAATATTGTATAAAAAAACCAAAACTTTTTACAGGATTCAAAGTGCTGACGATAATGTAAGGATCTGTGAGGCCCAACACTAAGTGAAGCAGGAGCGGAGGTAATTACGGGAAGAATTGGAAGTGCCCATGTCCTGATTCTTATAGATGCATTTAATAACACCCGAGTGCTCTGAAAAAGGCGCTGGGAAGGTTTTCTTTACCTCAAGGAATTGCTGGGAGCAATTAGGCGTATGGACGTAGAATTGTGCTTTGCCAAAGAATTTACAAAAGCCCTTTCTGTGATGAGGGTAAATGTCTGTAGCTCCTTTCCACATCGGTAGCTCGGGGGACTCAACTTATTTGAAGATTGACGTTTGGTATGGGTTTACACAGCCAATCAGTAATGGGAAAGTTAAGGACGTTTGCAAAAAGACTGGAGATACCTGCCGAGACCCGGGATCGAACCAGGGACCTTTAGATCTTCAGTCTAACGCTCTCCCAACTGAGCTATCTCGGCCAGCCCACAGGCCTTCTTTTTGTCAATTACAAAATAACCTTTTCTGAGCAGTTTATTTTCTTTTTTGGATGCTACATTTCAGGAAAAATAAGTAAAGTCCTTGTCTTGTTTTCTGCAAATGTAACATTCTGCCCTTTTCAAAAATAATTGCACCAACATAAAAATTAGACATTGGGGAAACGTACTCAAAAGTTTCCTGAGTATTATAGGAAGAACGAAAAAACATAACGAAAATTTTATATACGGTTTCTAAGGATATGAATTAGACAACAGTTGGGATGTAGTGATTCCAAGCTTCCTGCTGGAAGAATTCAAGACAACACCATCTGGGATAAATTCTAGTTAGTACCTCAAATATTTTTTTACTCTTTCAGTTGTTTTTATTCTTTCGCCCTTTCATTTATTAAGGTATAAATTACGTACAGTAAAGTATGCAAATCTTAAGTGCACAGCTTGATGATTTTTAAAAACTTAAATTCCTGTGTAACCACCTCAGCTCTCCCAGGATTCCTCTCCTTTGCTATCCTCCCAAAGTTAGCCGCTGGTTGGAACATTCACTATACGTTGTGGTTTATTTTGTACGTTCGCACACATTAAATCAAATTGAATCTGCAGTCTTCTATCTGGCTTCTTTCACTCAGTATTGTCTTCGAGATTCATGTGTGTTTTTATCTGTGAAAACAGTTTGGTCATTTTCATCAACTTCCATTTGGTCATACCACAACGTACTTGTCCATTCTAATAACAATGGGCGTTTGGTTTCCCGTTCTAGGTTACAAAAATCATGGAAACTTCTTGTGCAAATTTTGGGTGAACATAAACACTCAACTCTCAGATAAATAGACACATACATATATACATGTATACATAGATAGGTACATAGATATGCAGATAGATATATGAAATTGCTGGGTCATGCATGCTGGATGTATGTATTTTAACTTTATTAGATGTTGCTACACAGTTTCCCAAAATGCACGTATTAGTGTACACTATTAACAACGACCTTAATGAGGCTTCTTGTTGCTCCACAGACTAGCGCATACTGGATATTATCAGCCATGTTAATTGTGGCTTTTCAGGTCAGGATGTCTTGAAGGTTCTTTGTGATTTTAATTTGTGCTTTTTGATGACTAAGGACACTAATTATTAAAGGGGAGAGACTAAGATATTTTTGGTGTTTCTCTTTTTTTTTTAATACTTACATTATGGGAGTATCTATTATTTGGATAATTGAAAAAATAATTTAACATATCCTATATCAAAAATTATATGAGATATTTGCAGTCAACAAACCCCACCTCCTATATAATGCAAAACATTATAGTATTTAGGTATGGACAAGGCCAAACACAAATCTTTCCTCTTTTGCTCAAACCTGCTGATAAGGCCAAACACAGACCCTTCCCCTTTCACTCCTTGCCAAGTCTTGTTCTTTGTCTCATGAGTGATTAGCTAAGATGAGAACAATTTGTCCCTGTGTTTCCCCTGGTTCAATGATTCAAGAAGGACTCATAGGACTCAGCATATAGTTGTCCTCACAGCTATTATTTGCTATACCAAAAGGATACAAAGCAGAGTCAGCAAAGGGAAAAGCACATGGGGCAAAGTCTGGAGGAAACCAGGTGCAAGTCATACAGGACAGGCTTAATTCCTTCAACCCAAAATTGTGACAACACATGAAAAATGTCTACCAGGGAAATTCACTAAAGACTCGGTACCCAAGATATTTGGGGGAGGCTGCCTAGCATATATTAAAACTCCAGACCCAGAAAGAAAGCACGTGTTCAGCAAGAAAAGTATGGTTTGCATGAACAGCTTAGGCAGTGAGCCACTCCTGTCATCTGGGAAATAGTGGGAACCCTCTTAATATCGAAGTTCCCAGACGCAGTCAAGGGCCCACCTTGCAAGCAGGACTTTCTAAGGAGAATAGTCTCAGTCCTGCTATGCTAAATCTTTCTGTACAATCCCCCTGAAAGTAGCTGGACACAAATGAACACTTTCCATTCATCTGATGGAAGCTTCTCCAACACAAAACAATTCCAAGTAACCTCACCTGGAAGGTGTGTACCGTCCCATAAGAGTCCAGCAAACTACCCTGCAGGGAACACTCTGACCCTTCAATGTGGAGTGCTCTCCTGGTCGCAAGAGCCTAAATAACGTCCATGTCCTCATTCACCTGGTTTTTGTCTTTGACAGATTGGTGTTCTGAGTCGCACAGGAGTAAAAGCCCACCTGAGACACCCATCTCATCCACCCAGACAAGGAGTCCTCCCAAGCCTGCTGTGCTCCTTTCCTTGCGGATCCCACGGGGAGCCCAGTTCCTCATCCAGGTGCTCCAGACATTCGTCTATGGAGGTTGGTAAGGATTTAATTTTGCTTCTTTGTTTGAGAGTTCTTTTGGTTTGGTGTTGTTGCTGGCTTTTGTTTAACTTTGGTATTATGGGTAACTCCAAATCCACCCCGAAATCCCCCTCAAAAGCCCCCACCATTACATGCTTTGGCACTATGGTGACAATTCAGTTCATTTCCTCCCCAAATGGCAGAATTTAACTCCTAGAACTAGCTCTTTTCAGTATGTCCTTGATCATTTAAGATATCAAAGTCTTCCCACTTTTGAAACAGCTAAGGTTATTTATAATCATATCACTGCCTATGTTGACTTTTTAAAATAGATTTTATTCTTTAGAACATTTTTAAATTTACATAAAAATCGTACGGAAAGTACAGTGTTCCCATATTCCTTCTCTCCCAACTTCAGAAATTCCCCTATTATTAGCATCTTGTGATTTGTTACAATGATGACCCAAGATTGATGCACTGTTAGTAGCTAAAGTCCACAGTTTACGTTAGAATCTACTCTTTGTGTTGTACAGTTCGATGGATTTTGAAAAACGCGTTAGTTGAATGACTAGTAGGCATTGCAATGTAGCGTGAGGCTACTACGGACCTTCTGATGACACGTCAGAAGGATTATCAGACCTCAGTGGACCACGGGCCACTGAAACTGTCAAAAGTGAAGCCGTGTGTAAGGGTGGATTACTGTGCAGTCGGTCCCCAACTTATGACAGTTCAGTTTACAATGGTGAAAAAGCAATACACATTCAGTGGAAAGCATACTTTGAATTTTGATCTTTTCCCAGGGTGTGATGTGGGTGGGATCCTCTCTGGTGATGCTGGGCAGTGAGCCGCAGCGACTGGTCAGCCCCACGATCACGAGGGTCAACAACCCACACACTGAAAACCATTCTGGCCCCACTCAGCCATTCTGCTTTTTGCTTTCAGTACGGTGTTCAATGAATTATGTGGGATATTGAACACTTTATTACAAAATAAGCTTTGTGTTAGATGATTTTGTCCAACTGTAGGCTAACATAAGCATTCTGAGCACATTTAAGGTGAGCGAAACTAGGCTATGATGTTCTGTAAGTTAAGTGTACTAAATGCATTTTTGACTTATGATATTTTCAATTTATGATGGGTTATAGGGACATAAACCCCTTGTAAGTCAAGAAAGATCTGTATTTGTAAATATTTTCTATTCATTTCCCTTGTTCTTTGTTTTATACTTTGTTTTCCACCCCGTTTCTGCTTTCTTTGGGCTTACTGAACATTCCCTGTGATTCTCACCAGCTGTGATTCACTCTGCCCCCCTCTCCAGGTTTTGGGTCGGCAGGCTGCCCTGTGACCTCAGTATTCTGATATAACAAAGGAGAGTTATTAATTTTCAGAGTGTTCAGCTTTTCTCCTGTTCTGAGGATGAGAGTGGTGAGTCCCAAACTTTTCACATGTTGGAGCAGAAATGGAAAGTCTTCTGTGTTCACTTTTACCCTGCTGGCATCGATGTGTGTCCACGCACGGAGTATTGTCAGCTCAGGAAGTTCACCTGAGTTTCCATGTCCAGAGTTTTTATTGGGGCTTCATTATATCGGCCTAAGTGATTGATTACCCGTGTGCTCGAACTTACTCTCCAGGCTGACTGATAGAGCAACAAAGCCCTCACCCTAAATCCCATGGTTGGTCTTTCTGACATGATGAGGGTATGTGGCCAGGTCCACCCTAAAAATATATCCTACTGTACATAGATCATTTCCCAATAGCCGAAGCAAAGGCCTGACCTCTCTTTGGGCATAGCCCAAGTTTTCACTACATGGGAAGGGATGGGCTCCTCTCCACACACTCACCTAGAATGGTCTCTGGCAAAGAAGAGAACATAAATCATTCTATTTCTTAAAGAAACTAATAATATTAGTAAACTAAAGGAAACGTCCAACGTTTCCTGTGTGTGGGCCCTGCTCCTGGGCTCCCAGGAAGCTCTACTCTTACATTTACCCAGGTCAGAATGACTCCGCAAAACCTCAGAGCGTGGGCTCTATTTCTGCCCCGAGCACTTTGTACATCTGCTTCGTTAAAAAAATAACCAAAAAGGAGCTTTCCAAGCATAAAGATAAGAAAAATGTTAAACTATCCCTAGTTCCAATTAGATTAAAGTCATATGGCCTTGCACATACTAAAAACATTAGATGAAGTCTGTAACTTTCTGGAATGTTCTTCATCATGATGATTGGTAACTTTCTAAAATGTAAAAAGCATATATAACCCTGTACCAGGTATTCCCTCCCCGGAACACTCTCTTCTTTGTGAAGAGTGTGTATCCTGGGCAGCAGACCCAACTTGGGCTCAAATAAAACTCTTCTCTTTCCTCTTTAAAAATTAGACTAGGGAGGACCTTTATCTCTACAAACATTTGGAACCAGAGGAATGTATTATCTAGGCAAAAAATAAAAATTAAAAATAAACAAAATTGTTATGTGAAATAAAACTTGGATGTGACAAAAGACACAAAAGTAGGCCATATTCATAATGGATAAAATCACTTGCAGAGCTTTTTAAAGATCTGGATCTTTTCAATCTGCAGAAATAGAAATGGAAACCGGGAGAAATAAATAGTAAAGAGACCCAAAAGGTCGGAATTGTAAGAAATGTTTCTTGGTCAACAATTTAAAATTCTATCACTCCATAAATAGTTTTTTAAAATGGGGATTGGCCACAGGGGTGCCTGGGTGGTGCAATTGGTTAAGCGTTGGACTCTTGGTTTCGCTCAGGTCGTGATCTTGGGGCCTGGGATCGAGCCTCACATTGGGCTTGTAGTCAGCATGGAGTCTGCTTGGGGTTCTCTCTCTCCCTCTCTGCCCCCACTCTCCTCTCTAATAAATAAAATCTTTTTAAAAACTTCCTGGACACATATGAAGACGGACATTTTTAAAGTAGACAATCTGGCCCCTTCTGATGATGGCAGTGTGAGGTCTGGACAGTCGGGGGTTCCTCTACAAGGGGGCTAAAACAAACTCTACCAATTCTACTTGTCAGCCAAGCAAATGTGTTAATCTTCATTTGGCAGAAGCATATGTCAACTCTAGAAAAGCCTTGAGTTGTAAAGTTTGAAATATCCAGTATTTTCACCCGAACAATCAAAAGAAACACACTTTTTTGCTTCTCATCATTCCCATCCAAACCACCTCACTTTTTCCTCCGTTCTCTGTTGTCTTCCTCTTCTCTCACCAAAGTTCTGAGTTTATGCCACTGTACCGTTTTGAGACTCTATGAGTATTTCTGAATATTTTCTACATGTCTCATAATTAACTATGTGATTAAAAGTGAAAAGTGAAAAGTTAAAAAAAATCATGGTAATTGTCCTCGATAAGCAAACTAGTAGAAAAGACAATTGTGTCTATAAATACATCTTTTTTACAATGAGATAAATGCAATTTTAATACAACAACTGATCTATTGGTAAGAAGGAAAAAACCATCAGATTTTTTTTCTGGGCCATGATGAACGAGCAGAAATCTGTCATGTAGAACAGATGAAGAGTGTTGTGGGTAGAGAAAGGAGTCAAACAGGCCTCCTGCTTTTTTATCTGCATTGGCAAATTCCTTCTCTGACCTTTGACTTTACATTCTTTAGTGAAAGAAACTGCAAGACAAAACAAAACTCTCTTGTTAATATTGTTCATTTCTCAGTATCTATGTTGAACTTTCGTTTTGCTAAAATAAATGAATTAAGTCAAACAAAACAAAAGAAACTCTCACTCTAAGGAGCTAAGCGGGAAGACAGAGGGAGCCTCCCTGAGGCCACAGGTGGAGAAAATTTACTGAGAGGTACACTGAGTCAGGAAGTGAGCGGGGTACTGAAGAAACAAAAGCAGTTATAATACAGTCCTTGCCCCCCATCCCTCTAGGAGCTTCTGATCCAGCAAGTGAGGGAGGAAAGCAAAGAGAAGCCTGAGCTAATGCATTGGGGTGGGGCCTGGCCGAGCAGGCAAAGCTCACAGGACAGCATCCCGCAGGCTTGCAGTCACCAGCGGAGAAGTGGACGCGAGGAAAGAGAAACGAGCCAGGGCAAATTGAGGGTATTTTTCAAGACACAGAGGACTTTGGGAACATGGACTACGAGCAGGGAAATGCTGAAACATTAGGAGGTCAGAGAGAATCAAGAAGTCTCAGGAACAGGTAAATAAGGGGAGCAGAGAGAAGAAGGAATAAAAAATGAATCTCGGCTGCAGAGATGAGCATAGCATTATACTAAGTAAAAGAAGTCTAACACAGAAGCCCACACACCGTATGGCCCCATTTACACAAACTTCTAGAAAAGACAAGATAGCAATGGAAAGCAGATCAGGGGTGGCCAGGGGCAGGCGTGAGGGAATGATCCATTACACAAGCGGGGGAGGAAACTCCCGGGGGAGGCTGCTGTTCTCCATCTCACAAAGGGTAAGTGATGACCCTGGCAAAGCAGGGTTTGTCAGAGCTGTGCCCACGATAAGGCCCAGAAGCTGGGAATGTGCTGCCTCATGGGGCGAAAGGGGTTTTGCAGAGGTCCTTGAGGTAAGGATCTTAAAATAGGGAGATCATCCTGGATTATCCAGCGGGTCCAATATATAATCATAGGGTCCTTCAGAGATGGAAGAGAGGCGTTAGAGCCAGAGAAAAAAATGCCACAACAGCAGCAAACACCAGAGTCATTCACTTGCCGGCTTTGATGGTAGAAGGTGGCCACGAGCCAGGGACTGTGGACAGGCTCTAGACGGTGGAACGGGCAAGACAAAGGACTCTCGCGCAGAGCGCCCAGAAGACCACAGCCCAGCCAGCGCCGGGTTTCAGCACGCAAGGAGAGCCGACATAGACTTCTGGCCTACAGAACTGTAAGACAACAATTTTGTGCTATTTGAAGCCACCAAGTTGGTGAAAATCTTACTAAAAAGGAGACACCAGAGAGAAAACTGTACTGCTGTGTTCTGTTTTGAACAGCTCCACAGAAGCTGGTGTGATCAGAGTCACTGCAGTTGTAAAATCAAGCTTTGGAGACTGGGGACAGCCCAGCCCTTGGTAGGTCAGAGACTCCCAGAGCACACAGCAGAACCCCTGGGAACACTTGTCTCGTTTCCTCGGTCACCGCCACTGGCTCACCGTCTTAACTGGGATCGTAAATAACGTTGCATCAGGCACTACCTTTATGAAAACGGTGGAAGCGTCTCTTCTGCTGGTGTTTCTGGGCCAGGCCCACAGTGAGGCCTTTGTGTTTGTTCTCCCTCTGCCTGAAGCGGTCTTGGACCGTGTGTATCCAAGACCTTCTTCCTGACCTCCAGGCCTCTGCTGAGAGGCCACTCGCCCAGAGAGGCCTTCGGTAACAGCCCTACATAACACAGCACTCCCAGGCCGACCCTTGGATCATCCCTCCCTCCTATCCTGTTTTTAGTTTTTTCTATAAAACTTCATCTACTTGTATATTTATTTTTAGCTGGTCACTGTGGATTCCCACCTGCTAGAACTTACCTTCCAAGGCCAGAGGCTTCCTCTTTCTACGTCACCACAGTAACCTCGCACCTAGAATGGACCGGGCAGGAAACGTAAGCGTTGCATGTTTATTACACAACTGCGTTTGAGAGAAAGAGCACAGGAGAGGAGTGGATTGAAGCTGGACAATTTTCTCACGCGTTGCTGTGACAGACCTGCGGGGATTTGGGTCAGAAAAGCGCGGTTGGTCAGCAGGGTGCCTGGCTCTGGGTTCAAAGTGGGGGGGGGGGGGAGAAATGGTACACGGTCATCAGTATTTACAGACAGGTCGTGATCAAGGGCATGAACGTAATACAGAGAATGCGCCTATCATTAGCTGAGAGGAAAGTGGGGGACAGAACTGTCAGGAATATCATACTTAAGGAAGAGAGAAGGAGGGTTCGCAGAGACAGAATAAATCCAGGAGACACTGGATCAAAGCAGAGTAACCTTGAATCACTGATTTCGGACATAGCGTCAGAATCAATGTATTTGTCCAAACAGGACTTGTTTATTTTCTGATGAAAATACATACCCAGCCACCCCTGCCGGATGTTTGACTGCTGGAGGCTGGCTTGTGTGACTCAAATCACATTAAGATTTCACAGGTGGAATTCAGCATCCCAGCAAAGATGCTGTTTCCCCGCTCGGGGGTGGGGGGGCTTCCGCACCTCCCCGAGCCCCCGGAGCTGACCTCCGGAGCTGACCAAACCGCAGAGCGGAGGACCCAGGTTTTCCGCTCCCCTGCGCAGTTCCCAAAGGGCTGAGGATTCCTCTAAAGGAAGGAGCGGGGGAAGGAGGAGAGGGGTTCCTGTGAAGCTGCTTAATGGCTGTAAGGTCTGAGGTGGAGGAGAACTTCCTTGGGTAAATTCCATTTGCCTCCTTCTGGTCTGTGGTTTCTTCCTGTTCGAATGCCTTCCTTAATCGTGGGAATATCCGCGGTCTCAGTATGGAAACTAAAATACCCTCCTTCCAGCTTTTTCTTCGAAGAGGAGGGGGGGGAAATGCATTAGAATAAAAAGAATCAGAAATCGTAAAGGGAAGAAAACATGCTCCAGGTGAGGCTCGAACTCACAACCTCGGCATCACCCGCACATATACTGCTGTATAAGTACCGCGCGCTAACCGATTGCGCCACTGGAGCATGCTTTCCCCGCAGCGCCGGCGCGCGCTCTACAGAGCCTCGGGCCAGGGCGCGACCGTCCCCGCGCCGCCCCCGGCAGCGCGCCGTGCCGCAGGGTCGCCTCCCGCACCTGCCGCCCGCCTACGCGGCCGCCAGCCTTCCGAGCGAACGCGCTGCGGTCTGGACGCCTCCCTCCCTCCGGGGAGAGGGCAGTGCTTCTTCCCCGGAGCTACTGGGGACCCAGGACGCGCCCTTCACGAGAACCGAGCAACGGCGGAGGAGAACGGGCGCGCGGACTCCGGCTCTTCCCCGCCTTCCCTGCAAGAAGGGAACGACGTCCGTGGAAGACGCGAGCCGTTTGGCCGAGGCGCGGCCTCCGGGCGCACAGCCGGCTGTTCGGGGATGCTCCCAGCAGACCCGGGACCCCGAAGAGCCGAGTCCGCCAGCCCCGGCTGCGCGCGTCCCCGGGCGGCACCCCGGTCGAGTCCGCGCACCCGCAGGCTGCGTCTCCCCTTCCCCACAACCTCCCGGGCCTGCCTGAAAACCAAGTCAGAGCCGGCTGCTCGGACTCCTCTTGCAGGAAACCTGCAGGAGTCGTGACCACTCCTCGTTTGTGCTGCCTGCTACAGCGGCCAAGGCCGTGTCCGCACCCCCGCCCCCCGCTCCTCCCCGTCTCGGTCTCGCAGGCGCCTTGCAGGTAATGCACCTCAGCGACGCCGTGCCCACCGTGACCCTCGTCCCCTCCCTGGGCCTCTCAGTAGAAAGGCCGGTCGTGTGCTTTTCTCCGTGTGCTTGCTTCTTTGTTTGATTTTGGCCTGGGGAAATTGCAGCCGTCAAAGCACACACACCCAAGGTCGGAAGCCTTTTGGCTTTTATGAAATAATTCCCATGAAGTAGAAGGAGAACTGGCTAAAATGAAGGGAATAGCCTGCCTGTTCTCGACCCCACAGCGCCTACCAAACAGGACTGCGAGTAACAGACCGGCGGCCAGCTCGCTCCTTCCGGACACACGAAGAGTGGGGGAGGGGAGGGAAGCCGTCTCGCTGTCTATGGCGCTGCTGTGCGGGTGTCATTCCGCGGGTGTTAACACCTGCACGTGAGGAGCAGTGAGAAGGTTCTTTGGTAGATGACCACCTCACCTCAGATCCCTCCAACATCCCCACCACACAGTCCCAGGGAGACAGACCAAGTTCCCCGGACCCTCTAGAGGTCGTTCCGTCTGAACAACAACCCTAGCGATTGCCCCTTGGAGAGAGCTTACACTAGCCAGGCACCGCTCTAGGGCATTTGTGTAAGTCTAACAGCACTGACGGCGCTGCGCTCCGAGTCTGGATCTAGATCAGAACCAGGAGCGAGGGAATTACTGTTCTTCAGGGATGAAGCTTCCCGTGACTCACGGTGTCACTGGCTATTACACTGACTTTCATCAGAGAAGACGAGCCTGACACCACATAGGCATTAGGGCACGAAATCATGTTCATGGAGGAAAAAGCAGAGAGCTAAATGCTTGGAATAGTCAGTGTTAAAAAAAAAAAAAAAATAGCCATCTCTGACCTCCATCTACCCTTCATGAAAGCCTGGCCTGTATGGACCACATCACGGGCTCCCTGCCGTCTGCCTTCAGCCGGAATCTCATGGTGGGAGCACCAGAAGGAGATGCGAAGGAGAGAGGACACGGGTTAGAGTGTTCATTTTTCTGCATTCTTTTCTGGGAGTCAACTCTGTGTAGTCCGTCCAAGTGGACCCTTCCTTCACGTTCCAATAATGTCTTCTTTCCTCACTCCTTCAGGCCCTTGGGGTGCCAACCACCCAACACCAGTAGCCCTCCACTCCGCCCTTCCCCCCAAACCTGCCCACACCTTGATAAAATAGCTGCTCTCTGAAATCCTTCTTAAAATTTCCCATTGCCAAGAGACTCTCTGTACCCTCTGGATTTCCTGATTGATAGAAACCGTGATCGAGCTGACAAGTATGAACGGCAGTAGTTTGGGAGACAGTTTATAATATTGTGTTTTGAATAGGGGAACAATAGCATGGAAATAAACATACTTTTGTAATTGATGGGGTTCAGAACACATTACCCCAAAAGATGGCAACTTGGCAAATTAAATCTTTTAAGCTGAAGGAATCTGAGCAAATGTGAGAAGCAGGAAGTTCACTCTGACCCGCCCCTGCCCCTCTCCCCTGACGCAGGTCATAAGAGTCCCATGTGAGAGGTACCCTGAGAAAACAGGCACCCTTCTGTCCAGAGACAAAAGGACGCCAAGAAGTTCCTCCCAGTTTACGAGACTTACCTTGTACCCTTTGGCCTATCATAGTTGTCCACAACGACCTCTCTACGTCAAGCTCAAATAAAAATACTTGGCTTTAACCACTTCCTCAGATTTTCACTTCCTTATGAAGGCTCCCATGTCCCCTAAACCTCTTATCAGGTAAACTTGTATGCTTTCCTCCTGTTAATCTGTCTTTATCAGTTTAATTTTCAGACCCAGCTAGGGACCCTAAGAGGGTCCAGGAAAACTTTTTTCCCTTCCCTACATAATACTAATGCAAATACAGGGAAACCACTGGATCTTTAACCTACTTTTCAAGAAGACGATGGAGATGTGGTAACAACTGAAATGTCCTCTCAAAGTCATCTCAGACAGGAACTATAGGGAACGCTCAAATTCTTTTCAAAAAGATGATTCTGAAGAATCTGTCATTCAAGGTTCTCATGATTCTGCTCTGGAAAGAATCTGATGCAGCTGGGCTCCATTTGCCATTTCAGAAAAATGATGTCTTTTTATAACCTGAGAAAAATGCCATTTATCTGTGGGTGTATCTTCTCTCCACAAATCTTTAAGACCATGTTAATAACATGAAAATGCTGAAATAGCGTTTTACAGATTTATTTATTCATTTTAGAGAAAGAGCATGAGCAGAGGGGAGGGGCAGAAGGAGAGGGGGAGAGACCCTCAAGCAGGCTCCCTGCTGAGCACTGAGCCTGATGCTGATGCGGGGCTCCATCCCAGGACCATGAGATCATGACCAGAGCCAGAATCAAGAGCCAGTGACCCAACTGACTGAGTCACCCAGGCATCCTGAAATAGCATTTTAAACATCTCAGGACCTGGGCTGCTATGTGCTTCTGGGGTACAAAACTCTCCAATCCCTTTTACTCCATATTTTTAGAATAGTGGTTCCCTGGAGGAACTGGAAAATTGCCTAAAACCGTGAATAGTTCTCATCCTCAGAGACTGAGTTTATTGATTTGGGATCGATCCCACAAACCAACATCTTTAAAAAGCTCCTAGTTGGTTCTAATAATCATAGACCCTCCCTGTCTTTTAATCTAAGGAGACAAATAAAAATAAGGAAAAATGTTTGGATCCCTCTCAAGTACTCAAACTGGAGAAAAAGCTAAAGTTATACATCCATTTGAAAAGGGTCACCCAAAGAATGAATAATCTAAAAGAAAAGTTGAGGAATTGAAGCAGATGGCCAGGTTCTCTCTTACACACCCCCGGGGTGTTTCATAGAATGTGTTAATTAGGCAAAAACTGAAAACAGTCAGTACCCTCCAATTTGGAAATGTGTAGATTGGCAGTGGGAGGTGTGGGCTGCAGCCTGGGGAAAAGTTGCACAATATCTTCCTGGACTGGAAGCCCATCCTCCCCCAAATCAGTAAGGGGTACGTCCCACAAGATGGAAGAACTGCTAAACTCCACTCTTTTGCCATTTCCTCTCTCAGATAAAGTTAGGAGAGTCTTAGGGGAAGACTTATTCAGAATGAGTAACCTCCAAGAGTACACCGAGGCTCGGCAGGTCACAAAGAACAATGGAAAATAATGCATAAATATGGGTCAATTACCAAAACGATGCCCAGAAAGTCTGTAGCCCCCTCCAGCACTGCGGGGAGAGCAGCATGTGCAAGACCACAAGGACCCCAAGATCATCTCTCTCTCTCTGTATCTCTGTCTCTCTCTGTCCCTTTCCTTCCCCCCACCCCTTCAATCCCCCCCCCTTTCCTCCGAAGGACAATTAGGATGGAAAGTGGGGGAGATAGGATTGGTGGAGGAATATGATCCTAAAACCAATTTTCTCCAACAATCTCAAACCAACAATTTCACCCAATTCAGAAGAACAGTCAAAAACTGACACGTTAGCAGGCTTCTGTTATGGCTCTTTAAACAACACTTCAAAGACTCCTTGTATCAATCAGAGTTCTTAGCCATATATGGCCAAACCCAGCTCTGCAATAATTAGGTAAGAAATTCACCAAAGAACACAAGAATGCCTGAGAAGGCCCGAGGACCCGGCATGGGGGCTATATAACCAGGAACAGCGCCCCAATCACCCTACAGAACAGCTTGCACTGTTGCCACCGTCGGGCAGTGCACGAGGTTGTTCTGAAAAATGAACCCATTTTCTGGCCCTCTCCGCAGAATGGAGGTTTTGCAGTCTCTGCTCTTCCGCGTCCCCATCTCCTGGATCCAAGCCTGACATGAGTGAGTCCGTGGGTGGCAGCTAGGTCCTATGCTTCTGCTCTGGCTGCAGGAACAAAATGAAGTTAAAGACAGCAGGACTGAGTGATGGTGATGACTGCAGAGCAAAGACAAGAGAGTGAGTGAAGATGACGGTACAGCTTGAACAGCCAAGAAGCAGCAGGAACGGAGTCTGTCCCCTCCTCCTGAACACCGATGCCTGACAAAACAAGCTTAGTGAAAATTCCATAGAATTCAGGAAAAAGACGAACACGTAGAAGATAGCGGAGAGCTGAACAGTCAGGTAACCAGTGTCTGCAGCAGAAAACAATTATGTGAACCAAGAAATACAACCTCAGTAAAAATATTGGTAAATATGTACAAAGAAAACCATCTTCCAGGAAAAACAGATATTGACTCTGATGAGGTTGGGGAATATAGGTGAGGTTCAGTGGGGTGGAGTCCGGAGCCGACGACCAAGAAATAATTCTTGAGGCGTCTTTGGTGCAAAATGGTGGTTTATTAAACCACCGGGACAGGACCCATGGGCAGAAAGAGCTATTGCACCGGGGTTGTGAGGAATGGCCCATTATATACCCCCAAGTTGGGAGGGGGTTAGGGATAGCGTAAGTCTCTAAGGAATTTTGGAAGCAAGGTTTCCAGGACCTTGAGGGAGTTAGTTATTGTTGGGAAAAGGTCATTTATTACTGTCTAATAAAACCTGAGTCATGAGACCCTTCAGATGTATATCAGTGGGCCATATGCTTGGGGGGTGATTGCCAACACGTATCTTGGGGGAGGGTTAGAGATGAAGTTTCCAAAGGAATTTTTATACGTTAAAGTAGACTTACAGGATCTTGGTGGAGGGGAGGGGGTCAGGCTAGGACTGCCTTTTGCCCTTAACAAGTATTAACATCAAGGCAGCTGAGTTCCTAGAGGAATGTCACTGTGCCTGGTTCAAGGACTTGTCAATGGGCTGTAGGTAGTAAGGACTGTTTCTTTGTCCTTTAGGGCAGCCAGGAGTGCCTAAGGAATCTTGCATACATCCCAGGGGGAGGGGGTTGCCCGGTGTCAGCTTCTGCTTTGTCCTCAGCTTGCCTTCCGTTCCCTCATCAACTCCATCAAAACTGAGATATATTCTCATTGTTACCAAACTTCAAAATAAAGGAAGAGAGCACCTTACCTACAAAGGGGGCATTGAGTGCAGTTAAAGTATATGACAACCTTATGAACACCTTGCGTGGCTGTCGCCGGGGCCTGGAAGGGCAAGTGGGGGATCCGTGAAAACGTAGTGCCTTCTCAGCAAACCTACTGAGTGTCCCCTTTGGACCAAGTAACTGGCTGCAGGGTGAAATCAGGAACTGGCAGTGGCTGGCCCACGTAGGGAGATGGTCATCCCAGAATAAATAAATCATAGCCAGGTGGGTTACGTTTTGTTTTTCAACATGATTTCATGGGTGGTACTATATAGATGAAATAAAATCAATTTTGAGGTAAGGAAGACATTATTCTAGATATCCTGCCAGTGTGTTTTCATAACTTTTAGCTACAGCTAAATGTGGGCTCAGAGCCTAAAGCCTTCACATCATTAAACAAGAATAAAATAGAATAGAGTAAAATAAAATAAATTTTAAAAAGGTGTTTGAGACACAACATTGGGAGAGGAACAATGAGAGAACCAAGGCAGGCATCAGAAATGAATTAAAATAGTTGAAAACAAAATTTAAAAAGGATAAAACTGGATCCCAACGATTATTTTTAGGAAAAAAACAAAAGGGAAAAATAACAGACAGAGATAAAATATCTATTTTAAAAATAAAATAGATGATTAGTTTATTAAAAACAGGAATATAAAATTGGGAATTACAACGAGGAGGCAGAAGGAATTTTTAAAAATCATAAAAGTATTTTGCGTAACTTAGCAAGAAAATTGAGAACTTGGACAAAACTGATGATTTTCTAGGACAAGAGGCATTTCTAAGGTTGATTCAGTAGAAGCTAGAGGGCCTTAGAGGCTAATAGTCCTGGACACAGTTAAGTGACTTGTTGGGAGAGTCAAGCCTCAGCTTCCCCAGGCCCAGATGGTTTCACAGGCGAAAGCCTTTCAAATCCTCACGGATCCCATCCATGTATGTGAAGATGCTGCAGGAGAGGAAAACCCATCTAGGTCTGTGAGGGGCAAAGGGTTAAACTGACATAAAACATTGACAAGAGGGGAAAAAAGCGGTTTTAATTAGGTGTGTATGCATAGGAGTTCACAGATGATTGAGACTTACGTACCATCCTGGGGTAACAGAGGAGTAGGGATTTGGATCTTCTGAGTTGGGGGAGGCAAATTTCGGAAGGTACAGGAAGAAATGCATGGTAAACAAATGTTGCCTTTTTGTGCAGATAAGAGTGTCTCCCGCAATAAATTTGTCCCTGGGAATAGCTCTCTTCTTGGTACAGATACTTTGCCTAATGGAAGTTTCCCTTGTGAGTGTAAATTTCCTTTACAAAAGGGGATATTTAGACGTATTTTAGGCAGTTGGGGGGGGTGGGGAGAGGGGCAGGTAGAGAGCTTTTCCTACCTCTGCTGGTTCTCCTGTTGACTAAAAACAATCCATCTGCAAAGTGGCATAGTTTGGGGTAGAATGTTTTGAACCCTTTTCATATTTAAATCATCACGCAGCAAGAGGTGCCTTTGTTTTTTGATTTTTACAACACCAGTATTAGTCTGATACCAGCAACAAATAAAAGTAATGCAATAAAAGAGCACCAGTACAGGAATTACCTGTACTTTGTGGTGTAGGAAATGATGAGGTTGGGAATATAGGTGAGGTTCAGTGGGGTGGAGTCCGGAGCCGACGACCAAGAAAGAATTCTTGAGGCATCTTTGGTGCAAAATTGGTGGCTTATGAAAGCACGGGGACAGGAGCCGTGGGCAGAAAGAGCTGCTGCCCCGGGGTTGTGAGAGGTGGCTGTTATATACCAGGGGGTTGGAGGAGGTAAGGAAAAAGGGAGGTTGAGAAAATACTTTCATATGTTAAAGAAGACGCACAGGATACCAGAGGCCTTGCCATTGTCACGTTAAGGTTGTTTACCCCTCTAGGAAGGCATTAACGTGAAGATAGTTGGGAACTTCCTGGAGGCTGCAGATTATAAAGACATTCAATTGTATCTACATTCCCTTCCGGAAGCTACGTTATTGGTAGAAATGCTTCGTTCTTGTACACTGCTAAGACATTTGTAAACTGAGGGAGACTCAAGTCTTGCAGGATTGTGGTATCTATAGGTTAACTATTTCTTTGCCCTTTAGGGCAGCCAGGAGTGCCTGAGGAATGTCACCTACATCCCATGGTGGGGGGGGTTGCAGGGTGTCAGTTTCTGCTTTGTCCTCAGCTTGCCTTCTGTTCCCTCATCAGTGGCAAGTGGTTAAATTTTGGAGCTATTGAGAAAAAGGCGTAGAAGGGATATGTTGATGAATTGAGCATGAAAAAAGAGTTCAGGATTATTCCAAGATATATTTTAATGAAAGTCTTATTTTGAAATAATTTCAGATTACAGATTAAAGTTAGCAAATACAGCACAATAATTTCCAGCTACTCTTCATCCAGATTCATCAAATGTTGGCTCTTTATCACATTTGCTTTATTTTTCTCAATCTTGATACCTATGTATGAATGTGTGTATGCATATGTAGCATAATTATTTTATTTCTACCTGAAACTCTCTGAGAGGAAGCTGCATTTTCCTTTTACCTATAAATATTTCAAACCGTGAATATTTCTTGGAAAAAAGAAATTCTCTTACCTAACTACAACATAATTATATAATAAAAGCAGAGCATTAAACTTGATACAATGCTGTTATCTTACCTACATGTCTTATTTAAATTTATCCCAATTTAGTAATGTCTTTTGAAGAAAAAAAAGGATTATGTGTGATGCTTAGTTGTCCTGCAATTATAGTCCCTTTTGATTTGAAACAACTCCTCCCTCTTCCTTTATCTTTCATGACTTTGTTATTTTTTAAGAGTACAGGACAGTTATTTTGTGGAAGATACGTCTATTTGGACTTGGCTAATATTTCCAATTATTTATATCCTAAATAATACTCTGCTTTCTCAGTACTTCCTGTCACGTTATCGTGATGTCAATTTGTCTCCTTACTGGTGATCTTCACTTTGGTCACCTGATTAAGGTGGTATCTCAAGTTTTTCAACTATATCTTACTATATTTCCTTTCGTCGTTAATAAGTATCTTATTTCCCAATAATTTTAGCAGGCATGGATTAGTTTTGCCTGAGTCACTTATTCCTGTTATGGTTTTCCAATGGTGAGTTTCCAATTCCATCAATCTTTTTGTATCTATTAGAGAATATTCCATGGTAAGGAAAGCCTGTTTATTTCTTTCCATTTAAAAGAAAGTTGTCCACACCACTCTGGTCTCATTGTATGGATTTGCATTTTAACCTAAGAGTTATAAAGCTTTACAGTGATTTTTTCCTTAATTTTCAAATAGTTCCAAATTCGGCCACTGTATATTTCTTCAAAGTGTGTTTTTGGCAGGTTTCATCATCTTTCACACTTCTTCACACTTAGACAATGAACGATGTTACAAGTTCTATCATGCAGTTTCCTAGGCCTTGACTCTGGATACACACACACACACACACACACACACAGTCACTCAACAAATACTGGAAGCCATTGGTTTGTATAATCACAACAGAGGGGGAGCAGTGATCTTGGGGACTGAAAACGTAATGCCCATGAAGAGGCTGCTTCATAGAAACAAAAGGAGTTCATGGGAAAAAAAGAGAAAATCAGTCTTTCAGTTGGATTTTTCGCATCTCATTCCACCGATTGTCTGTGCTTTGAGACCTGACACATGGGCCCCCCAAAAGTGCTGCTCGCTTCACTCGTCTCTAGTTCTGTGCCCAGTAAGACAAATCTGGGTTTCGGCATCATAATCAGAAGCTGTGTTTTATGCCCTTCTCTTGTCCTGGCAAGAGGTTTTTCTCATCCTCCTCCTCTCGTCTTTGTGTCCTCTCCCTCTATTCCACCAGACTCTTGCCTTTAGAACATCATCAGAGCCCTTCAAGGCCCAGCCGCCACCTGCAGCTTCCTGTTTCCGGAGCAACTCTGGAGCAACTGCCGTTTCTGACCTGGGAAAGAAACACACTGGCCTCCAACTTTTGATGGAGCAGTTAAACATCACTGATACTGCTTAGTATTCTTAGATGACGGCCAGTGTTCGCGTGGGGGCAGTTCATTCCATACAAAACACCAGAATGAGGCGGGAAGGATTAGTCACTTCGCGTCTGGTAGAATGTACCAGGGCTGAGTAGCTTTCTTTGTTCTTCTCTATTAGCTGACCTTGGTTCCTTGACCTTCAGATAATTTTTATCCCTCCTACGGTATTTGCAAACTCACCGCACTCTGGTTACATTTCTTTACCTGGGCTTCATCCAACCAACCTTTACTGAGCACAGACTGAGTCCATACTTTGCAAGCCTCTGCGATCCCATAGCAAACAAGGTACAACTCCTGTCTGCCCGGGTGTGTGTGTGTGTGTGTGTGTGTTAGAGTCCACTAGGGAAGTATGATAAAAGCAGTAATTATAATACAACTCCTTTAGGCATTCAATGGCTAATCAGGACTCTAGGTTGTGACGGAGACTCCATACACATTAGCTTATCTGCTGGCTGATATTGGCATTAATTGTAGTGCTGGTGGCATTTCAAGGTTTCCTACACCTGATTTCTGAGAATACAGAGTATAGATTTGTCAAATTCATTTCTAGTTCCAGGTTTTGGTGTCAAGGAAACATCCTTTTGAAATAATCTACGAGAGATGAAAAAGCTTAAGAGCTGAAGGCCCCAGTGAGATTCGAACTCACGACCCCTGGTTTACGAGACCAGTGCTCTAACCCCTGAGCTACGGAGCCTCACTGAGGGACCCCTTAACTCCTTGCCCTAAAGTTGATTACATATGCAAATGTTTCGTTTTCTGTTTTTGTGAGTCTCTGGAAATTGGATGTTCCGCCCCCTCCCCTTTCGGATTTCCTCCGTGACAGTTTTCACATCACAAAGGCTGTCTGGGGACTCGGCCCGGACGCGCGACCCCACACAGTAGGGAGGCCGGCGTGAGGAAGGAAACCGCGCCGGAAACCGCAGGCCTCCGGCCCCAAGTCCGCCGCAGGTGCCTCTAAAACAGCAAGCGGGGCTTTCCTTGTCACCTTCCCGGCTGGCCGCCGGCTTCTGCAGAAACAGCAGCTGTCCTAAATACAAACCCAAACACCTCGACTGCTGCCGAGGACACGCCGCTCACTAAAACGACTCAGAAAAATAGGATTCACGGGGTGGGAAGCCGGGAGCCCGTCGCGCGTCTGCCGGATTCTGGACCACGCTCCGCGCGCTGCAGAGGAGAGGCGCTGCGATCCAGCCGGAGCCGGGGAGGGGGGGGGTGGGGACAGCTCTGCAGAGGGACCCACGCCCTAAAACAACCGCGGTCACACACAGGCACGACAACGCCCTTGTGACCCGGAGTGTCACAAACGCCCATGATAGGAAAACCAAGCAAAACAAGGAATGGTCATATCAATGAAGTTGAGAGTGAGGGCAGGGGAGGGGATGTCAGTCTTTTCACTTACGCTTAGTGATTAAAGATCACTAAGGATAAAAGATCCTTTTAGGATTAAAGATCCCTCCTGCATCCCAGAGGAGCCAGTTTTTTCCAATTCTCCAAAACCCTAAGCTTCCCTGTGCATAAGGGACCCTACCTACTGATACCCCTCCTCATCCCCCAGGTAACAGAGAAGAAGGCGATTGCAGGCCCAACAGGCCTGTGATTTGCAATGTTTTTCAGATTTCATCCCAAATTTAGGTACCGTGTTCACCTCCTGTTTCTAGCACCTAAAGAAATGCATAACCTCAGGGAAATACAGGTCTGTTAGGTTCAGAGGAATCACTTGGGTTTTTGTTTGTTTGTTTGTTTGTTTTGGTGTTTTATGTTTTAATGATCTTAAGTGTGATCTTAAGTGTGATCTTAGTGGGCTCTCTTTCTTCCCCGTCTGCAGAGACAAAAGCTTCTGATCCTTAAATGCATTCATTTAATAAAGCATTTACTAACAGGTGAGCAATCATTAAGGGCAGGACACCGTGGAGACGCTTGTCTAGCTCACTGAGTTCTCCATAGTTAACAGACCGCCTGCCATGCAGTCAAATCTGTACCACGTAGGGCATTTGTGACAGAATATTTACCTACAAATACAGTAAATGGCAAGTGCTTTTGCAGCTCTGGGAAGCCTGCAAAGACCCACAGTTCTGGAAGGGTTCCAGCTCAGAGAGCCAGCTCTCTTCCTCCCAACTTCAGTCTCCAGAAGTCTGCAGAGCCTTGCACGGAGCTCAGATATAAGACCCCTGAGGCAGGAAGATAGGACTGATTGTCGGGTGCTGATAAAATGAGCATGGGCTCTTCATTAGAATGAAAGAACACTCTTTAAAAAGAGGGAAGGGGTGGTAAGAACACCAGAAATGAAGAAGAGAACATAGCCGGAAGGGAGACAGGAAGGACAGGAAGAAGGAGAGGATAGGCACTGGCTCCCACCAAGCCACCAAATCTGTGGACAATAGTCCCAAAGATGCCCCGAGCCACTCCTCTCCCAGGCCTGAGTCTCTGGTTGTGACTCTGAATTTGGGCCCGGCTTTCCACTTACAAACACCACACTAAGGTGCTATATATCCATACAGAATAGCGTGTAGTATAAGATGATACTAGAGTAATATTTCTTTGTATTTGGTTTAGCCTTACCTACGATGAATGTGATTTGAGAAGCCAAATGATTCAGAATTCAGTCTATGTAGGACCTGGCCCTTTGACTCTGTGATGCCAACCTAGACAATGAACTTTTCCCTACGTTGTTACTAATTTCCACCTCCTTCTAATGTAAGAAATCTTTGCCCAATTGGAATTTGTTTTAGCAAGAGTTTTCAGAACACCCATTGGATTGATCTCCACACTTCAGGTTACGTTCAAGAGGGGACATCAGGCACCTACCTTTCTCCTCTTCTTGCCGTCTCCCATCTGCCAGTCCCTTCCATTGGCTGAGTCCAGACAGGAGCTAGCTAGGGGCAAGAGAGCCCAACTGATGCAGCCTTCCAGGGCAGAAAAGCAGGGCAGAGAATGGGTCTGGATGGGCAAATGGAGAATGATCACACCTGCTGTTGTAACTGTAACCATAGGGTTAGTGTAGGGTTGGTTAAGTCCTGATCTTCCATCTTGTATAAACCTTGGATAATAGTGTAGGTTGAAGCTTGAGCAGCTGATAAGTAATATGTATTGCTAAATAATTTTTATCATCCTATATTGGGAGTACAGCCACTGCAAGGAGGAGTACGGATATGTTTGCCACTACCTGACATGAAGTGAGGAAGAAGGCATGAAGCATAGGTTCTTTCCAGCAGATGTGTCCCAGTGAGACTGGCATGTGCAAGGCAGCTCTTCTGTCAGATAAGGCTGGGGAGGCATCTGGTCCTGGAGAAAATGTGGGGCTTCTGGTGTTCGGCAGTAGCTCTGTTCATTCCAAACAGCCAACTGAGGCTGCAAGGTGGGCATATTTCCTGGCTTCATTAGGCCTGCTGGTAAGCAAGTCTGTATCTCTTGGAGACTCGATGATCTATACAAATAATGTGTTGGAAATCTCATTCTGATACTAGTAGAATGAATTATCATTTTATTTTATTTTTATTTTTTTAAAGATTTTATTTATTTATTCGACAGAGATAGAGACAGCCAGTGAGAGAGGGAACACAAGCAGGGGGAGTGGGAGAAGAAGCAGGCTCATAGCGGAAGAGCCCGATGTGGGGCTCGATCCCACAATGCCAGGATCACGCCCCGAGCCGAAGGCAGGCGCTTAACCGCTGTGCCATCCAGGCGCCCCTGAATTATCATTTTAAAATGCACAGTCTTGGGGCACCTGGGTGGCTCAGTCGTTAAGTGTCTGCCTTTGGCTCAGGTCGTGATCCCAGTGTCCTGGGATGGAGCCCCGCTTTGGGCTCCCTGCTAGGCCAGAAGCCTGCTTCTCCCTCTCCCACTCCCCCTGCTTGTGTTCCCTCTCTCGTTGTCTCTCTCTGTCAAATAAATAAATAAAATCTTAAAAAAAAATTAAAAAAATAAAATGCACAGTCTTGCCCCGCACTTGAGTGTTGAAAGGCTCCTGTAACGCCAGTGACGAGCCAAGTTGCCAGTCAGGAAACATCAGTTACTGGTCCACAGAGAGGCAAGCTTGTTCCAGAATATAATTAAATGCACTCCTACCTTCACTGAGGAACTTCACTACCAACAAATCATCAACAGAACTAAACAAGATGCTTGGTGAAGTAGTTGACTTAACTCTGGCACAAGCTCCGTCTCTGGAAACAGCGCAGACTGGTACCGAACATTTACGGATTGTGCTGGTCGGCCGACCACACTGTGAGGGGCTCGCCCAGACTTCTCCATACTTCCCATTGGACTGAGTTTGTACACAAAGCGAAGACCCTGATTTTGTAATAGTTCCTTTTGGAGGCAGATTTCTGGTCAACTGGACTCAACTGGAATCCATAAGATCTCTCCTAACAACTAATACCTAGTGTGGCTGCTGTTGGCAGCAGATGGAAGAAATGTGGCCAGATCTCTGCCTTCCACAAATCTCTCACCCCACCCACCCGGGGATATGCTTCTCTAATCTAGAGTAGAGAGAAACTGTTAGCCCAAGAAGCTGGAGTTGGTTCACTCCACTGATAGGACACGAGCAACAAACATCTGAAAAGAACCAGAAGCTCTAACCTTCCTCCGGGAGAACAACAAAGAAGACAAAGCTATCAGTGGGCTCAGAATAAAAAACACAGAACCACAGATTTGAGCAAGAGTTGGCAGACTCGTCCTGTAAAGACCAGGTAGTAAATATTTTAGGCTTTGCGGGCATGTGGTCTCTGTCACAACTAAGTTCCTCCAGTGCGGCTCAGAAATAGTCACAGAAAATAGATAAGCACAGAAACGTGGCTGCATTCTTACAGCTCTTTATTTATCACACCGACATTGGAATTTCATATAATTTTCACAGGTCCCGAAATACTCTTTTGATATTTTCACCCATCTTAAAATGTAATGTTTGAGGTCACAGGCCATGCAAAAATGGGCATGGGGTGGGATTTGGCCGGTGGGGTGGTTTGCTGACCCTGGAATAGGATACAATATAGACTGTCAAATATGGGTGAATACAACCTCTCAAAGTCTGGTTTGAAACTCGAGTGCCATTATTTGAATTTCTTCTTTCCCTTTTTCTCTTGTTGTTCCTTTAATTATAATATGATTATATTTGCCATTATTGTTGCCTTAGTTACTATGGCTGCATAACAAATTACCCCCCATCTCAAGGGCTTAACACAATTACTACATGGGTTTGACATATATATGTAATTTCTGACTCCCAAGTCCGCCGTGGTGTCACCTGACATCCTTCTGGGATCTGACCAAAGGTTTTACAGTCGCACCCATGGCTTCATCTTTAGACCATGTTTTCCTGATGTTTTCCCAGAAGCCTTTCTTAATAGTAACATGGTCTGTCATCTGGAGAGGCTGGCAACAAGGGACAGTTTTCTTGCTGGGTATCCAGCAAGCCCTGGTTCCCTTATTATGAACAATTCCTTCTTTAGTGTGTCTCTCTCATGGCTCATGTTATCGTATGCATCTGGGAAAGGCCAGGTGACACTTTCAAAGCTTTACCTGGTCATGTCCTTGGCTGAATCCCCAAATCCATTAGGTCCATTTTCTACTTTTCACATTAGCACAGAAACAGTGTTGCTCAACTTCCTGCCATTAGACATTAGTGGCAGTGCCCTCATTTCCTCCAGCATTTTTTTTTTTTTTTAGATTTTATTTTTGATTGATCTCTATGCCCTAAATGGGCCTCCAACTCACAACCTCAAGATCAAGAGCGTGCTCTACCGACTGAGCCAGCCAGGTGCCCCTTCTCCAGCTTCTAACAGCATTTTTCCTCACTCTCCTTTGAACATCTCTGACTCTGGGACCCAGCACAGCAGAGGTGGTAGGAAGAAACTGTCTTCAAGACTTTTCAGTATCCTTCTCCTCAAGCTCTTTCTGGTTTCTGCCTGCTGCCCAGCCTTAAGGGCACAAGCTTTGGGATTTGTTATCATTTTCGGGTAACAAATTCTGCATTAGCTTGTACCCATTATGAATTTATTGCCTCTCAGTCCCAAATTCACTCTTTATGCCTGCTTTCTAGAAATGGATATGAATCCTTTCTTTTGCCAACTGGCAATGAAACTTTGTTCACAGAGGATGGTGGAGAGTTATTGCAGGAGGAAGTGGGTTTTGCTTCCTAGTTCCCACCTGTTACATGGTCTGCTGCTTGCCCAGGGCCTCGCTCCTACACCAGGCACGGCTTCCCCACCCCCATCGGGCTCCAGCAGCAAGCACCAGCCCCCCCTTCCCCTGGCATGCCTCTTGAATGTCCTCAGGGAGAGACCTCTCCAAGAACAGCTTTCCAAGAAAAGCTAGAAGATGGATTTCCCACAAGTTCCAGAGGGCAATTTCAAGCGAGTTCTGCTAGCACAACAGGGCAATGTCTCTGCTCTTTAGTGAGCCCTTCAGGCTGTGCCCTTTACAGCAAGGTCTGGGTCTTTGCTAGGGGTGGGGTGAGGGGTGGAGGGCTCTTCCTTCTGTCCTTATCTCTGTCCTCACTTCCTAAGGTGCTGTATCAGCCCTCGGGGTGGTGGTGACTGCCCCTTACATCTGCTATCCTTATAGTCCTTAGAATTCTCTTTATTTTTTCCTAGCCAAATCCTCAGTCCTCCAATCTCCCCTGTAGTTAATAATTCTCTATATTAAAACTTTCCTGGTGCATTACCAGATAAATATGTTCTGGGGATATAATGTAAAACATGTCACTATAGTTAGCAATACTCAATTGTACATTTGAAAATTGCTGAGAGAGGAGATCTTAAAAGTTTTCATCACAAGGAAAAAATTGTCACAGTGTGAGGTGCGGATGTGACCTCGTTATTGTGGTCATCATTTTGCAATATATGCATATATCAAATCATCACCTTCAACTTACAGAGTGTTGTATGTCAATTATATCTCAATAAAACTGGAAAAATAATTTAAAAATAAGCAAGCAAGCAAACAATTTTTCCTGGGAAATTACTGCGTGGTTTCTCTCTCCTGATTGGACCAAGATTGATTCCTACGTGCCAACTCCATAAAAAATCATATTACAACTTAATGGCTTAACTTACACAACAATGATCATGTCTTCTCTCACAGACTTGGTTAGGAATTTGGGCAGAGCACAGCAGAGCACAGCTTGTCTCTGCTCCTGATTTCTGGAGACCCGACTGGAAGACTAGAAGGCTGGGGCAGGAAGTCACCTACTCACGTGTCTGCCAGTTGCTGCTGGCTGAGGGCCGGAGACCTCAGTTCCTCTCTACAGGGTCCCTCCCTGTGGGCTTTCTTGCAGCATGGTACCTTGGTTCTGAGGACCAACGTTCTGAGGGAAAGCTGTTGGAAGCTCTGGTGAGCTCGCCTGGGGAGTCCCACAGCATCGATGCCAGCACACCACAGATCTATCCAGATTCAGTGAGAGGGAACACAGACCCCTACCTCTGGAGGGAAATGTGTCAAAATCACTCTAAAGGAAGAGCACATGGGATGAACTATGTTGCCATGGCCATCTTTGGACAATGCAATCTGTCACAGGCTTTTTATGGCTGAACTCAGAAGCCCCTACTACCTCAGATTTCACTTATCCAATTTCCCCTGAACTTGTAAAGAAAAACTCAAGAAAATAAATTAATAATAAAGAGGTGTTAGGAAATATTCTACCCAGAAGTTCATGAAATATCGACTGTGCTGTGCAGGAACCAATCTATCAAAGACAAGTGGATTATGGCATCTTTTCAGAGGCAATTCCATATTCACATTACATTTTAATAACATTCATTTTCAAGTATCCCAGATATTTTAAACCTATATTCAGAAGTTTTCACTTCATAGAAAATAGATACATAAACTTCAAACAGGTATAGGAAGCCTTATGCGAAAATTCAACATATGCAAATACCAAAATATACACTTAATTTTGCATACTGTTGTAATTACACTGCTGAAATATAGTCACATTTAAAAAGTAACATCTACAAATAATAACTTAATATTCAAGAAATATTTCCCACTCAATTTTAGAGTCACAGATGAAGAAATTAAAATTAATTTTAAATTAGATTTAAAAGTGATGTCTACAAATTTAAGTGTCCTATAGATTTAGACCCTGGCCGTCTAATAGAAACCTGCTGAGACTTATTTACCGGGATGTTACATTGCTTTTCTCCTTCACAGTTTAATCGGGGAATACTAGTTGCAACAAGGTTATTTCTTTTTCTTTCTCTTTTTTTGGCTACTTCATTTCCACAGTCACTGAAACATATTTTTTCAGCCATAAAAGGCAAACCTGTTTCAGAAGAGCTGCTGCCCCCACCCCCACCCCCCGGGCGAGTGACCTGGTGGAAAAGCCTCCGAGGGCTCTAGAGGAAGGAGGGACAGGCTCACTCCGCAGCGCCCGAGCGACCCCGCGGGGCAGGAGAGCGAGCTGGTTCCGAACCGTGTGCGGGGATGCGGGCGGCGGCATCTCAGGCTGGGTCGGTCGAGAACAGGAGGAATGCCTCGGAATGCACGGAGCAGGTCTCTGGACGACGACCCCTCCGTCCAGGGCAGTGGGGAAGGTGTTTGCTCGCTGAGTCTCCGCCGACCCTGGAGCAGCCTGCTGCGGGGCCTGCAGGGCGCGGGTCCGAGTCGCAAGGATCACGGTGACGGCCTGCGGTCCAGGTGCCAGGTGGGGGCGCTGCGAGCACCCGGGTCTCCAGGCCTGTAGGAACGGCTCGGGTCCGCAGCGACGCGGTGCTCCGCTGTCTACGTTTCTGCATCAGAATTGGGAACTCCCGCCTGGTCCGCCAACCCCAGCGAGAGTCGGTCTCCGCGACTCCGGGGCGCCCAGCGCGAGGGCAGAAGCCTAAGTAAGAAGCTTTAGAAGGCGGCTGCAGCGGTGTCAGGATGGCCGAGTGGTCTAAGGCGCCAGACTCAAGCACCTGCTTCCCGCGCTGGGGCTTCTGGTCTCCGCATGGAGGCGTGGGTTCGAATCCCACTTCTGACATTTGCAGTTTTGTTCCTCCTGAACACCCCGACTCTGGACGAGGGGGCAAGTTCCCAACCAGAGACTATGGGATGTTTTCAGGGACATATGGCCGCAGCCCCCAGCGCCGTCAGAGCTCCTCTCTTCCCAGCAAAAGGAACCACGCCTTGGGTCCTGGCTCTGTGCTGTAGAAAACTACTGAAGTCTTCACTGTTTTCCCGCATGCGGAAAAGAAGCTGTTATGAAGTTCTGTCAAAAAGTTCCCTTTACTCCTTCTAAACTGCGAGGGAAAGCCCCTCCCAGTGAGGACACCGTTGAAAATGTTTAGGTCAGCAATAGCAGAGAAATGGCCGTGATGTTAAAATAAACCAAACCAACAGCTCCCTTTGAGATTTTATCTCAGAATTATGTGATTTAGCTGTCTTTTCTTTCATTTTTTTGAAGTTAAAAAAATGCATCTTATGAAGTTCTACATAACTTGGTCTTAAAATTAAGATCTTAGATTTTTGCATGTTTGCTTTTAAACGAGTTTGCCTTCCTGTATGTATAGCCTTCGGATTACTAGTCAGCAGTGTCTCTCCTGGGGATGTACCCCGGCGACATTCCAGCTCAGCTCCATGACTGCCTTGTCTAGTATAGTCTTCATAGCATTTTTCTTCTTTTTTCAAAATTGAGATATACTTGACACGTAATGTTGTATGTACAACATAGTTCTGTCTGGCCACATAATTACCATTTCTTCTAGAGCTGAGAACAGTTAAGATCTAGTCTCTTGACAAGTTCAATGTTTATAGCACAACTTTGCTGTCCATAATCACTGTACCGTGTATTAGATTTCCAGGAAGTGTTTAGCTACTAGTTGCAAATATGTACCATAGAACAATCTCTCTCCCATTCCCCTTCTTCCACCTCCCGGTGTCCACCATTTTACTCTCCGCTTTCACAATTTTTAAATAAAAAATTCAACCTGTAAGAGATATTACGTAGTACTTGTCTTTCACTCTCTGACTTATCTCACTTAGCATAATATTCTCAGGGTCCAT
The DNA here is from genome assembly GCF_023065955.2 of Ursus arctos. NCBI lineage: Eukaryota > Metazoa > Chordata > Mammalia > Carnivora > Ursidae > Ursus > Ursus arctos. The sequence continues at coordinate 2,060,395 of NW_026622997.1, forward strand.
CCGTGCTGATTCAAATGGCAGAATGTCCTCTTTTCTCATGGCTAAATACTATTATATATATAATATACAGAGATATAGATATATCTATATTCTATATATAATTGAAGAGTATATATAGTGATATATAATTTGATAGTTTATGTATAAATATACATATAAAATATATTATATATCTTACATCTTTATTATATATATATATATATTATTACATATCTTACATCTTTATCCATTCATGCATTGACAGATAAAGTTTGCTTCCATATCTTGGCTATTGTGAGTAATACTGCAATAAACATGGGAGTGCGTATGTCTCTTCAATACTCTGTTTTTATTTCCTTTGAATAAAATACACAGAAGTGGGATTTCTGTGTCATATGATAGTTCTATTTTTAATTTTTTTGAGGAACCTCCACACTGTTTCCAGTGACTGCACAGTTTACACTCCGACCAACAGTGTAAGAGGGTTCCCCTTTCTCCACGTCCTCCCAAACACGTGATCTCTGGTCTTCTTGATGACAGCTATTCTAACAGGTGGGAGGTGGTATCTCATTGTGGGTTTGATTTGTGTTTCCCTGACAGTGAGGTTGAGCACCTTTTCATGTACCTGCTGTGCATCTGAAAGTCTTTGGAAAAAATGTCTATTTAGTTCCTCTGCCCATTCAAAAATCAGATTGAGTGTTATTAAGTTATTAAGTTATATGAATCTTTTGTTATTAAGTTATATGAATCTTGTTATTTTGTTATTAAGTTATATGAATCTTCTACAAATTTTGACTACTAACCCCTTATTCAATACGTGGTTTCAAAATTTTTCTCCCATTCTGTTGGTTGTCTTTTATTCTGTGCAGGAGAATAGCTTCTTTTTTAAAGAACAATATCAAACACTTTATAGATCTATATGTTGGGGGGGAAGAAAGGGTTGGATACCAGGCATGACATGGAAAAACAAGCATCAGAGTATTACTGAGAGTGACCTTTATGGACTAATAACAAAAGTGAGTCATGGACAGCCAAGCATGATTAATGTACTTCTTTGAATTCAAAACCTCCCTCCCCCTTCACCAGATTATTAAATTCCATGTCTTACACTCTCCTTCTCACTTCTACAAGTGTATAACCACCTACCACTCTTTCCTGCTCTACCTTTCCTCTGAAATGATGAAATTCTAAATTATTTTTCTCTGTATTCTCCGTTTGTATCTTTTTCATTGTTCTGAATTGGGACTGTTTATTTTTCTGTTACTGACTTTGCTTTCTGTGTTTCAAAGCATCCACGGTATATTTGGGACTAGATAGGAAACCTTCAAAAATAGAATAGAATAAAAATCCTTTGGCAACGTTTGCTTCCCTTTGTAAAGTACCCAACACCTGCTCAAGGCAAGGAGTACGGGCTTCTCGCTCCCTCGAGCCAGGAAACTGTTCTGAGCTTGATGGAAATGTGCAAGCAGTGATCTGAGTATTTGCCCCCTCCCCCAATGTGTCATTTTGTACTAATCCTGGACAATGACAACATAAGGTATGTTGATATTACTTTTAAAGCAAAAGGGGAAACCAGAAAATGTGTGTATTTACTCCCATGATATATCTTTCTCAGTAATATAAAAACACAAAGGCTGTAAATCTCTTCTAGCAGTTGTATTATTGATTCTGTTTTGTTTCTTTCAGTTTCTCTCTGTGGGGAAAAGCAGTGAATTTCCCAGTAATTTTGTAACAGCTCTCCTGGTTGGAGTGCTTAAAGGTTAACTTGCTTCAGGCTTATGTGCTCCTTGCTTGCTGACCTAAGTCCCTTGATCTGTAGCAGAAATAACCTACTTTCCTTGGGATTGGCAGACCCGTGGCCTTGAGGAGTGAAGGACCAGGCTGTCCCAGAAGATAAGGCCTGACTGCACTTGAAAACAGCTGTCACGGAGTCCAGCAAGTCTGTTCAGGGTCATGTCCACATATAAGTAACAGCCTGGACACCTGCTTCTCCTGCATGTAGCCCCCCTCCCTTTCCCCCCTGCCTTCCCTTTACAGCCCTCCAGCATCACCTGGACAGGCAAGATGGTCTCTGAGACATTAGTCCATCATCTTCCCAGGTTGCTGGCTTCCCTTTCCCATCCTCACTGGTCTCTGAGTACTGATTTTCCAGCAGCCAGCAGCCAACCTAAGTTGGAACCAGATCTCTGTCCCATAACGGTTTCCTCAGTGGAAAAGCCTAGGACAGATGCGTGGGAGCCTCTTCAGCTGAGCTACCACTCATGAAAGCCTGGGTCTTTCTCGTTCTCATGGCCAGGCAGGAGACTGGCCTGTACTTTCCCCACGGCAAGGCAGACAATGTAGCATCTTCCTCCTGACCACGGAATCTGGCTGCACGTGTCTCCCAGGAAAGGGAGGTCTTTCTGGTTACCTCGTATCTTTTGTTTTGTTTTGTTTGTTTTTAAGATGAGTTCCCAGGCTTCGTTAAGGTCACCAGGTTGGCAGAGCAAGTCATGACTTTCTGGTGAAAATCGCTGCCACCTTCTCTCCAGGAAGAGGGGTCACTGGTGGCTCTGCGATGTTTAAATGCGCCCAACAGGGTGTGGAAACACGCAGGTTCTCTAATGGAGAATTTTCGTTGGTCAGCTGCGTGGCTGGGGTGCGAGAGATGCCTTCGGATGTGCTGTAGGCGCGGTGATGCTGCCTGTGGAGGGGTCTGGTGGGGGGAGGGGAAGGACGAAGTAACGGAGGGTGCTGCCCTCGTGCGGGGAAATCGAGATGGGGCTGCGCAGGCGGGGAGAGCTGGAGGAGTCTCGAGGGGGAAGAGTGAGACCTAGGACCTAAAGGTGAAAATGTTTGAGGAGTATGGCAAGAACAAAAATGAACCATGTCAGAAGTGGGATTCGAACCCACGCCTCCATGCGGAGACCAGAAGCCCCAGTGCGGGAAGCAGGTGCTTGAGTCTGGCGCCTTAGACCACTCGGCCATCCTGACACGACACGTGGGGCGTGTGCGAAGTAACAACTGTCAATGATCAAACACCCTCCATCCAGGAAGGGAGCGGGGAGCTATTTCTAGCAGGGGCAGGAGCGAGGAGGTGTTCGGCACCACCTGCAAAACCCAAAGCTGGGACCCGACGAGTTCTGCGGGGAAACTGAGTTGGCGAGCGAATGAACGCAGCTCTGAAGTCCGACACCCCTCCGGAGGTCTTTCTCCGGCTGCCCCCCAACCCTGCTGGCCGAGACTTGCAGGACTGGCCTTGGGCGTGGGGGCTGGGGATGCAGGTTTGATCTGCGGCTCTCCCCCCATGTTCTCAGACTGTCCCGCCACAGTACCTCACAGTACTTTATCTCAACAAGTTTTATTAGTGCGGGGCCTGAAATATCCCCGTACACTAGTATTTTCAGCAACTTAACAATCGCCCGCCCACCGTGGGTCATGGCTCCCTCAAGATGCCGTAGACATCCCAATCAGGACTTCTTTCTCCTTCTCTCTTTTAAACTCTCAAAACACACTGGCGTCATCAGACGAAAAGCTGATAACTTCACTTTTAAACAAATTTAAAATGAACACAGTGTCGAAGATTTCATATATCTCACCAATTAATGCGTAAAGTGATAGAAATGCTTCAAAGGAGATATGAAGAACAGACGACAAGCAATCAGAAAGGATGAAATAAATTTGCTCAAAGAAGCAAAACTGGTTAATATCCTATAGGGCAATAAAACTCAATGTTTGGGGTTATCTCTTCTACTGGGCAAAATTGTATCTCAACTGAGCAAAATCCTTTGTGCTGATATAAACAAGAATCACTTGCATTACTGTCACTTTCTGTAAGTTAACTTCTACCATCATAGAGTTCTAGAACAGACTAGCGGATAGAAAGTCAGTTAAATGTGCACATTCCTGTAAAATCAGGTAATTCCCAGAGGGTCTGCTAGACAATGCCCAGCACTTCACTAAGGTAAGGACCCAATAATTTCTGTTGTCCATTTTTAAGTCTTTGACAATTTTTTTTCCGACATATATGAAATTTTAGATAAGCTGTTTAACTGTAAGCTAATCAGCAGAGTGTTAGTGGAGTTGGAGACATGTTTGATCAGGTCAGTCCTGACTCTTATCTTAGTTTACCTATTTATAGAACTGGGGATATATGTATTTAATTGCAGTACTGTGGTCAGGTGGAACATTTTAAAACCTTTTATGCTTTCCTTAGTTTACATGCTTTAGAAGGGGAGCAGAATATGCCACCCAGGCTGTGCCACTTTGGCATTGGGACCCAACTGCCTGAAAGAATTTAGATAGAGGGCCTGGTCCAGGAAGAGAACTATTAGCAGAGATAACTACAAAGAGTATGGGCCAGGTGTGGTAAGCTGAGGGGAGCTAGCAGGGCCTGTTTGTTCAAAGTCCTCCCTGTGTCCCATTGTCTTGCCTGGCATGACAAACATTTGTTTACCAAACATTTGTTCTTCCCATCTTCCTGTGAATTGTCTTCCTTCTCTTTGAAACCCCAGACCTCCATCCCATTCCTTAGCTCAGGGTGGCATATAAGCCAACTTTCCCTTCAGTCTCTTATCTTTGGGGCTCTCGTAGGTAAGAAATTAAATTTGTTTTTGTCCTATAGATCTGTTTTATGTCAAACTAATTAATAGACTAGCCAAAAGAATCTAGAAGAATAGAAGGAAAATTTTCCTCCCCTACACTTTCTAATTGTTGTATGTTCTCCAGATTAATAAAAACAATGTATTCTTCTTTCTTCTTCCTTTGTTCTGAATCTTTTTTTCTGTCCCTCCCTCCTTGATTATTTAAAATACCAGATGTATGTATTGTGAAAGGAATTCAAAATCAGCAGAGGCTCTAGAAGGCACGTGATATTTGTTTCTCAAGCCCAATACAATATGCAAGTCAACTGAAACAGTGAAAATCTAGCAGACCAGAGATATAGCCAGGGTCGTTAAAGACTCCACAATTGGATTGATGGAGGTAACTAACCCCATCCTGCTAGAGTAGGCAGTTAGTTAGGCTCTAACAGGATGCCTGGGGCCAAAAAGAGGATGTTAGAGACTGGTCCTGGTAGCACTCCAAAACAAAACCACAAGAAGCCAAACTGCGTTAGACAGGCCCAAGACAAAGAAGGCAGGTGGAAACCCTGACCAAGTAAGGATGAAAAGTCATGAAACCAAAAAAATCCCCTCCCCACGTAATAAATATTCCATTCCCTCATTAACAACTGTCAGTAAAAGATAGTAACCCAAACCCTGAATGGGCAACTCTCCCTCGAGCTCACTTGCTTTCACAATGTCTCAAGTGTACTCTCACCTTAATAAACTTTCTACTTGCTCCTCTCAACTGTCGTGTCCTTGAATTCTTTCTTGTGGCAAGAACCAGGAGCTTCCTGAGGCTGGGCTGGGCACAGGCCTCAGGGCCCAGGGTCTCCCAGTCCACCCAACACCACTTTCTGCCCTACCATTCCAACTGCAGACCCAACAGGAAGAGAGGGACTTCACCTTGCAAATGGATACTATTCTACTCTTCCAGCCACAGGAAGAGACGCTTTCTTCATCAACCCCCCCCACCTCAGCTCAGCCAATGAGAAGTCACCATACTTGAACTCCCAGTTTATTCCAACGGATTTTAGTTTGTAACTGTCTTCCCAACTTACCCCTCTTCTCCTTATAAGAGCTCTGGATTTGCCTATGGTTTTGCCATAGCCTGTTTGTTCCAGATTGCGATTCTCTTTTATTCCCAAATAAACCCATCTTTTGCTGGTAAAATAATTGGCAGTTTTTGTTTTTAAGGTTAACAGTCTCATTCAATGCTGAGATAATAAACATCTTTATGATTTAAAGGCCTTTAAAAATAATTGTTCAAAATTTAATTTGTGTGTCACTACTCATAAACCGTATTCAGAACCTCAAGGGAGAGAGAACAGCTTGGTCCCTCTGGTGCTGGAATGTCATCTGTGGCTCCTCTAACAGCTGGGGCAGAACTGTGACTGCCACACGGGCCTTCTACATACGATCTTTAAGTTTCTGAATAGAAATGGAAAGACAGTTTTGAAGCTAACGATGAGGCGTGAGGAGCGAGCTACAGACATGAGATATTTGTGGCATACGCCCTGGACTCCAGCTAAATACAATGCCCACAAAGCATGAGCAACACACCAGGCCTCAGGGCGGTTTTGCTGGAATAAGATACCTCTGCCCTGAGCTTTAGAATGGTCTTGTGGAGGGCCACTCACAACACCACAACCCACCACAGCTGGATCTCACCGCACTTCCAAACCTTCTCTTCTAGGTTTTCCTGGAGGAACACTCACTTAGGACTGAAAGTTACTGGCTTCCAGGACCAGAGGCCAGTGGTCTCTTTCGGAATGAGGTATTTATTTATTTACTTATTATGTTAATGCTGCTGGGAGGTTATTCGGAGTGAAACCATCCTGGGGAACTCATGACCCCATGGCTTCGTCTTAGGAGGTCCACACAAATTCTGCAGGCTCCTGTAGCAGAGAAAATGAAAGAGTAGAACAGCCGCCCGCAGATTTCAGAGGGAAAATTGAGAAGGACAGAGCAGCTCAGAATTTCCTGAGGCTGGAGTTTATGCAATAAACGTCGCACTTGATTTGGAATGTTGGTGGCCAGGCTCATCTCAGGAAACTAGTGTTTGCTCTGCCCTTGGACAGCAATCATTTCTCGTTCCTTAAGAAGTTTGGAGTATTGATAACCTGTCTTTGTAAAAATCCATTTAAAAATTTACCTCTCCAGTAGAGAGCGCCTTGTACGTTCAAGACTTCTTTTTTCTTTTGAGCTTTAGAGCAGTCCAAATCATACAAACGAATATGACGTATAACCATGAAGCTGGAAGGAGAGAAGTCTGGTTTTGATTAAGTAGGCAGCAGGTGGCCATGGGCTCAGGTGTGAACAAAGATTCCAGCAAGGTGACAGCACCTTGGGCTCTGACAGCTGTAAGGCCTAGTGCCTGGAGGGAAAAAGGAAACTCCCTGCACAAACTGAGAGGAGGCTTCAGATACTTTTGTGGAAGAGAGAGTTTTTCAAGGATGCTCTGGGAGCATCCTTGGAAGGTGGGAGAAAGAAGAGACAGTGTCTGAGAGGGACAAGTAGGAAGGCGCAGGCAAAGGGTGTTAGTTAAGAAAGGAAGCTTTAAAAACAGCTTGGCAGGATTCTTTGTCCGGAAGAACCAGGCTTCGCTGACAAGAGCGGGTCCACGGACATAACTAGAAAGCGACCCGGGCCTGTTTCCCCCGCTCCATGGTCCATAGATCAGGTGGTTATAACACACCACAGACCGTCTCACGCACACCCACTCAGTGCGGAGACTAGAAATTGGAGATTTCTTGTAGTCAGGACGTCCCAGTGCACGGGAAGAGGGCACGGAGCCTCCCGCGAGTCTCGTGCGGTCCCCACTTCCCTGCAACCCTGCGAGTGACTGTTCCTCCCCTGTCGCCGAACCGCGTGCCCTACTGTCCCCACAGTGACAAGCCGCGGGGAGCCCCGCCCCCGCCTGCCCCTCCTTCTGCCCGGCCCTCGGCCCGCCCCCCGCCCCTGCCTCGCCCCTCCCCTGCACCGCTCCGCCGAGATCGCCCTCTGCTCGGGAGCCCGGTACCCCGGCTCTGCCCCCACGCCCTCGTCCCCTCCGGGGTCGCGGAGCGGCCAGGCGGCCCAGCTTCGGGTCCGCGAGCGCGCTGGTGGAGGCGCGGGAGATGCTAGTTTTGAATCCACCCCTAGAAACCCGTGGGGGAAGCCCTAACCGGTGAACACCGAGCTCCCGAGAAAGGGCTTCAGTTCAGATTCTGGGTTTTCTTGCGTACGTTGAAAGGCGCAGACGTCTCAGCGATTTCTTGCAGGCGGCAGGTCTGAGGAGGCAATGTGGGGTAGACCCGGGTGGGAGGCCGAAGTGGAAGAGCGGGTGCAAGAGAGGAAAAAGGAATAGTGGCATTCTCGGAGGACCGTCCTAAGGACAGACAAATGTGTGAGAATCAATGCGAGAGGTCTGACAGGTAGCAGAGTGGCGCAGCGGAAGCGTGCTGGGCCCATAACCCAGAGGTCGATGGATCGAAACCATCCTCTGCTACAACGTTTTACTGCACGCTTCTTCTCTCCAAAGTTCCAAAATTCAGCAGCCAGGGGAAACCAAGCCCCAAGCATTCGTGGCCGTGACACTACTGCTTCATATTTCTTGTTCTTTCGGATCTCGTTGAAAATTGGCCATTATCAAAATTGTGTCTTTATTCACATTTTTTTTTTTTTTTTTTTTTGTGTTCTACTATTTTTTTATTTATTTTAATTTTTTTTATTATATTATGTTAGTCACCATACAGTACATCCCTGGTTTTTGATGTAAAGTTCGATGATTCATTAGTTGCGTATAACACCCAGTGCACCATGCAATACGTGCCCTCCTTACTACCCATCACCGGTCTATCCCATTCCCCCACCCCCTCCCCTCTGAGGCCCCCAGTTTGTTTCTCAGAGTCCATAGTCTCTCATGTTTCATTCCCCCTTCTGATTACCCCCCCTTTCTTTATCCCTTTCTTCCCCTACTGATCATCCTAGTTCTTATGTTCCATAGATGAGAGAAATCATATGATAGTTGTCTTTCTCTGCTTGACTTATTTCACTTAGCATTATCTCCTCCAGTGCCGTCCATGTTGCAGCAAATGTTGAGAACTCGTTCTTTCCGATAGCTGAGTAATATTCCATTGTACATATGGACCACAACTTCTTAATCCAGTCATCTGTTGAAGAGCATCTCGGCTCCTTCCACGATTTAGCTATTGTGGACAATGCTGCTATGAACGTTGGGGTGCATATGGCCCTTCTCTTCACTACGTCTGTATCTCTGGGGGTAAACACCCAGTAGTGCAATGGCTGGGTCATAGGGTAGCTCAATTTTTAACTTTTTAAGGGACCTCCACACTGTTTTCCAGAGTGGCTGTACCAACTTGCATTCCCACCGAAAATGTAGGAGGGATCCCCTTTCTCCACATCCTCTCCAGCAATTGTTGTTTCTTGCCTTGTCAATTTTTGCCATTCTAACTGGCGTAAGGTGGTATCTCAGTGTGGTTTTGATTTGAATTTCCCTGATGGCTAATGATTTTGAACATTTTTTCATGTGTCTCTTAGTTAATTATTCCCTGCATATTCTCAGACCACAACGCTCCGAAATTGGAACTCAACCACAAGGAAAAATTCGGAAGAAACTCAGATACTATTTTTTTAAGTAGGATCCACACCCAAAGTGGGGCTTGAGCTCACAACCCTGCGATGGAGAGTAGCACGGTCTACCAACTAAACCAGCTAGGTGCCCTTTGTGTTTTCCACTACTGACTATGTATTAAGCACCAGAGACACCTTGTACATATTATCTCATTTAATTTTATCATGACCCTGAAGGGCAGAACTAAATAAAGACTAAGGATTCAAAAATCATCCAAGAATGTTAATCAACAAACCCAGCTACTCCTCTCCAATCTTCCTCTTCTCCGTTCCTCTCCTTCCCCTACTTCTCAACTAGAGTTCAGGGACAGGCTGCAGAGTAAACCAGCCAGAACACTAGGACTTAGGAGAAGGAGATCTACAGACCTGGAAAAGTCTGCCCCCTTCCCCTAAATAGATTCTATTTTCCCCCCCAACAATCAAGAATCAGCCAACTAAGATTTCAGGGGGCTAAAGCAATTCGACAAAGTTCCCAACTTTCTCTTTTGCTCCTACTTAAATAGAGATGCTTTGCACGTTAGAGCACAACATTGCGTAAGCCCCCCCCCCCCACAGAACAGAACAGAACAGAACGGGGCAATCACTTACTCCCCCAATTTTGCCCAGATGGCCAGCGACACTCTCAAGATGATTTCCGAACCTTCGAAGAAGACTGAATCCCAGATCTTTAAGACCGTATGGTTAGGGAGGCATGTAGCAAAGAGAGTCAGAAACCACTGCATCGTGAAGACATTCGTAAGGGGGGGCTCGTATCCACCTCCACTTTCCTTGTTTGCTGTTCTCTGAAGAGTATCCAGGTGCTGAGATAATTCGGGGAGCTTCAGTCTCAAGAGATCTCTGAAGACCGCCATATCCACAGACAAAGCCCGGAGATTATTGACAAAATAGCTCTCGGGAAGTACCTTATCAATAAGGTAAATCATAATTTTCAGTGCATCCCCTTCATTGCCTTCCACTACTTCCAGAATTAGAGCAGCCAGGATGTTAAAGCCTTGGCAGTACCCAACATTCTTGTTCCATCGGGCGTAGGCCAACAGGACCCGTTTTAACACAACCCTGTCCTGCTCAGCCTCCTGGCCACAGTAAGAGCTGCAGCCTGTGCGGTGAAGATCCTTGACTATCTGAATTCCCATCGAGTCATCATCAGGATTACTCCTTTCATTGAAAGTGAAGCGCATGGTTTTGTCCCAATCAATAGCTATACTGTGCAAATAATGATCTGCCAAGGTCAACCAAACCTTTCTCCTCCATTCCTTTGGTATTCCTGTTGATAATCTGGCAACTGCCTTGAGAGCATCATACCACTGCTGAAAACCATTTTGACCTAAAGATGGCTCAAGAGTGAACTTCAACTTTGTGTCAACTCTTCGCTTCTGGGACACAGCCTGCAAGCATGCAGTCACAATATCACAGTTTCTCTGTACTTTGTGCAGAAGCCTGTCTTTTTGCTTCAGCTGCCGAAGTAACTTTGCTGATTGAATGCCAATTCTGTACTTTAGCTCTCGAAGGATTGTCTTCAGTTCATTAATGTCTTTCTGCCGCAGGTACTGCATCTGGTGCCGCTGGCTCGGCCGCTCCTGCAGCTCCTGCAGCACGCGGGAGTCGCCGGCGCTGCCGCGGCCGCCCAGGAACACGTCGGAGCCGGAAGCCTCCGTGGAGCTGTCGAGGCTGTCGCGGCGCCGTTGGCGACCCCCGGGCCCGCGGCCCCTGCCCGCCGCTTCCTCCTCCTCCGCGCAGCTGTACAGCTCGGTGAGCAGCCCGCTCACCAGGGACGCCGTGCGGCTCGTCCGGCCGTCCCGCGGCTCGCCGGACTCCAGGTCCTCCTCAGCCTCCCAGGAGTCCCGGGAGCCCCGAGGCCGCTCCGCCGGGGGCGCCCCTCGCACGCACGGGGCTCGGGGCACTCCGGGAACCGCCTCCACCGCCGCGTCCTCCGGCCCTGCCCTGGGCTCCGGGCGCCCCATCCGGCCCCCGCCTGCGGGAAGGACCTCCATGGCCCGCGGCGTGCGATAGCCCGGCTCCTGCGGCTCCTCCCGCCCTGCCGCGCGGACCAGTTCCGGGAGGAGGCGCGGCCTCATCGGCGCCGGGGGTGCCTTCGGCCGGGCGCCGCTTTATTCACATTTTTAAAGCTCACAACTTACTGGGCAACAACGCACCATCTTATTTACTGTCCATATGCACCGACTCTCCCCCTGCTTCTTTGCCTCTGCAGAGGGCTACCATGTCTCAGGAACGAGCGAAGGCCTCCAGTGACAGGGGCCGCACGCCTTTTCACCTGCCTGGTCCTTCCTGCCTTTAAATGCCGCTCAAGATAAAACGTGGAATTAAAAAATAGAGCAAGTGGATCCAAGCGGACTCCCGTGCGTTGTGGCGAGGGGCGGCGCATTATAGGGTTCACTTCCGTGGAAGGACGGACGAGTAGGCGCAAAGATGGCAGAATTGGTAGAGGGGAGGCTGGACAGGTGAGGGGGACAGAAGGAGGCCAGGGAGACGGGGAGAGGGTGAAGGAAAGGAGCGTGGAGGAAAGGTGAGGAACGACAAGGACGGAATTGCAGAGCTGCGGGTTTCCAGGGAGTTAGGGTCCCGGACAGAAGCCCCACTCAGGAGAGGGTGTCACGTTTGTCTGTCCGTTGCTCTGCCGTTAACATCCCAGGACCCTCCAATATCCGAAAGAAAACACTGTTGGAAAGGACAGGAAGCGAACCTCCTGTCTTGCGCCACAACCTTCCGTCTTTACCCAAGGTTTGGCTCTCCTGAGATTCTTCCCAATTACCGCAGCCATTGGTGGAACCGACACTCCACCCTCCCGGTGAGCAGCCGGGTGAGGGACCTGCGAGTCCCCTGGAAGGCCGGCTCGAACGGCTCGGTCCGCAGTCCTTACTGGCAGGAATATTCATTCCCTCCCCAGTGGGTCCCACCGCGTTCGGAGCCACTTTCCTGTCATTCCTCCTGCAGTAAATACCACCCAGTAATTGTGGAAGGAAGAAAGGCAGGGCTCAAGGCCATCAAGCTCAGGTGTACGCCGCCGCTGGGGTGTGTGACCGGCGCGCCTGGAAGACGCTGGTAATTTCTGAAATCAGGAACAGAACTAGGGCTTCTTGGAGCTCTTAGTTATATATAATGAAGTGAGGTAGAGTCCAAGAGGCCTGGGTAGCTCAGTCGGTAGAGCATCAGACTTTTAATCTGAGGGTCCAGGGTTCAAGTCCCTGTTCAGGCGAAAACCAGTCCTTTTATCTCAGAACTAGGTAAGTGGAGCTCATGTAGAATGTCTCTGCAGTGGGGTATCCCTAACAGCCAAAACAGACAAGGGCATATCCCTGAAATGGTTTATGTTCTAGTGTTTCATTAATATACCTCTTCCCAGAGTTAACTAAAACACGGTCCCACGTGTCCAAGAAGAATTGAACAAGGGCATAATGTAAAAATAATACACTAGTGACGGAATTACTAAGACAGCCATTTGAAAGTTCCCTTGACGTGATTCATTAATCTTGGAATGGCAGGGGAGCATTTGGAGGGGGACCCGACAAGAATTTAAGAGAACAATGGCTCTGTCCCGTCTGTCTCTGAGGTTCCCCACAGTTTGGATGGACTCTTTCTACATCGAAAATTTGTGGCATCTTAAAAGCCCCTGGCTGTAAGAGCCATATTATGCAAACACATTTTGAAATGGTCTTAGCTATCTTTTTTGTCTTAACATTTAAAAGTTGCTGTTGTTATCCAGGGATCTGGATTATGGTTAAAGACCCTGATCCTGGGCTCCTAGCGCATGGTTTCTGTGGGCAGAGTGTTAAACCACGAGGCTGTGAAACAAAGATACTGAGAATTCAGTTTCTGTAATTCTTTATGCTTTTAGCCTGATGATGTGAAGTATAAACACTGCACTTAAGTTCATTGTGTTAGTTCTCTCCTTCTTCGTTGTTATATTATTAGTTTGAAATAATCAGATGTGTGCCATTTTGAATCTCTACCCTGTCCTTGTTCATCTTATTTATGATTTTTGTATGCACAAGAAAGATAACATCATTCTAAGTCAAAACTATGCAGAGAGATATACTGAGAGAAATGTCACTCACCCCAGTGCTTCCCTCGCCTTTCCTCCGTCTCTCTCCGCTCACTCCCACCTGCTCTCTGTGGGTCGACAGTCTCTCCAGCTTCCGGTTTATTCTTCCTGTATCTCTTTTTGAATAAACACACAGATACATAATTTTTAAATGTCCTCTTCTTTCTTAGGCTAAAGATAGTATACTTGATTTTTTAAGTATACTTTTAAGCACTTAATTTTTTCAGTTACTGATAGATGCTAGATATTGCTCTGTCAGTTCAGAGATCTTCCCTGTTCTTTTTTATATTTTTGCCGCTGGATAAGTACTCCATTGTGTAGAAGTAACACCTCTTTTCTAGAGCTTTTAGGTTGTTTGCAATTACAATGTCGCAATGCTGCAACAAATCAGTAGACACACGTGTATTTTCATTCTGTTGAAGGTGGATTTTCAGGGTAAATCACTAGATTTAAGATTGTTGGAAGAACTGATGAGTGCATATGCAATCTTGTTAGATAAACCCAAATTCCCCTCTATAAAGGTTGTATCGATTTGCATTCCCACCAGCAATAAATAAGACTGCCTGTTCCCCAGAGCTTTGACATATTTTTAATTCTTGCAAATCTAAAAGCAGAAAAATGACATCCCAGTTTGGTCTTAACTTGCATTTCTTTACCTATTAGAGAGTTTGGACACATATTCATATCTATAAGGGCCCTTTTTCTATCTTTAAAAAGATTGTTAACATCTTTTGACTATTTTACTATGAAGTTTTAGCATTTTTTTCAATTGCTAATTGCTAATAAGTTGTTAATTGTTTATCTCTCTATATTAGGGATATTAATACTTTATCTGATACGTATTGCAAGTACTCTTTCCTCCTCTCCTCCTCGCCCCAATTTGTAAGCTGTTTTTAGCCTGTTTATCGCATTTTTTGAAATGTCAACATTTTTAGATATTTAGATATATCAAATTGCAGTGCTCACAAATGAATAGACATTTAGCTCAGTGCAATAAAATACCAAGTTCAGAAATCAACCAAATCACATAAGGACCTTTAGTATATGATAGAGAATGCACTTCAAACCACAGGGGCAAAGGTAGGCTTTTTGACGAATAGTTCAGGAACAACATTCCTAGAATTGGAGAGAGTCAAGGCCTTGCTCCAGATGAGGTTTCAGCTTCAGAAAGTGCTGTGGCTGGTTTGTCTTCGTCCAGACCACTCAAAGTTTCTCCATTTCAGCAATGAGGTGGTTTCACTTTCTCATCATTCTGTGTTCACTAGAGTAACACTTCTGGTTTCCTTCAAGAACTTTTCCTTTGCATTCACCACTTGCCAACTGTTTGGCACAAGAGACCCGGCTTTCAGCCTATCTCAGCTTTCGACATGGCTTCCTCACTTGACCAATTCTAGCTTTTGATTTAAAGTGAGAGACATGCCATTCCTCCTTTCACTTGAACAACTAGAGGCCTAATTTCAATATTGTTTTGTCTCAGGGAATACAAAGGCCCAAGGAAAGGGAAAGGATGGGGAACAGCCAGCCAGTGGAGCTGTCAGAACACACACAACATTTATGAATTAAGTTCACTCTCTTATTTGGGCACGGTCATGGCACCTCAAAACAATTACAACAGTAATATCAAAGATCACCAAACACAGGTTGCCACAAATAGAATACTAATGAAAGAGTTTGAAATATTGTTAGAAGTACCAAAACGTGACATGGGGACATGAAGTGAGCAAATGCCATTGGAAAAATGGTGCCCGCAAGCTTGCTCAACGCAGGGTTGCCGCAAACCCGCAGTTTGTAAAAAAAACAATAAAAGCAATAAAGCAAAGCTCAAGAAAGCAAAGTATCCATGTGTATCTTGTGAGGACTTTCCTAGAAGACAAATTGTTGATTTGTTGGGTTATGTAAATGTTTAACTATTTGAGGTTATGACAAACTTTTTCCAAAGCTATAAAAATGGACACCCCTGTCTTAGTCCACTGGGGCTACCATGACAAATGACTATGGACTGGGTGACTTATAGGCAACACAAATTTATTTCTCAGCTTTAGAGGCTGGAAAGTCTGAGATCAAGGCTCTGGCAGCTTCAGTCGTCCGATGAGAGCTTCCTGGTTCATATACCACTGTCTTCTCACCGAGTCCTCACAGGGCAGCAGGACAGGAGAGCTTTCGGGGGTCACCTTTAAAGGGCACTAATCCTATTCAGTAGGGACTAACTCATGACCTAATCACCTCTCGAAGGATCCACCTCCTAATACCATCACACTGGAGAGCAAGATTTCAGCATACCAATTTGGGGTACGCACACATTCCGTGCATAGCGTTCTGCTCCCCGTCATTCAATCTGAGACCAAGGGCCTGAGAGCCAGGACTGCCAAAGGGCAGGAGATCCGTGTTCCAGCTCGAGCAATCAGGCAGGAGGGGCTGAATTCTTTCTCTGCCTTTTTGTTCTGTTGAGACTCTGGAGGGTTTGAATGATGGTCACCCACATTGTGGAGGGCAAACGGCTTTAGTGAATCCACTTATTCAAGTGCTAATTTCATCCAGAAGCACCCTCACAGACACACCTAGAAACAACGTTTAGCCAAATATCTGGGTACCCTGTGATCCAGGCAAAATAACACGTGAAATTAACCCTCATACTCTCTTTGGGCAGTGTATAAAAGGATACCGTTTATTCAAATCCTCTCCAACTGTTGTTATTTTTGTACATTTAATTTTTATCCTATCAAGTGGAAGCGAGTTTATTGAGGAATGGCTTGCATTTTTGTATCACAATGAGGCTGAACATCTCTACACATGTTTGGATTTATACATTTGAATTTTCTCCTGAATTCTGGTTTATTTATTTATTTGCCCATTTTTCTATTGGGTTGATGTGCTTGACTTTTTCATATGTGGGAGTTCTTGATACATTTTTTTCTTTTTCTCTTCAGTTTCTTGCAATTGCAGTTACCCTTTCTCAGTGTAACTTGTTTTCATTTTAAGGGATAATTTGATTAAAAGAAACTATTCGTTTTATACGCACAAACCCATCCAAGTTTTCTTGAACCTGGTAGCATTTCTGTGTCTTATTTAACCAGTCTTTCCAATCTTTGCTGTTCCAATATGCATTCTCGTGAGGTGGCCTCACTTGTCTGTAGATCCTCGTCCTTCCTCCCCCTGCTTCTGCACCTCTTCATATCAAGAGGGCTCCACTCCTCAGGCTGCATTTCCCAAACCAACTTCCCCCCTGTCTGCAGTTTAGTTGAGTGAATAAAATGCACTGATGGGACATTAGAGCACAGAAGGGACAGAGTAGCCGGGTAATTTCTACCCCTCTCTTTCTACTTTGGGCCACATCTCCTGCAGTAGCTACAGAGTCTCCTTGGCTTCCATTCTCAGTGTGATTCAATCTTGGGTCTGGATCATTCCAATCCCCCTCTGTTTCCAAAGGTATGATGGTACTTTGCTTTTCTTTCTTGGAAGCGTTTGAGGAGATCTTCATGGATACAGAGCATGAACTTTTCGAATGTAAGTTACATTTTAGGAAAATGCTGAGATTGGATGATGAGTAGCAAAATAGGCAGCGCTCCCATGTCTGTGCTCACACCGATTCATGTCCCGTGCTCCTTCGTGCTCTGTAACACAGACGCTGGACCATGGAAGCCTCATTCCCCAACTTGCTCAGTCAGGTGGCTTCTGGTTGGGTTTAAATCAATGTTCTGCGTTGGATGGAGGAGAGAAGCGAGAGAGAAAGCAGGCTTTGCTGACCACCACTTGGCCTTGGCTGTATCCCCTCAAGTCATCGAATGTCTTCAAGGCACATCTCCTGTGGTTTCAAGTTCTCCCAGGTAGCCTGGCCTTGGAGCCTCTTGTGGCTTTCCATGTAGATAGTCTCTGTTCCATTGATCACATCAGTTCTTCTATCATGAATGTAGCCACTTTACTATATTACATTTCTCTACATAGTTAACCTAGGACAGTGTAAACAGGTTCCTGATTGATTCATATATATGCTACCGAGAGTTTTAAAGTTTGTTGTTGACATTTATGTCCTTGATCTTTCTAGTGTTAGTCTTTATGCAATTTCATATTTCCATCCATGGGAATACAATATTTTTTCCTAGCTCCATCTATTAAATAGCTTGGATCTCCTCTGCACTGACATGCCACCACTGTCCATATACCAAATTATAGAAACACACAAATCTCTTCTGAGCGCTCCGTCCTATTTAATCAATCAATTTGAGGTTCAGTGTCAGTGCCTGTATTGTAATAATATTTTGATTCCTGGAGTGTCTAATAAGCTCTGCAAGCTTCTTGGCAACCCTCTCCTTATTTTTAGTAAAAGTGTCCTTGATATTATAGGCCCTACACACTTACATACAATTTTACAACAAAGTCTTGGAAATTTTATCAAGTTCTTGGAAAACATTGCTGGAACTTATATGGGAATTATATTGAATTCATAGATCAATTTAGGAAGAAATGATATCATTGAGATATTAAGTACCCCATCCATAAAATTATATACTTCTCCATTTATTTAGGTCTTTAATGTCTCTTTTGAAAATAGGTTATTTTGTCATTTTACCTTTTCTAATATTTTTACATACGCTGTATTTTTAGCAGTTAGTTATGGTCCTCATGTCATTTAAGAGCTTCGTTCTCTTTCTTTAGACAATCTCTTCTGCTTTTTAGTCCAAGCAACAATAACATAGCATTATACACTCTTCCTTCCCACCTCCCTTCCCTTTCACCCACAACCAGTTTTAATCAGCACGGTTCCAGCTCTTGGTGTATACTTTGGTACAATCAACTAAGTTTATGCATAAACACTTTATCTTTTATTCTTAATTGTAGGGGGTTAAATAGCATCCCCTGGAAAGTTGTGTCTATCCAGAACCTCGGAATGTGACCTTACTTGGAAAAAGGGTTTTTTTTGCAGATGTAATTAGTTAAATTAAGATGAGTTCATACTGGATTACAGTGGACCCTAAATCCAGTGACCGGAGTCTTTATAAGAGAGGACACACAGAGACAGTCAGAGGCAGAGACTGGGATGGGTGCAGGCCCAGGAGCCCCGAGGACTGCCCAGAGCCACAAAAGGCTGGGAAGAAGCCAAGAAAGCATCTTCCCTACAGCGTTCAGAGACAGCCTGGCCCCTGACATCTTGATCTCTGACTGTTAGTCTCCGGAACTGAGAGATCGCACATTCTGTGGTTTGTAGTGATTTGTTCTGAGGCTGTAGGAACTGTTGTTGTTCTCTCAGTACACAGGTTCATTTCAGTAATGGGCGTCCAGTATGCCTTCAGTTCTTTGCTACCTTGAGCTGCTATTTTGACTATCTCCTATGAAGCCCCCTGTGCAACTCAATGAGCTGGAATTTCACTGAGGAATATTCCTAATAGTGGACGTTCTGCAACTAAAAGCCTATGCAAAAATAAGAACTCATTTAATGCCAACGCTGCGAAATCTAAGATCTAGATTTTAAGAGTAAGGTCTTATCTGTATTCCATGTAGAAATTCATACATAACATGTGTGATTCTTACCATGACAAACCGAAACAGAGGAAGCAGCTCTAACTCAGAGTGGTCTGAGAAAGCACCCCAGGGGAAGGTGACCCTTGAGGCAAATCTAAAATAAGGAATGAACTTGAAGTGAAGAAGGAGGAAAGTTATTTTGGGGGTGGGGGACTTCTTAAAAATGTTTAATGCATTTCGAGCTGTTGAGGAACATGTCTTTGCTAGGAGTGATAAAACTATGTACGGCAGTGTCTAATCTTTGGTGGGTTGTGGTTTTTAGATTTTTGACGTCACACTGGGAAATCTGTTTTATAGAATTTTATAACAAATGACTCTTGGAGAGTTGGGTGAATCTCCCAGGAATTCCGTGCACGGAAAACAAAGGTCAGGCCCGAACGTGTGAATGCCTCTACAATCAAAACCGCGCCGGCGCTTACACGTTCTCCTCGTTAGTATAGTGGTGAGTATCCCCGCCTGTCACGCGGGAGACCGGGGTTCGATTCCCCGACGGGGAGGGAACAAACGGCTTTCTTTTTGCCTCCGCCCTTTTCAGAGTAACACACTTTCCGGGGGTGGCTCCCTAGATTTGAGGCCGTCCTGCTCCGATTCCATCTCTTGATTTAAGGCGAATTCCCGCTTGTTGGTTTACTCCCCGCCTTCGCAGGGCATCCAAGGCCACTTTCCCTCTGGGACCCTGACTGCGCCCTGGAATCTGCAGGATGTTGCGCCGCGAACTCGGATCTGCACCCGTCGGGGGTGCGCGGGGGCGTCCTTCCCCGCGGCCGTGTGTGCAGGTGCTGCGGCCGCGCCGGCTGCGGGAGGACATGCTTGCGGCCGCCGGGGACCGACACCTGCCGGGACAGGTAAGCTGACGCAGGGCGGTGCTGGGAGCACCCGGAGCGCGGGGCGCGGCGTGGCGGGCAGGGCGGCGCTGGGGACGGAGCCGGGTGGAGGCCAAGGGGCGGGAGCGAGAAGCAGCTTCGTGGTCGCGGAATTACAGGTGTGTCATTCGTGGGCTTGAACTCCTGACTCCCTGCAGCCAGAACGCCGCAGGCAAAGACTATTCTGCTCTATAATTTCTCTATCCTGCGGCCAAAATTCCAGGCAACACCTGACCAAAATCGCTTTCAGGAAAGACAGACCAAAAAAAAAAAAAAAAAAAAAAAGTCCACACGAAGTAGCCATTCAGAGCTGCCTCCGAACTGAGCGGCGGGAAAGGACGAGCTTGGGTGGAGAAGGCAAGAAAATGAAACAGCTCAAAATATTTTTAAGAACGAGTAGCGGAAACCATAAGCACCTTGAATCAGGGATACCCGGGTTTGAATAGAGGCGGCATCGCTTCCACAGTGGGTGACGTCTTAGGGCGCTGCGCCCCCTCAGGCCCCTCCCTTCACCCGTACATTTAGGATAACAATGTCTACCCCATGACTCCTGAGGAGATACTAATAAATGAGTCATTAATGGGAAAGCGGTTAGCAATCGATAGGACAGTAATACTTGAAATTATCTTTTTTTATTGGGCAACATTTACTTGAATTGCTGTGGACAAATATCGTTTGCATTAGTATCAATGACCTACGAGTCAACTTTTACCATACAAAACTCTAGAATAGTTTAGTAAAAAAGAAATTCAGTTAAAGGGGCACACTCAGAACCAAATAATTTCCAAAAGCCTATTAGATAATGTCCAACACTTCACTGAAAGGACACCCACTACTTTTCTGTTGTCCATTTTCAAGACTGACAATTTTCTCTGACACAGGTGAACCTTTCCATAAGTTGTTATGTAGTGGTTCAAACTGAGTAAATATGCAAGCATTAGCAGAGAGAGGTGTTCTAAGCCAGGGTTTCTCACACCTGGGTGTTTTGTCAAATGCACATTCTCCTCTAGTAGATGTAGTGTGTATCTGGAAGTTCTGTATTTCTAGCCAGGTCTCTGGTTATGGAGATGGTGGTGGTGCAGGAAACTCTTACTGAAATCAGAATGTTGCAATACGTTAGAGTCGCCTGCAAGCCTCTAAAACCTCTCCCGGAGGGTGGAACCCTATGCCAATTGAATTAGAATGTCTGGAGGTGGGAGCCAACTGCCAACAGGTGTTGGAAATTCCCAGGTGGTCTCCATGGGCCTCAAAGTTTGGGAGCCATTAGTCATTTCTCTGTCACTGGTTAGTCTGATTATGTTACTGACAGATTCAAATGTTTATTGTATTTAATATAGAATCTAAGTTATTTGTATAGCATAAAAACCCACTAGTGATCTAGCATGGATCATCGTGTCCTACCTACCCATCGTATAAACAAAAGTAGCTTTGTGTCTCTCCTCCAAATCACGGGGTCACCACAGAACGGCACAGGGCACAGTGGGGTAGCATGTTTTAATTCTGCTCCAATTTGCCTTTAGAGACTTTAGCTGGTAGATGAGGGGTAACAGAGAGGGAAGCAAAGAAGAGAGAAGGGGGGAAAGGAGGAGGGGGCTGGGGAGAGGTAGAGAAAAGGAAGGAGGGGGAAATGAGCAGAGGAAAGACCTACTGAAAAGTGAAGGGGGTTCTGAGGGAAATGGTCTTTTCCAGCAGAAGCAGCCCTCTGAAGTGGGTGCCACAGCCCTTTTTTTCTGGCTCTAAAGCACCTGCAAAATCCGAATTATGAAAGTGCAGGGAAAACTCGGAAGGGAGCAACAGACTCATATGCCCTGCCTTGTAATTTTGACCTTCAGCTCTCTTTCCCTGTCTTTCACTTTCCTGAATAATTAAACGAAATCCAGTCATTGGACTTGTCTCTCCTCAAGTTCACAAAGGAACCTCATGTCCTGCTCCTCGTGCCCTGTAAGAATAATGGTGTCCCAGGGCCCCTCTGCTCGGCCCACCTACCCACTTTCTGCAATCACTGATTGACTCCAGTGAAAACACTCCTAAATGGAACCTGTTCTTGTTTGAGCTCGACTTTTCTCCTTCATTTCCCATGCAATTGTGCACATAAGTCTGCTGTTTAACAAATGCACCATGTGGAGGTTAAATGATCAGCTCAGTGATAAAGCACTCTGGTCCCAGTCTGGGGCCCTAGGTGATTGATCCACACTTTTGGGAGACGTTGAAGCTGTAGATTCCTTCAGCTTGTCTGGGAGATCCCATCCTTTCACCGACTGAATTAAGACTCAAGGGCAGGCCAGAATTCGACCTGGAGAGCAGCAGACTTTTAATCTTCTAGTATGTGTTTCTGTGCTGTTTGACATTTCTATGTCAGGCACTAGAGCATCTAGATACAGAGGATTCCTGTTGCCCTGTCTGCTGGAGGATTTCCGAGGTCCAGTTCAAGGGGGGGGGGGGAGCCCACGACTTTTCAGACATGGTATTCTTCTCCTGAGTATATATGACCCAGTGGAAATGAAGGAAACAATGATGAAGCAAACGCAATCTTGCTTTGCACACAGAGAACCCAGCAGGTGAAAACCTTGACTTTTTGTCCAAAACCCAGTTAAAATCTTATAAAAATCTATAGTACTGGACAAAGAACGAATGCAAAGAACCTCATTTCCAGAGCAGTTACAGCGTATTTAAATCCCAGAAAGAGAGTAGCTTTTTTAAAAAAGATTTTATTTTTAAGCAATCTCTACAACCCACTGTGGGGCTCAAATTCACAACCCTGAGATCCAGAGTCACGTGCTCTACCCACCAAGCCAGCCAGGCACCCTGAGGAGGGTGGCTTTTTAATGAAAACACGAAGTGGACGGCTAACACAACCTCAAAATGTGTTGGGATTTTAGTTTGTCAACTGTGTTTTGCAGAGTGGGCAAGACTTGTACCATCTGGGGAGCTGGGGAAACCCAGAAATCAGAGAAAATGCCACTACTCTGTTTATATTGTGGTAGGATCTAATCAAACTGGACCCCACCTTCCAGGGAGTCACCCCCACAGTAAGCAAGGGAATTTAAAAAGGGCAGAATTCATAGTAATTCGGTGACAAGTTTTTTATTGATGATATCTTTCTTCCTATCACCCACAATTCCCAATTCCCTTGCAAAGCCTAGGACTGGTTTGATTCAATAATTAAAGGAAGCTAGATTAGGCCTGAAAGTCTGTAAAGGCAATGAGTTCATTTGGGCCACACGTAGGGTCCCTCTTCTGCATGTGGCTGAAATAAAAGATGTATCTGACGCCTGAACAGGGGCTTGAACCCTGGACCCTCAGATTAAAAGTCTGATGCTCTACCGACTGAGCTACCCAGGCCCTGGTGAGGGGGGGTTACTTTATCTTATAAATAACTAAATTCCAAAAACAGTCTGGATTAGCAGGAAGGGCTGGAGTGAGCCAAGATTTCAGGAACTTCGAGGACCCTCCAAAAGTGTGGCTCAATTACCCAGGCCATCGAATCCTTAAGCAGATCGCGTAACGGCCACAGTGTACACGGATTCGACAGCCGGTTCGTGCGCACAGCTACGGGGAGAACGGAGGTTCTTCCAAGGGTCAATCGTTGCCGAAGGGGATTCGCGGGTCTGGGCAGAAGGACCCTCGGAGACAGTAGTTATTACCGAGATGGTTGAAGAGCGGAGGCGCAGGCTCCCTCACCAGCCCGTGGGGGAAGCCGGGACGAGGCGACCAATTTTAGGAACGATGGTGGAGTAATCGAGGAGCGTCTTCAAGAGAGTGAAAGAGAAGGTGGAGAAAGAAGAGGAAGCTTTTGACCTTGACACAGGCCCGGGAATTCCGTCTGGTTGTTCCCTTCGGTATCTTCCCGGTAGTTTCGGAAATGGGATGTCTGGGTTCTCCAGGGCAACGGGGGAAATGGAGGGCTGCCTGTAGCTTTCTCCTCCACATTTCATCGTGAGCCCCAACTCGTTCCAAGACAGGGATGGCCGGCAGGTGAGGAAGTAGTGCTCGTGGTTCCTTAGTTACTGGTTCATGAAACATTTTTTGAGCCCCTGTAGAGAGACACCGTGGGGACAAAAATCCCACCCCAAGGGCGGCCGCAGCGCCTAGTTCCCTGGGGAGCTGTACCCGCCCTGCGCTGTCTAACCCAGGACTACTTACTTTTGAGTCAGAAATTATTTCATCATTAATTTAAGACGTTCTTTATTGGTTTTTCTATTCATGAAGACAAGTGCAATTTTGACCAAATGCGAAGAAAATCATGCATGAACTTCATGCGGTGCCCATGACGCCAAGTACACGCAACAGTGTGCAAGTGTTACTTTAGTAGGTAAACTACACACAGAATTTCGGGAATTACAAACACTGTGACGGACATACACCCGGGGAAAAACATTTAGTCATTTTGACTTAACCTAAAAAAATAAACCAGCCCTCCAGCCTCCTCTTGGAAGGGCAGTTCCAGTACTTCCGACGGGTGGGTAAAGGGAGCGCTTAAGCCCCTCTTCCCCAACCCCTCCTTGCCTGTGCGCGCTCCGAACCTCCGCGCCCGGCTCGCACTCTGCGCGCCTCCCCCCTGCGCCACCGCGTCAGCCTCCGGCTTCCTGCAAACGCGCCCTTTCGCCCCCGCGCTCTGCCGAGTGCCGCTTGGGGCGCGCAGTGCGGCGCAGGTGCTGCGGGCGCAGCCAAGCCCCCCCGAAGCGGATTACAGTCCGTGTGTGCGGCGCCCTCCTCACAGGGGTGTCAGGATGGCCGAGTGGTCTAAGGCGCCAGACTCAAGCTTTCGCTTCCCGCGCTCGGGGCTTCTGGTCTCCAGATGGAGGCGTGGGTTCGAATCCCACTTCTGACATGCCGACTCTTTTTTTTTTTTTTTTTTTTCTTTTCCCCCTGCCATCTTCAAATTTAGCAACTTTTTAAAAAATTTATTTATTTATTTATTTATTTATTTATTTATTTATTTATTTATTTATTTATTTTTGATGTAAAGTTCGGTGATTCATTAGTTGCGTATAACACCCAGTGCACCATGCAATACGTGCCCTCCTTACTACCCATCACCAGCCTATCCTATTCCCCCTACCCCCAAATTCAGCAACTTTTTAAAATTAAATCACAACTTCCTTTTTAGGCAGCAGCACCGGACCTTATCCTTCCTCCCTATTACTACCTGCACTTCACCCTTCTCAGGCCGGTGCTGTTTAGACGTCTTTCTCCTTTGCCTGCCTTTTCTTCCTCCCTCCTTTCTTTTTCTTTCTTTCTCTCTTCCTTTCGATATTTATGATGTTAATAAGTATCTATATGGAATAATAGTAATATGACAGTATTTAAATGTAGCTCTTACAATATAGATGAGGTGAGGGTTCTAAGTTCCTGTTTCCAGCATTTTCACTGTTCTGTAAGTGGCAGGTGTTTTGAGCATTCTTCCGCCCTTCTCCTGCGTTCCCTCCCTCTCCATTGTCTTCTCCTGATCCTCTTTTTTCCTTTTCCTACCGCCCTCCCTCTTCCCCTTCTTGCACACCTTCTCCCCATCACTTCTCTCTGCCAGTCTGAGGGCGTGGGCTGTGGAGTGAAGAGTTTGGATGCGATCTATTCTGTGTCACGAGATCATCAAGAGGCACAGGAGAGGCAGAAGGGTTAGAACGGGGGTTCTCAACCCCGGGGTGATTTTGCCCTACTCTCCATGGACACTTGACAATGTCTGCAGATACGTCTGACTCTGTGTTTGTGTGTATCTAAATACATACATATAAAGATATACTAAGATTCATTTTAAAAACAGTGTACAAAGGATTAAAAAAAAGTCTGAGATTGTCCTTTTTAATTGATTTATTTATAGGAAAAGAACATACAAATCCTGGTAGGAAAATATGTGCAAAAGAGCAAAATTAGAATTTTTTTCTACATACCAAGTTATTTGTGCCAAGTTAACCAAAGTTCTTTTTTAATTGCAAAATTTCTGTTACCTCTTTATACTCCTGGTATATATTTTTTTAAAGATTTTATTTATTTATTTATTCAACAGAGATAGAGACAGCCAGTGAGAGAGGGAACACAAGCAGGGGGAGTGGGAGAGGAACAAGCAGGCTCCTAGCAGAGGAGCCTGATGTGGGGCTTGATCCCGTAACGCCGGGATCACACCCTGAGCCGAAGGCAGACGCTTAACCGCTGTGCCACCCAGGCGCCCCTATACTCCTGGTATATTTTTAAATAATTTTAAGAAAATTTACTTATCTGTAAGTTTCTAATAATCACTGTTATTATTGCTGTGGTTTTTACATGTTATCTATTTAACATGCCTTGTTTTTACAAAGTTACGACTTGTGTTCATGTTTTGTCTCTCATGACAACTCATCTTGACTTGATTTCCCCAAGTATAGGCCCTAAATTCAGAATAGTAAAAACTATAAAGATGTCTTTTATGCCAGAATTCTTTAGGTTTCCTAGAATGACTTCCAAATAACACAAAGATTTGTTCTTCCACTTTATAAAAAGGAAGACTAATAGAAATAATTAGGTTTGCTTTGTCATCTTTCAGACTTTAACTCAGAAATATTGTGAGAATTATTTTATCAAGTTTAGGATTTTTAAAAAAGACTGAAATTCAAAAGAGAGCAATATTCCTGGGTTAAGTATGTATAAATGTGTCAGTTTTCTGGGGCTGCTATAACAAAGCAAACTGGGTGGCTTAAAAACAGACATTTATTTCACAATTCTGGAGGCTTGAAGTCCAAAATCAAGATGTTGGCAGGGTTGGCTCCTTCTGTGGGCATTGAGGGGAAGATCTGTTCCAGACTTCCCTCCTCGGCTCATAGATGACCATCTTCATGTTCACATGGTTATTTCTCTATCTCTTCATATCATCTTCCCTCTATGCATATAGGTCTATGTGTCCAAATTTCCCCTCTTCAAACAGACACAAGTCGTATTGGATTAGGGGTCATCCTAATGACCTGATCTTCACCAAATTAATTACACCTGCGATGACCCTTTTCCAAATAAGGTCACATTCTGAGTTACCGGGGATTAGGACTTCAACATATGAATTTGGGGGGTGGGGGCACAATTCAATTCATAACCATGAAGTAAAATATATTAATATAAATACATTTGGATGATCTTTTACTTCTCAGCTTATAGAAAACATTCACGTTCAAGCATAAAGATACAGGTATTAAAGTTGTCTATAAAGTGTTGGTCACTCGGGGACAATCATAGTGTACTTTATGACGTACAACAGAGGTCCTGGAGGTTTGCCAACATCCTCAGTGTTTATGATGTGTTTCTCCTCACAGGATAATCTTTAACTACACTCCACAAATGGTTTGTTATACTGCAAGAAGGGATCCCTCTATCTTCTGTTCTGCTGGTGCTGATTAACTTAATACATTAGCTGGAGCTATAGTCTTACTACTATTCCAAAGACAAGTTGACTACAGTCTTAAATGAGGACTGATGAGAAATTATTAAAGGCACAGCCAAGGATGTTTCGGAGGCTTATCTGACCTGCTTATGCTGTAATCCTCTCAAAACTGTAAAGACATGAGAGTCAAGCCTCAAGACCCCTTTCTTTACACATTCTAAAATTAATTTTATTCCATTGTACCAAAAACAGATATAAAAATGTTTACAAAATCACTGTATATACAAATATGTATTGTGCATATAAAATGTGGATAAAATGCATATAAAACAATTTTTATATGGATCAAAGCATTCTCTTGTCAAAAAGCCACAGTTTTAGCCATAGCAAAAATGTTGCTTGGCTCATCTTTCCTACATGGCAAAACCTGCATTACTTACGTGGTGATGTATACTCTATTACCCAGAATTGTTACTAAAGAGCTTCATAAGATATTAATGGTTACGCAAATTCTCCATTGCCCACATCATCTTTGTTCTTCAGGAAAGACAGAAAGCATAAATGGAAATATCAAACATAATCTTGCCAAACTTTCAGAAATTCTTAAACTTCCTTAGCCGAAAGTATTATTTTTGGTCTTAATA
Organism: Ursus arctos; assembly: GCF_023065955.2. Lineage (NCBI taxonomy): Eukaryota > Metazoa > Chordata > Mammalia > Carnivora > Ursidae > Ursus > Ursus arctos. Next base: position 2,088,015 of record NW_026622997.1, read on the forward strand.
ACAGTGAGATAAACTCCTCCTGTAGTCCATTAACTTTCTACCTACCAATCAATGACTAAATATCATGAATCTGAGAATGTTGCCTCCAGTCCCGGTCTCCTCCCTCTTACAGGATATCACAGCTAAAAATCACAAAAGACGTACACAGAACACAGTCTCATAGTCAACAAATATCAGAAATATTTCTACAGCATCCTCTGAAATACCTCGTCAGGTTTAAATCCCACCCTGAAATAAAGAAATTGTCAGATTGGAAAAAGGAGAAGATCCAACCATTGGCTGTTTATAAAATATGCATTTTAAGAGAAAGACACTGAGAAGATTGGAGGCAGTATCAATGATGTGTTAGGAAATGTATCAAGTGATTTGTTTCACCAAGTCCCATCTATAATCACATTTTTTATTTTATTGCTTTTTAACTTCGGATCTTGTAAGTTTATTTATTTATTAGGAGAGGATCTACCTTGAATATTTGCATTCCCTCACACACAATCACACTGCTGCTCCTCAGAGCCAACCCAGGGTCTGCCTGCTTCCTGTCAGTAAGACCTTTGTTTAGTTATCTAACTATAAGTTGGTATGAAATGTATTATCATGTCTCCAAACACAAAAATGATATAACTGAAAGTCAAGTCAAGATTGTAAGCAGTGACTATATCTCTTTCACTATAGTAAATTTCAGTTACTATATATTTAAAATGTAACTTAGAGGCTAGCGCTCATCAGAAGTTTTTAAAGATCAGATACATGTACATAGTATAACATGATGGCTATCGTGGTGAAAAATTAGTACCTTTGTCACGTTACATAGTTATCATGTCTTTTTAGTAGTTGGAAAAGTCAAATTCTGGTCTCTTGGCAAGTTTGATGATTATAATATAATATCGTTGTCTGTGTTTATTTGCTTTTTATGTTTATTTGTTTTTAAAAAGTGGGCTTTTTCACTTTATAGGAAACCAAAGGATTTATTTTTTGGAGTGTTTTGGCTACTTGGTCTATGGATGATGGGTCTGCAAATAGAGACCAAAATAACCACTTTATGGTTATCTCTGTGGATTTTTTTTTAAGTCAGTGACAGTCTACTATTGCAGATAGAATTGGGCAAAGCCATTTCAAAACTTTTTTTATTAAATCCTTTTTAGGCAAAACCATTTTCTCCATCTTTATTTCTTATTCTCACAGACTTTCTCCATCCTTCCAGAGAAGCTCCTTTCTTGCCAAGAGAGAGTGGTCACTAAAACTTGTTCAGACATTTGTGGTGCCTTCTTCAAATCTGTGATCTAATATTCCATTGGTCCTTTTTATTATTATTCATCTTTTAGTTATCAGAGTCCAAACTTATGAGACTTTCTTCATAGAAGTCTTTGCTTACATCCAAGACCAGAGTCAGTTTTAATGTCCTTCCCTCATGACCAGGTGCCAAGTCAGCCTTATTCACCTCTTGGCTTCCAAAGGCATAATTTTAGATTATTTCATTCCTAGTGCATTTGCATTGCTCTGAAGTAGAACTTCTGAGAGACAGGATGAGAGTAGGTAAGGTTTTAAGTGGGATTCTGCAAATACAGGGTATTAATGCCTCATGTATGTTAAGGGAAAACAACAACAACAACAACAACAACAATATCTCCCCAAGTGCTGAGGTGATATAGGGATCTTAGAACAAGTTTCCAGAGCCTAGGGCAGCTGTGCCCTGTCCAAACTGAGGAGATGCTGACTGAACTTTTGGGAAACCATCCTTTACCCCTTTGTGGTTTCCCACTAAATTCTGCAGGGTACTGCTCTTTTCCGAGAGAATCCTATTCTTTCTCCTCTTTTCTGCCACAGAAATGTGGACTATGCATTGCTGTCCTAATGTGGAAGCCGGGGCCGTCTCTTACACAGTGGACTCCAGTCCAGCCACCTCACCGTCTGCTGCAGGAAAGTGTCACCAGCTCCTTCTCCTACCAATCAGTCACCTTGCCTCATAATTTTAGTTTCCAAATGAGTGCACGAAAGTGGTGTAAGATAAAGTATTGACCCAGAACTGTGGCATTAATAGGACAACTCTCCAAAACTAAGCCAAGCAATTTCCTGTATTATTCCCCCACTCTTTCATACCTGTGCCCTGGAAGGACTCTCTCCATTTGGCAAGTGGAGAGCTTACCGGTCAGGGGCCAAGGGTGGGGGGTGGGGGGGAAAAAGCACCAGCAACTGCAGGATATTGAGCTGGGAACCTTCTGGATGGACCTTCTGTATTAATTTATAAGTATAAAGGGCCGATGTTCTTGCATATAAAAGGTAATACAGGTGGTGAGGATACACAGAGAGACATGAAGACAGAAAGGCAAATTTCCAGCTGGGCATCTAGCTGTGGCTTTGGCTCTAGTTTCTGTCACATGTCCTGTTCCTGTGCTGATCTTTGAAGATGTCTAATCTTGATATTAATAGTTTAACATTCGCCAAGTTGCCTTTGGTATTCATATCAGGTCTGAAAATTAAAAAATGATATTACTAAATCACAAGACAATTATTTGAGGCTGATAAGGTATCAATACATGAGGCTGGCCTGTAAACCTTCCATTAAAAGCAGCAGATGCAATTAGGGAGCAATCAAGGTTAACAGTTTACAGGAAAGAATTAACAACCTTAAAACCAGGAAGTGGTCAGAATCATTGATTATATGAGAGATTCGAACTCGATGTGGTATCACTTTACAACTCTTAGATTGCTAAGCTTCCTGATGCCACAGATTGGTTTTTGCGGCTACTCAGTTTTGTTGAAAATCCTGCATCCGTCCTGGATAGCAATCCAGCACCCATCAAGCCAATCAAGATATATGTATAACATGTCCTCTACCTTCTGTGTCATTTGGGGTATATCCAAGTCCCCGAAGGGATGTGTGTGAGGATGTTTGGGCAGAGTTACTTGCAGTGTCAGGAACTAAGAGGACACCTTCTTGAAGCATTAAAAAAGATAAATTATGATAGATGCACCCTATGAGGTTTTGCTCAGCATTTAAATGACATATAAATAAGATAATGACGGTTATGGAAAAAGTCAGAAGTAGAATATGTACACAAAGTATAATTTTTGTAATATAAAAAGGATATGCACAGGGGCGCCTGGGTGGCACAGTGGTTGGGCGTCTGCCTTTGGCTCAGGGCGTGATCTTGGCGTTATGGGATTGAGCCCCACATCAGGCTCTTCTGCTATGAGCCTGCTTCCTCTCCCACTCCCCCTGCTTGTGTTCCCTCTCTCGCTGGCTGTCTCTCTCTCTCTGTCGAATAAATAAATGAAATATTTTTTTAAAAAAAAGGATATGCACAAAATATTATTACATATTCTGTAAGAAAATATGTCCTGTTTTAATGTAATAAAAATGTAAACACTTAATACATTAAAATGGTTCCTATGAAGATAAATGATATAGAGAATATTATATGTAGATGAAAAGAAACCAATCATTTGATTAAGAGGACCCTTAAACAGACCCGTGAATAGATCAGATAATCTAAAAACCTAACAAAAGTTCTATGAAATGTTGAAAATAATTGGTGTTCTCTGTGGTACATTATTCTTTTAATGAAAATTCTACTTCCACCCATGAAGGATTAACAGCTAGGAGAGTTGTCCTCTGGCTATGCAAAAATTAGAAAACCAGAAAAATGTGTGAAATAACCATTAGAAAACAGAGTTTAGGAAACAGGCCGTGCAGGATTGTGATCCTGGAGGGAAGGTAAACAGAAAAGGTGTGTCTGTGATTGCACTAGCCAGAGTTCCTAAGAAGAAAAAGGTAGTGGTGTTTACTATACTAGGTATCAAGACTTATTAGAAAACTCATCTAATTAAGAGCATAAACAAAACATGCAAGGGAATAGAGAATTCAGAAATCATCCACATGTGTAAATTTAATATTAGACAATAGTGGCATTGCAGCTACCTTAAGACATTGTAATTTACTGAGAAATCTGTGCAGGAATAAACAGGGGTCAGAGGCTGTGAGACCATCACCTCATTCCGCCGCCGGACGTGCTAGACATGTGATGTATGTGGTATGAGGAGTGGGCAGTGGGCGGCATTCTGCAGGAGGTTAATCATTACAGTGGCTGATCGCGGTGAACGGACCCATCACTGCCAAACTGTACAAGCTGAGGAGGAGAAAACCCACCATACCACATGATATGGCCAAGAAAAAGGCTTTATTGGAAGATTGATGAGCCCACGCTCAACATGCAAAGGTAGAGGTCAAGCAATTCTCCCCTTTATAGCACAGAGAACTGCCAGATGCAGGTGCTGCTGGAAATACAGTGGGTCTGTAGCCCTTCTGTTTCTTTCCCGTATGGCAAACACACACACACACACACACACACACACACACACACACACACTTCTGAAAAGATGCTTGCAACTAGGCACCAGTGGACCGAATTAAGGAAGTAATGTTCTAGGACGGAAAGAAGACTTATTTTCTGGCTCTATCTCCATTTCTACAGTTGAAAGGTGGGGGGACCAATTTTTACTGCTCTCATCCACCATTCATTTAAAAGCAGATTAAATTTTAGTTAAGTTTCCGGAGCTGAAAACTCGCACTACCCGTGAGCGCCTTGGGTGGGGAGGGGACCCGCAGACTTGGGCTGAGCAACACCTGCTGGAAGACCCAGGGGGTTTCTAACGGCCGCTGCAGGATTCTTGCAGACACTGTGGAACGCCTGCCCACGAGCCTCCAGCCAAGACCGAGAAAATAGCAAGCTGGAAATTATTTTTCATGACGAAGAAATAATTACTAGTATTTATTTCAATACTTAACCTTCGCTAAGCGCGTCCACTCCCTTTCCCTCTATTCGATCACTGAAGCTCTGTAGACACAGGTAGAATTGTTTACGAAGAAGTTGAAATAAACCGTAGTGAGAAAGCTGACTGTGGGCAAAACATCCAGATCTTACAGGAACAGAGAGATTATTGGAAGGGAATTCCCTTGATGACAAAACACTCACGACTCTGGCGGGACTCGAACCCGCAACCTTTGAATTCCTTCATTGCAAGCACTAGAAGTCCAATGCGCTATCCATTGCGCCACAGAGCCTGTGAGCAGCAGTGTTTGGCTGGCGCCCTAAGGTCGTTGATTGTTTGGTTATTACTATAATACATCTCTGGAAACTTTGCTCCAGTCACTGCGAAAGTTCAAGAAACACAGAAACAAGACAATGCACGGGACACATAGTAGCCGATGCGGGGAGTTTCTGATCCTCCCAGCGATCATTGTCCTTTGTCTCTGCAAGGTAAGGAAGAGTTTGATCAAGAATCAAAAACCACGTCATTTCATCCGGCCAATGCACGCTCGGGACCGTGGGCTTCGCGAAAGGGAATTTGGGGAACTCCCAGCAAGCGGCGTTGGAGGACTTTCCTAACACGTCGCAGGGTCCCCCTCCCTCCCCTCGGGCTCCAGTCGGGGGCTCTCCCTCAAGGAAGGGAGGCCCTTCTCGTTCGCACCCGAGCTGTTGTTGGAAAACGTGGCTTCCGTGTGTCATTTCGCTCAGACGGATCACAGAGCAAACGATGACACTGCGACCCTCCGATTTTTAAATGCGTCCAGGCATCTTTGGAAATACTCCAGGTTTCCTAACTCGGGAATTTTCTTTGCTGCCTCTGTTCTGTTCGGCTGTGCGCTCCAGCCGCCCGGGCTCCTTCAGCGGCCGTCGGTCAAGGGGGCCCGGGTCCTGTGGACAGACAGGGACGGACTGCAGGTGCGGTCACCGAGGGGGAACTCTAGTGTGCAGGGTCCGGGAGCTGCGGCGAGCTGAGCAGCCGGAGGGAGTGGTTCCAAGGACAGAAGAAATCTCAGGCTGTTTCTGAGACGACTCAGTGCAGTGCGACCCTGACACGCGGGATCCAGGCCAGGTCCTGCGCGCGGGGTCCAGAAACTTCGGGGTCAGGAGCCTTAAGACCCTGCCGCCAGGCTCAGACGCTAGTCAATAACAAGCGCGGGCGAGTGGCCTCCCTACCCCGCCTCCCCGCCGCCTCCGGGGAAGAAAATCGTAACTCTGAGAGTTGCCGGACAAAACCCGAGCTCCGAACCGACTGTCTGCAAACCTGCAGAGCAGAAGGGACGAGTGTTCACCGGAGCTGGAGGCTAAGCGGGGTGAAATTTCCTGCAGCGCCAGAGCCCGGGAGCCAGACGTGGAGAGCGGTTTCGTCCTATTTCCTGGATGTTACGTCTACACCTACATATGCGCTTACCGGTCGGAATTCTTTCCTCTTCTTTTTTTAAGGTGAAGTATCTGAGATCCGCACGTAGCAGTCAGTGGGGAAGATCAACTCTGGCAATCCGGAGATATAACTAAGGTACTGTAGACCGCTTAACTGAGATAATTAAACCCACATACTGTTAGTTTCGGAGGATTCCGAAGCTTTCAGGTGAAAGGAGGTCGTTTGGGGTGGGCAGTGGTAAAACTGTATTTGTCGTTACTTTATGTCTGCAATCAAAAAACTGTTCACTTGTAAGGGCTTCTTAACAAAAAAGTAAGATGCCTTAGGCTGTAGCGTAATTATCTCAGGCAGCCTGTTGCGACAGGTATCTGTAACAAACCCCAAAAGCAGTGGTCGGTGGAATGCAATATTCCTCTGTACCGTATTCCCTCTTCTCTCAGTAATATTAAAAACCCATCTGAGAACATGTTTTCAAATCAATAATTTGATGCAGAGATGAGACCTAAACATTATTTTTATTATAAAGTCCTCTAGTACGTTTCTCCATCATGGGCTACTAATTATGCACCCACATTCTCAAAATACCTTGTAGAGGGTTCCAGTATAGATCATGTGGGATCCAAACAGTTTGGTGTAGCACAAAAGACCCTGTTTTACCTGGCATTTGTTTATCGGCACAGCTCTAATGCTCTGCCCCCGCATCTTCTAAACTGTGCTGTCCAATTCACTGGATTCACTACTTTGGTTTCCTGAAAACCCAGACCCCTCAGGCCACAGATTTTGTGTGAAAGCAGAGTTTGCTTTTTTCCCCAACCATCCCCTCTCTTCCTATTCCTGAACCTATGAACTGTGCTCGTGGGTGACCCTCTACCTCACTGATAATACCTTCCACAAGGGGGAAGGCACTGGGTCCAGACCAGCAGTACACCCCTGGTCATCCTTGTTCATGGGAAACGACAGGCCTTTTTGGTGGCTCAGGGAATTGATTTGCTGCTTTTCAGACTGCTGTGATAACTGACTGAGCAACAATGGACATCTTTAAGAGTCAGGTTTGTTTTCCCTCCACAGTCTCCTATACACACACTTTATGGCCACCTCTGCCCATGTAGACATTATGACATGATCAGTGATCAGAGATCCGTCCCCTCCAATCTGAGCGTGTGGAAGGGCTGGTGCTATTAGTCGTACGGATACTCTTTGCTACACCTTTACTCGCAGACCTTCCTGACAGCAGATCCATGTACTAACTTCCCTGAATAATAGATTCTTCTCTCTAAATAAACATTTTTGATGAAACTACCTAAATCTCTCACTGGCTTACCCCTTAACAACCAGTCAGCAGGGTTGGAGCATCTGCAGGCAAACCCCAAGGAATTTCAAATCCTTTAATCACCCTACAGGCCCCTTCCACAGAATGTTAGCTCTTTTGGGGAGTACGTGGGGGGGAATCTTAAGCAGACTCCATGTTCAGTGAGCCCACAGTCCTGAGATCATGACCTCAAAACCCTGAGTTCAAGACTTGAGCCAAAATCAAGAGTTGGATGCTTAAGCGACTAAGCCACCCAGGCGCCCCCAGCATGTTAACTCTTGATGAAAGTGCGGGATAGGCGGGCTGCTGGCCACATGGGCCAAGGTGAGATACTAGTGAGCCTGGCGCACCTGGTGCGGGGAGCGTGGACACACATTTAGTTTTGCAAGAGAGAATCTCATGCCTTAAGCAAGGTTTCTTGAATTAAAGAATGCACCCCTCGTAAATCAAGAACCCATAGAGGATGGTGAGATTCGGCTTCCTTGACCTCAGTCCATCCTACAGGCACCGATCTGCGAGGACCTGTGGGTTCACGTGCAAGTCCGGGGAACCGCAGAAAGCCGGGTTGCCGCTTAGCGGCGCCTCGGGCAGTCCCGGACTTGCAAAACCAGGTGGGAGAGGAGCGGTCCTGAAGGGCACTCACCTGCGTTACTTTCACAGCTGAACACGGAGCTGGGACTCGTTAGATGGTGTTTAACTGGGTTGCTCAACCCCGGCCCCGGGCCCCCGTCCCCAACGACACCACCCCAGAGCAGGAACTTTCCGAAGAGCCGGACCCAGTGACATTCTGTCGCGCCCAGAGCTGAAAGGACAGTAGAAATGCGTAAGTACCGGGCAAAGTTGAGCCATAGTCTAAATCGGGTTGATTATGGGCTTAGAGATTAAGCGGTTCCTAGGGGAGGGTGTTGAGCCAGCTTCCTTTTAGTGGTTGTAAACTTAGATTCCGGTCCCCGATGCTGGGGACAGAAGTGCCCTTGCTGGGGACACAAACAAGGAGATCCCTCAAATGTTCAGATCACAAGGGAAACGTTCCCTCAAGCCCTTGTCCACAAAACTCTCATTTGCAGTTAAGTGCCGCCGGCTTCTGTCTTCCTCGTGGTGACGGGAATAATATTTCCTTCTTCATATTCTCACAAGACGTCCTTTGTTCCTGCACCATGGCACTTAACACACAGACATTTCAGCTCGTTTGGAGCTTGAAAACACTCGACCGGGCAATTAACTTTGCAAAACATTTTCCTACGGAATTAATCCTAACTACAGAAAAATGTTTCGTGCACAAAACCTTTTCATCATGGTATTTTTAAAAAACGGATAACAGTAGCACAGCAGGAATAACACAGATGTCCAACCAGGGGTAATATTTCCTGGATTCCGACTTCATCTGAGTGATGGAACATTAGAAAGCCACTAAAATGACGTTTGAGAAGTGACTGAAAAAAAGTGTTGATGATATAATATTAAGTTAGTAAAATACAAAACCGAGACAGATAAAAGCAGCCCCCGCCACGTGGGAGCTGACCTGGTATTCTCAGCTAGGCCTTGATGTTCTTCTGTTGAACAGCAGCAATTTCACAGAACGCAGATGTCAGACCAGGCCCTTCAGTGACCATTGATGGATCAAGATGAAAATAAGATCACACTGCCATCCTTCTGAACACAAACACAAACGTGAAACACACACAAAACAGAACCAGAGACACAAATATTGTTAAGCCACAAAAATGACCTAAAGTGTCTTCATCTTGTCCAATATGAGTGATGACAGCTTCTTGGTCAATCCTAGTCTTAGCATTGCTCTGGTCTTCCTTCCTTCAGGATAGGATTTATTAAGCTATCCAATCCTAGAATCACTCCCTGTTTCCAGACAGCATCCCGTCCAGGGGAGCTCTGTTTCTTTAAATGCCTCAAATCACCTACCACAATACTAAACCCTCTGACTGAGATGCTCCCAGGGGTCCCCACCATGTCTGTTCTTGATTGCTACAGGAGTAATAACCCAACCTATTCAACTACTTATGTATTCCTGGAGGTTTTGTCTGGAAGATATTGGCACAATTTATGTTTTGTATGACTTCAACTATCCCCCCCCCTTTTTTTTGCACTCAAAATACTGGGAGAGGGACCCAGCTCTCTCTCTTAAGCTCGCTCACTCTCCTATCTTAAGAGCATACTTTTTGCTTTAATAAACTTTCCCACTTTTGTTACTAAAAAAAAAAAAATACTAGAGGAGGGGATGAGGGAAAAAGAAAATATACCCAAGTGCTTCTGTTGCAAGTTTCTGGTAGGAGTGTGGGTTATTTGTTTTTTCCACCCCCTTCCATCCCAGTGTGAGACAGTCCTCATTACCCAAGAGTCTTCTAATCAAGAAGGAGAAACATCTACTTTACTTGGCACAAGAAAGATGAATTCTCTACCTGTAGACTCAAGGACTTTGATGTGGAATGTTCTTCAATAGTCCTTGGTGTGTTGAGCTGTCTCTGTCAACGCCCTTCATGATTACATGGGCCTTGGGTGTTTCCTGACTAATTGATGCCAGTTAGAGGTTTGCAGAATTCATGGAGGCTTCTCTGCGTCTCTAACCTGCTGACATTTAATTAGAGCTTCAGAATTATTTTGCATGTGTACTTTGATGAAAAACTCTTTTGGGGTTAATAAAAAATTGCAACTTTAAAAAAATGTTTTAGGAAAGCACAATACAAAGGTCTGCCCCCAAAATATTCCAGTGGGGGAGGCAGAAAATAAAGATTTAAAATGTCATACAATCTTTTAAAGCAAATAGTGGGGAATTTTCCAAAGATTGCCAGTGAAGGTCCTTACTTTCCATGACCACATTCCTTCTGTTTATAAGTGAGGGTATGGTTTATCCTTTCTGGATATAAATAAAAAGAAAATATTTGATCTTTAATAAGATCTAGCCCCCCCCCCCATTCCCAGGGATACCTGAATTGAATAGAACTCTATTTAAAGAACACTTTGTTACTTCTGGCTAAATATAACGTATTAAATCCAAGCAGCTATCTCAGCTTTCTCAAGACGCATCATATCCATTAGCTCTCACCTCTTGCCCGTTGACACTTCGCTGGTCAGGAATGGGGACTCATCTATCCAGCATCCACACCCAACCATTTTGTTCTGAATCGTTCCTGTGGAGCCTCTGGAAATTCTGCTGAAGGAAGCTGAGTTAAACACGTAAAAATGAGAACAGGAAATGTGTTGTGTCGGTTACAATAGAAAGAAAATGGGCCTTTGCATTGACAAAAACAAAACGAACCCAAACCAGATAAACCATTTTTTAGAAAGCAGCTAGGAACTCACAGGAAATGAAACCCCTGGGCCGTCTATACCTATAGATTTTTTTCTAACCCATTTGGGAAGCAAAAGCATATTGGTATTTACCAAGCACTTTCCCGAACGCAGGGAGCTGGATAGTTGGGTGTGAGCCTCGGAGCCTGGGGACACCAAGGGAGGCGACCCCGAGAGGTTTTCAGCATCGCGCTTCTCTCCCTGCACCGGGAACACAAATCAGTATTTCCTTCCCTGCACCCCAAGGGTTGCTTCGGTCCAGGCCTACAACTGTGGTTACCCTGCTTCCTGGGGGGCTCCCAGTTTCGGAGACTTCAGCACCAGCGCGCTCCCAGGTCACCCGCAAGGGAGGCAGGCGGTGGTTTATGAATCGACCTCAACTTGGAAACGAAGATGCTAGTAGGGAGCACCCTCATCCTCACGCCCCTAACCGGTGGGGGCTGCAGGGGCCGTTTGACCCCCTCCCCAAGCCTTCATTCAACCTGTGGGTTTTTGCCCGACTCTCTAAACACACTTCTGTGTGCGGCAATCTTACCGCTAAAGCTCCCACATTTCCTTCTGTACTTGTAGGAACCCCAACATACACCTGTAGTCGTGGCCGAGTGGTTAAGGCGATGGACTAGAAATCCATTGGGGTCTCCCCGCGCAGGTTCGAATCCTGCCGACTACGTCTGAGCTTTTACCCAACTTGTCTCGAGGAGAGGCCGCCTTTAGCCGTCTCTGCAACCTGATCCTACCACAGCGGTGTAGGGGGGCGCGTGCCTTGTTCTTAGGGCAAAACCCCACCGCCCTCTGGGCTCCCGTGTGCTGCCCAGAAAAAAAGTTTGCACCAATAGACCTGTGCCCAGCGTTGTGCAAAATTCAAGGATGTCTCCGAGTTTTCTCTCCCCAAAACCCTGCGTGAAGTAAGCTATTTCAAAATGGGACAATTTCGTAAAAGTGTCCCTCAGATAAACTATAGAGGGTATTTCTGCCACAGAATGAAAGCTGTTTTTATTTTAATTTAGAAATTTATGGTAGAATTGACTTTTTGAAAGGATGCCTATTTTCGTGTAACCAACTTCCATAATCAGGATACAGAACAGTTTTGTCAGTCCATAAACTTTCCTTGTGTTACCCTTTATAGACACCTCCCAGCCCCACTCGCAATAGCTGATGACCACGTATGTCTTCTGTCCCTATAGCTTGCCCTCTTTGAGAATGTTCTAGAAATTGAATACAATGTTTATATGGGTGGGGATGGAAAATGACACAGCCATTCTGGAAAACAGTTTGGCAGTTTCTTACAAAATAAAACATGAAAACACTCTATGGTTCATCAGCTGCACTCTTCATTTCCAGAGAAATGCAAACTGATGTTCACACAAAAACCTATGTATGAACATTCATAGAAGCCTTGAATGATAGCCAAAAACTGAACACAATCCAAATGTCCTTCAGCAGGTGAATGAGGACACAAAGAGCAGCGCATCGTTGGGAACTCCAGTCAGCAAGAAAGGAGGTCGCTGATGAATCAACCTTTCGAAGCACGTCAAGGACACTAATGCTGAGTGAAAGAAGTCAACCTCGGTAGGTCACATCCTGTATGATTCTCATTATATAACCTTACCAAAACGACGAAATTATAGAGATTAGAACAAATGGGCAGTTGCCAGAGGGTTAGGGATGGTGGGCAGAGGCTGTGGGCGTGACTAGGAGGGGAGCAGGAGGGAGACTGCTGCGGTGACGTTCGTGGGTCTGCATAGTATGTAACCTTTTGAGATTAGCTTCCTTCCCTTGAGGTAGAACTATACACAAGCATTGAGCCAATATAGTTTCCTGCTTTTGATGGTGTACTTTGGTTATGTAAGAAGTAACCCACCAGGGGAATGGGTGAAGGGTACATGGAACCTCTCGGTACTATTTTTGCAACTTGCTATGAATCTGTAACTATTAAAAACAAACTTTTTTATTTTAATTTTTTATTTAAATTCAATTTAGTTAACATGTAGCATATTATTAGTTTCAGGGGTAGAGTTTAGTGATTCATCAGTCACGTGCCCTCCTTAATGCCCATCACCCAGTTACTCCATCCCCCACCCCACTCCCCTCCAGCAACTATCAGTTTGTTTCCTAGCGTTAAGAGTCTCTTATGGTTTGCCTCCCTCTCTGTTTTCCTCTTATTTTATTTTTCCTTCCCTTCCCCTATGTTCATCTGTTTTGTTTCTTAAATTCCATATATGGGTGAAATCATATGGTATTTGTCTTTCTCTAAGTGACTTACTTCGCTTAGCATAATACCCTCTAGTTCCATCCATGTCATTGCAAATGGCAAGATTTCATTCTTTTGATGGCTGAGTCATATTCCATTATACACACACACACACACACACACACACACACACACACACCTAATCTTTATCCATTCTCTGTCAATGGACAGCTGGGCTCTTTCCATAGTTGGCTATCGTGTACATTGCTGCTATAAACATTGGTGTGCATGTGTCCCCTTGAATCACTGTTTTTGTATCCTTTTGATAAATACCTTGAAAACAAAAGTCTTTTTAAGTTAAAAATATGAATAGAAACTGTATATTTAAACAAGATTTTTATTTATTTATTTGAGAGAGAGAGAGACATAGAGCACAAGCAGGGAGGAAGGGAGAAGCAGGCTCCCCAGCAGGGAGCCCAACACGGGGCTTGATCCCAGGACAACCTGAGCCAAAGGCAGACACTTAACGGACTGGGCCACCCAGGCACCCTTAAAAACTGTATTTTACCTAATAATTTCTACACGTATATTTTGATGATCATATAATTATTCTTTTACTTATTAATATTATAAATTAAAAGATGTATTTTATGGATTGAGTTTTGCATGTTAAATCACACTGCATTTCTGAAATAAACCACACACACAAAATTAAAACTATGTGAGGTGCTGGACGTGGTAACTAAACTTACTGTGGTGATCATTTTACAATATATACATATATCAAATTATTACATTGTATACCTTAAACTTCCACAATGTTAGATGTCAATTATGTCCCAGTAAGGCTGGAAAAAAATTAAAAATAGAATTGCCATATGACCCAAGAATTCCACTTCTGTGTATGTACCCAAAAGAATTAAAAGCATAGTTTCAAACAGATGTTTGTACATTCATGTTGATAGCAGCATTATTCACAACAGCCAAAAGGTAGAAATAAGTCAAGTGTCCATCAGTGGATGGATGGCTAGACAAATGTGGTTAATTCCTAAGTTCATGGAACGAGTGCTTAGATCCTTACTCCTGGGCATTTATTTTATTTGCATGTATGTACCTAAGGGTGTCCACATACACTTCTAGCGGCACAGCAGGTGAATAATACTGATATGTACTATTTTTATCATTTATTTCCAAGCAGTTGTTAATTTCAATTGTGACCTCTCCTATGAACCATAAATTATTTAGAAGCATATTTATTATTTTGTAAGCAAAGACACTTTTTCATTTTCATGTTTTGGTTTCTGGCATAATTGTATCACTGTGAAATAATAGCATGTATCCAACCTTGTTATGATTTTGGAGCCTTGCTTTGTGGCCTGGAAAAATGTCAAATTTGAGAGAATTTCATCTGTGTTTGGAAAAGGTTTGATTCCTGAGGTCGGCATGTGCACTGTTCTCTCTACATGTATATGGATTGCAGTATTTTGTTCTATGGTCATTTTTCCGTTTATGTTTTCTATTAGTTTTGCAGAGAGGTATATGGTGTGAAAATGTCCCACTATGGCTGTGGTTTTATCCATGTCTCTTTTTACTTCCATCACTACCTGGGATTTTCCCTCCATTTCTTAATCTTCCAGAAGCAAGAGATTCTGGATGAAGCATGGTTTATGTGACAGCTATGAGTCAGAGCTACAAGGTGTTACCCCCAATTGAACAACTGCAACAAGAAAAGCCTAGACAAAAAATGTGTTTAACTCATACAGGCTTTAGCATAGCTGGTGAGACTTAAGAGAAGTTTTGTTACTTAGAAATACTTCCACAGGTTTCCTTCCTCAAAAGAAATGAGGAAAATGTAATTCAAATACAATTGGTCTCACGGGAAAGTCAAGATTAAGGTTGAAGAGAAGCTGCAGTAATGATTCAGGTCTTCCTCTGCTTAGACGTGAGCCTGGTTCTACCCCCAGGGCCTGACCCAGATTTGTCTGACTCTGGGAGGGACGGTCAGGCAGAGCTGGTTTGACTAGAATCTCAGTTGCGCCTTCACCCCCTAACTACAGTGTTGAGGTGAAGGAGTCGGCAGCCTGAACTTAGAGAGGACCTTTCCTTAGCAGCTTTATCTTTGATCTTACTTGAGTAATTTCATTTGATGGTTACAATTAGGCTACATAGTATAAAGGAAAAACCTAAATGCAGGGAATTCTTTGTCTGGGGCACTGTCTTCACTGATTTTGTGAATTCCCTGGACTGGTTTGTGCAGCTGGTGTGTTTGTGTCCAGGTTCATCTTTGTGCGAGAGGATGTGTAAGCTTCCATTCCTTATGCCATGGGGTGCTACAGCAACAATAGCCTCAGAAGTCTTCCCTAATAGCTTCAGAATACATTAAAAAGAGACTGCAGAAATTGCCAGCTTTATTCTCTTGTTTTGAGAAATGAGTAAAATGCCTCTCAATGGCCACGAGGTCCAACGAATTCTTTTTGACATGTACAAGCAGCTTCTCTAGATGGACTCAGCACCTCTTTCCCCCAGGATAACCAGTGCTCATCAATATATTAAGGATGGACACCCATTTGGAAGCTCTTGTGCTCACTGGCTATGCCCTTGTTCATCTGCTGTGTTCACAGCCCACTGTGCCTCGAATACAACTAAATAGCATGGAGGCTTGTTGGAGCCCTGATTCTAAGTCCATTATGGAACTTAACTCTCTATCTTCCCAAGATAAACCACCCATCTTTTTTGTTGTTGTTGTAAGATTTTATTTATTTATTTGAGAGAGAGTACAAGCCAGGGGGAGAGGCAGAGGGAGAAGCAGACTGCCTGCCGAGGATCCTGGGATCATGACTTGAACCAAAGGCAGACTGAGCCACCCAGCGTGCCAGTACTCCATCTTTATAATCAGCATCATATGCTGAACTCATATTGTGCATTTTCTATATGGGAGATCATGGACCAGTGCTCTCTGCTCGGTAGCATTATCAGTTCTTGAGCAAACCAACATTTCCCAGTTTTATTTGTATTTTAGCTTTCCAACTCATCTGTGCCGTTAGACTGACAGTTAAATAACAAGCACTTGTCCCACCTGTCCCTGGGTGAGCTGTGTTTCGTGTCCCTGTTTATGGAGTTTCCTTCCTGGTAGATCCTCATCTCCAGGACGACAGGTACCGTGCCTTTCTCCTGTTAACCTTTGCAGTCTCTAGCACCTTGCACAGCACCTGACCTTCCCTAGGAATTCAATAAAACTAGTGAAATGATTGTGTAGGAGGTGCTAATCTAATTACTTTTTTCTACAATAAGAACTTTAAAAAATACATTTCTCTGTTTAAATCTTTTTTGTTTGTTTCTTTCAGTTATAATTTCTTTTTTATCCAATTCCTTATTCCTGCTTTTCAGATGTATACATATATAGCCCTAGACCAAGAAGTGACCGTTCAGGGGACACCGGCTATCTCCGAGCATGCGATGATAATGGCTTATTCGCTGAGGGAGGAGAGGTTCCAGCTCAGTAGTTTGCAAGCTCTAGTTCTACATTCCCTTTGAAATCATTTTCTGTGACTGTGTTTGCACTTGCTCTTGCGAGCTACAGAGTAACACCGTCTTCCCGCTGGCGATCACACGCAGCTGTGTGCCTGAGCAGAATCCAGGTTCTGGGACAAGGTCCTGGCCCTATGAAGGTTTTGCATGGGCTTGGTGTTTGCGTGGCCTTGATGTTTCGCAAGTTCCTCGTGTTTTGTTTGTTTTTTAATCACTGAGACCACTGGAAGGAGAGGTGGACCACCTTTGCGATCTTGTTCCGCCCAGTTCTTACGGGACTTGCTTGCCGCCACCTTCCTTGGGGTGGGGGGGTGGCAGGGGCAGCGGGGGGCGCGACATGGAGACCAGGTTGTTGACCCCACAGGACCCAGTCCTGAGCGCGAGTAGGTAGTCACCGCCACGCCGCACGGGCCCAGACTGCTGCCCTTGGATGAGAAGTCCTTCTGCGGGGGTGGGGCGCGCTGGCAGCCTGCACCCCGGAATCCCACCAACAATTCCGCGCCCAGAAACCTGTTCTTTACAAAGAGCACTGGGGCGGGGGGAAAGGGGGAGGAGAAAAAGTCTCTGTGGAGCAGCAGTAAAGAACGTTTGGGGTACAGTTTGGCAGCCTTGCCTGGGCACCTTCCTCCCGAGGAAGGCGAGTCTGACCGCGGGTCTAGATGGTGACATGCGGCGTCTCCCACAAGGTCCTTACCCATTGCGACCCGGGTCAGAGTTCCGTCTTTCTCCGCAAGCACACCTGCTCCGTCTCCTTGCAAACACGGCTCCTCTTGCGAGTTTCCTTCCGTGAATGTGCCAGAAAGGGATACATGGAACTTTGTTTTCCTCGAAGCAATATACCTGATAATTAAATAAAGTGCGTAGAGAAAAATACATGGCTGAAATTGGGCAGAACTGCAGATCACAGATACAAAATTTCCAAGCCCGTTCCCCCGTTTCCATAGGGAGTAACCATATCTTCACCCAGTGTTTGAGCATTAAATCATGCAATGCATATAAGCCGTTCAGCCCAGAAAGCAAGGATTAGAGCACTAAGTGCCTGAGTTTGGGGAGGGGGGACTTTATGGGTTCATGTAGGTGGCAAAAGATAAGATAAAAATAAAATAAAATAAAATTTCCTAGGGTATTTATCCAAGGGCTGTCATGCGTGGACATGAACTAAGAATTCTGACTCATAAATTCAACTAAATGCTTTCAGTAGAGTTTCTGAACCTCATCATAGATGATTATGCAAATAGGTACCTCATGTGGGGTTCCATGGTGTAATGGTTAGCACTCTGGACTCTGAATCCAGCGATCCGAGTTCAAGTCTCGGTGGAACCTGCTAAGTGTTTTGGTCTAATTTTCGGCTTTTCCCAGGAAAGAGCTTGAGTTCACCTAAATGACCAAAGTCAGTTTTGCCCCTGGTATCTCCTTTGAGTTTCTGCAAGTCCTGAGAGGTCTGTATCTGGGTGAAGAAGAAGGAATAGAATTTCATTCTGGCTTAATGGAGTTTATTGTATAAGGAAGAAAAGAAGCATCAAAAGTAAATATAGGAGGAAAATAGCAAAAGCCCTGCACTCTGCTGCGACTAGAAAACCAATTCTAATAAAAAGCAACAATCCACTTTTATGACATTCATTTTCTGTGCACATTAGAATGAATGGTTTAGATATTTCAAACATGGAAAATAAGCAATTCTGTTGGTATTGGAGAATATACATACAGTTAATAGCAAATTTCTCTTCTGCCCTGGTGTCTAGCTGCAGTTTCTGCCCCCTCCTTGCCCCTTATGGCCTCTGAACCCAGTTTTTATATATAAAATATGGACAGACACTACACACACACAAACCAAATGTGCTTAAATTGGGTGACTCTAAGTACATGGGTATATAGGACTCATTTTTTGCATTTTATTTTTTTTTAAAGATTTTTTATTTATTCATGTGACAGAGAGACAGCCAGCGCGAGAGGGAACACAAGCAGGGGGAGTGGGAGAGGAAGAAGCAGGCTCCCAGTGGAGGAGCCTGATGTGGGGCTCGAACCCAGAACGCTGGGATCACGCCCTGAGCCGAAGGCAGACGCTCAACCACTGTGCCACCCAGGCGCCCCCATTTTTTGCATTTTAAAAATATCTACAGATTTAACCTATTTTCAAGTAAAAATTAAGGGAGGACCCATAATAATATTTTCATTGCAATGTGCCACCCACAGAATACCAAACATCCCTCTTTCTCATCAAAAATGAGTAACTACTGCTGTTTCTTTGCTAATTACATTATTTGTAGAAGTTTCCTTTTTTCATTTGCTCTTTAACTATTTTGCATAGATCTTCAATTTTTTTTTAAATTTTAGTATAATATTTGTTTTAGATGAAGTGAGTCTGTTTTTTTCCTGGCTTGGAAATTTGCAGACATTTCAGTAAGGGCTGGGAAGATTCCATCCCAACAAATGGTCTCATTATGATTCCAGATGTGTATGAGATGCAAATATTTTTCCTACAACCAATACATATCACTAACTCCAAGTGCGTTTACACTGCAAATTCTCCCCCCATATGCTGTCTTATTCACTGTCTGCTTCTTCTCCTATGACCCTTTGTGTAAACTGTTTAACCAAACATTCACATCCAGATTCTCCTTCATAATAAATGAGTTGCATGAAGTTTCTGCTGCTACATGTGGCCACACTCCATCATTCAAAACCAGAGATCTGTGGTTTTCTCTCGCGCGGTATGCCACTAACTGTAGAATACTATGCAGGTTAGAATACTCTGGAGGTTTTGCAAGTACTGTACTGGGAGAATACTAATTAGAGTCTTATTGTTACAGGATTTTTGTTCCCTTAGTGCCCGTGATTCTTGGTTGTGCCACTTGGAAGAATGAGGAGGTGGACCAGAGAAAGAGTGGTGGGCAGCAAAGCAAAGTTTATTGAGTGATAGTGCAAAGCTCCAGGAGAGGGAAGGGACCCGGGAGGGTTGCCATTCTGGGGTTGAAATCCAGGGGGTTTTATAAGCTTTTCTGCAGCACTATCTTGAGCGTCCTGAGTGCGGGCCCCTGTGGACTGGCTGCTAAGGCGTGCCGATCAGGGCTTTGGTCATGCACCTGTCTACCTGTCGGGCTCTTGTTCACGTGCTGATGGTCTTTTGGGCTGACATTTGGAGACTACTGCCTCAACCTGTGATCGTGACCAATGCATTATGGTTAATTGTTTTGCTTCAGGATGTTTTGCAAAAGTGACTTTTGCAGAGGCTGCTAGACAGGCTGCTACTGTGGTCTTGTCTAAGCTGTAAAGCAGGATGCCGTGTTCCGTCTTAGTTGTCCCAGCTTTTTTCTTTCTTGTTGGGGACCCTGGCCCTGACTACCTAAGTGTCCAATTAACCCCTGACATTATCACACCCTTTGACCTTCAGAGTGCGTGCAATCTACTCTTCATACTCATCATTCATGTATACAGGTTGCTTTTCATTTGGTCAAAATTGAAGTTTTCTTTATTCTTTTTTACATTCCTAGATACATATGTTTTCTTCTTCAGACAAAAATGCAAAAAATGTCTCAACTCTGCAACAGTAAAACCCTAAGTCTTTATTGCACACATTTTATTATCAGAAAATCGTACATATGACTCAAAATCAGGAAACTTATTTTAATTTTTTAAAAGGATGTATTTATTTATTTGTCAGAGAGAGAGAGAACACAAGCAGGGGGAGTGGCAGGCTCCCCGCTGAGCAAGGAGCTGAATGCAGGGCTCCTTCCCAAGACCCTAGGATCATGACCTGAGCTGAAGGCAGATGCTTAACTGATTGAGCCACCCAGGCGTCCCCAAAACCAGAATGTTGAAAGAAGATATGGTCCGTAGATATTTTCTCTACACCAGAAACTGGCCACCATGCTTGGATTAAAACCCATAGCCATATGGATTAGTCTGATTATTATAGAAGAGGAGAGGGAGGATTGTGAAGATTCTTTTCCTTTCTGTTCTTTCTGATTAAGCACGAGAAGACCCAGCCTAATTTAAGAAGAAGAAAGGCATGAATGAAGTAGATGAGTGTCTATGCACAACAAGCAGAAATGCAGTTTGCCCACAGTTGACACCAGTCACTCATTTGATACTGGTGGTGAAGTTTCCAAGTGTGATCAGGCTCATTTTTCTAATGCTCTCCCATCAAGAGTGTTGCCATCTACGATGATGCCCTTGTAATGTCCGTTTCCTAGGACATTCTATGAGTAGATCATTTGATTGTTTGCAAACTAAATAAGCCCTCCTACCAGGTCAGGGTACAGGGCTGGTATAGGGATTTCTGGTATATGGGTTGTCCTAAAATGGAATTAATCATGCCAGTGATCTTTGATCCTCTCAAAGTTTGTCCATCTCACACCATGCAAGTGACCCTATTTGAGATTGTTTTAATGTCCCTCATTACCCACATATTAGATGCTAATCTGTTGTGAGATGGAGCTCAAAGACTTTGGCCAAAATCAATATTCCTCATTCCTATCCCAAAAGAACTTCGATATGTTGAATTTCAATTTTTAAATTAAGAAGTAAACGAGAATTTCATCACAAGAGAAGGTTGCTATAGAGGAAGAAAGAATGGGGAAGAAAGCAACTTACAGCGTCTAGAAGCCTGCCTGGCATTCAAGCCTCATCATGTTATTCTCCTACTGAGCGTAATCTCACAGAATACCAACATCAGACATGGTTACTCTGAGACCATGGTAAAGTGAGACCAACAGGTGGCATCCCAACTTGGTCGAAGCGAGGCAAAACCAAGGTCACTGTGGCCACCCACAAAATCCCAAACCTCTCTGTCACTAAAACAAGTGACTGCTACCCCTTGCCAATTATAGCTTTACTTCCACTCTAGTCTACCTCCTTATGAACAAGATCAATTGAGAAACCCAGTGATAGAATAGCTCCTGCTTTCTGACTGTTTCTAATCCAGAGCAGAACCCTGCTGTACTTTGGACCCTCACCCAAAGCACCCAACCAAAGCCCAAATCCTACAATAGGTTATTTCTAACATCCTCCTCCGTAAACACCTCATGATTCCTCTAGTGTGTTCTCCTCACCGCAATGGGTAATAAGCCCGGCCTGCTCAACCGCAGGGGTGTTCCTGGTGGTCCGGCTGGAGGACACTGACTCGGTCCACATAATGTCAAGGGGATGCAATCTGTGTTAGGAATTCAGGGCAGGCATTTGAGTTAATTATGTTCCACAATTCAAAGCACGTTACCATTATTGGTCCATATACACTCTTTTTTTTTTTTTACTTGATTCATTGATATTTTCCTTTCACAAAATAACATTCTATGTCTTCTAACTCCAGCAGCAAGTATTCTACTATTTACAATGTAACTTCCCCCTCACCCCCATCCCCTGACTCTGTAACTTTTTGTTTGAATGTTCTCTTGCGAAATATGTAGTTCTGTTTGCATGTGTTTTGTCATTTCTATGAGCAGTCCAGTGTTGCTCACGTAGTTTTTACATTTAATTTGTAACTTCTTCTTGCTGTCTCACACTTCAGTGCATGCATCCACCCAGTCTGACCAACTCACCGAGTCTTAGAACAAACAGATTGATTAAAAACCCCACCAGTGTAAACACCAGGCCGCAGGTAGACATCTTCCTGTACACTCGTGGGATGTATAGCCTGAGAGAGAAACAAAAGTTGGATCCCGTGGTTAGTTTATTGTTTATTTAATTAAACGGTGCCAGGTTTGTTTCCAAAATAACTCCATAGTTTCCAGCCATCAGTTCACAAGCATTGATATCCCTACAACACTATCGATACCTTGAAATTTCTGTCATTCTAACTTTTATCCATTTAAAAGATGTCAAATGATATATATAGATTATTTCATTATGTCTCAAAGATTACAGTGGTTTTAAACAACTGTCAGATTTTTAGACAATCCCAGATGTAAATTAGTATCTGTAAAGACCATATCTTTAATTGATTGATTTTTTTTTTTTACCTCCATAATGATCTCCTTCTAATCTCTCCCACAAAGTTAACTTTAAAACTATCTAACATAGGGCACCTGGGTGGCTCAGTTGGTTAAGCGTCATAATTTCAGGGTCCTGGGATGGAGCCCTGTGTTGTTGGGCTCCCTGGTTAGGGGGAGTCTTCTTCTCCCTCTGGCCCCACACCCCCTTGTATTCTCTCTTTCTCTCTCAAGTAAATAAGATCTTTTTTAAAAAAAGTATTGAACATAAAAAATATCTAATGTTTACATTTTTACTGGAATTTCTTTCTGCAAAGCAGATGTCAATATTTTGTGTATTTAATTTTATTTTCCATATGATATTTTGCTATATATCTCATTCCGCTCCTTAAATTTTCACTATTTTTTTAGATTCCTCTGTATAGTTATATGTAAATCTACTCTTTTAAAATGCTGCCTAATACTCTCTGCAGTAAATACACCTTTTTTTGACACAAAATACATCTGAGCTGGTTGTAAAATCTTTGACTTATGTTTCCGTAAGTATCTTGTAGGTGTTTTTCCCACTTCTTCACACTATTGAATATTATTCTA
Organism: Ursus arctos; assembly: GCF_023065955.2. Taxonomy (NCBI): domain Eukaryota; kingdom Metazoa; phylum Chordata; class Mammalia; order Carnivora; family Ursidae; genus Ursus; species Ursus arctos. Next base: position 2,111,056 of record NW_026622997.1, read on the forward strand.
GAGAATGCTGTTTCAAGTATAATTCTTCCCCTTAGCAATAAGGTGATTTCTTTAGAGGTTCCCTAAATAGTTATTTCTTTATCTTCAAAGTTACATAATTTTACAAGGAAATATCCTGTGTTTTCCCCTCTGTTTGTGGTCACCTTTTTTCCCACACCCATCCTTGCCGTCTGGCTTCCCTCACCCATAAATTTGCTCCCATCTTTCTTTCTTCTGGACAAGAACTCGTGAGCCTCTTAACCTACTGTTTGTTTCTTCCATTCACTTGTGAAGCCCACAGAAACATTTTTATCCCCTGAAAGTGCTATTGGAGGTAGGGGGTGGGGACAAAAGGATCTGCTCTGGGGTCTCTATGCAGAAGAATTGAAACATTAATTCTTTCCAAGAAATATGTGGACTGATGCTTTGTAGAGTTTTCAAAAATCTCACTCCCTTCCATTTTTGTGGTTTAGTTCCAATTTCTCTCCATCTCTGGGGCCAAAATAGCTCTTCCCTTTCCCTCAAATCAGTCTAAGACTCTACATCCAAACCCCCTTGGCTGCAAAAGTCTTTCCCGGGATCAGGCTCTGGTGTTCAGGAGCTGAAAAGCTCTACTGTGTGGGAAACTCTTTATAAACTGTTAAGAACCCCCCCACCCCGCTCGAAAACTGGCAAGCTGCCATGAACTGATGAGTGATACTCCCGGCGTCAGACGAAACACAAGCACTAAACACTCAGGGGCAGCAGTATTCTATGCCAGGCTAAATCCAGACTTTCACATTGCACCACTTTCGTGGCCTGATCGCCAGAGGATGAATCCAGAACAGGGAGCCCATGCAGTGCTGGAGGCAGGTGGTGGCGGGCATGCCCAGCACTGGCAGAAGCAGACCCACAGCTGTTGGGAGGGGGGTGCGGAGCCAAAACCAAGCCACCTTCAAGCTCCATCCTCCTGCTTCCTAGTTCTGAGACTTCAATCATTTATGGTTGGATCTCTGTGGACCTCGTGGTCTGTAAAATAGATAGGTTGTAAAGATCTGCAAATAATAAGACATGTAAAGTCTTTGTAATGGTGGTGTGTAGTAACGGCTTGAAAAATAGGACCTGCTATCTATTATTTGGGGGCACTAACACATCTAACCCGGAGTCTGCTAACAACTTGACAATTTTAGGAGTGTCTCCTAAGGAACTCATGAAAACCTTGGTTCATAAACCTGTCTGGAAGTCCTCGGTCAAGACCATCTCACTGTGCAGCATTGAGCTGTTTCCTCATCTGTTAAATGGAAAGAAACTATCATGGGGCTCCTGCTTAACTTGTATCTTCTTGGAGCAAAGTGTTGGATAAAATTACCCGTTATGAATTGTACCATCCCTGGAGCGGAGAGTGGTTAAGGGGAGTACCCGTGTACTATTAGAGCCCAGGGGCTGGAGTCTGTGATCTGAGGCATCTCATGAATCAGGTGAACTGCCCTGCGTAGCTTCCACCAGCGTCTGGACACGGAAGGCGTGGGCTCTCCTACCTTCGGGTGCAGGTGCGGGATACGCGTTGGGGAACAATCTGGTTTGGTTCCTGGTAAAACCGTAGTCGGCAGGATTCGAACCTGCGCGGGGAAACCCCAATGGATTTCAAGTCCATCGCCTTAACCACTCGGCCACGACTACCTGCTCATTGCCACCGTAAAGAGCTGGCATGAAGCACTGGGGGTCGCGGGGAGTGTCGCCCGTGGTAGGTCCGGCCACAGTGGGTTCAACCCGGCCTCTCCCTGAAAAATGAAGGAGCCCATCCCGAGCACATCAAGAGCCAGCCGGGATGTCTCGGTGCAATTACAGGCTGAATGTCAAGTGCCCTGGGCGCTGGGGCTCGTCCCCTGGCTGCGGCCCCCTGCGGCGACCACGGCCACACCTCGTGCCCCGGGACCCATGGAAGGCGAGCCGCACTGAAAGTGAGCCCTGAACAAGTTCGAGTTCGCAAATGAAGGGGTCGTGGGCAGTGAGGACCGTCGCGTTTGCTGCCGGAGCTAAAATCTACAATCAGGACTCTTGGGTGGCCTTCGACTTACTCGTCCTTCCAGAAGAACCATTAAAACCGCGCTGGGGCGGAGAGGGAGGCGGGGGCCTTGGTTCCGTCTGGAGGGCAAAAGCCGGGCGGGGAGGTCTGCGACCCCTCAGGGAGAGGTGTCTCGGCTGGTCCTGGGCGGGGACGCGAGGTGGCTCCGAGGGGACCGAGGCGCTCCGGACACACGCGGTCCCCAAGGCCCCGCGCTCCGCCCCGCGCCCCATCCCGCGCAGCACAGAGGCGCAAAAAGGAAATGAAAACACGCAAATGTTGGACTAGATCTGGCCAAATTAATAGGGTCGATTCTGGGGTCAGAGACTCTCTGGTTTACCAGAGTGGGATAAGGAGGGGCACACTCGGACCAGATCCCGTTTTATGGAAACGTCAGAAACCCTAAAACCACGGACTTCTCTCTGAATTCTAGGAACGGACGTGAGTTCCCAGGGCATAAACTAGTGCATTTAGACAGAATCTCACACGAAAGGAATGAGACCTCCAGGATCAAGGCCGAATACGACCCTCTGAGGGTTAAAGCTCACATCTGTTCTCCTCTAGGATAAGGTAACAATAATGTTCCCCTCACTGTATTCTAGTCAGTTTTATTCGGTCTAACTGCCATGGCATTTGCTGCAGACCTCCATTTAGGCTCGTAAAGGGTGTATAACATTTAACACGGTAAATTTACTTTGAACTTTATCGTCCTTGAGCAGTCGTATCAAAGTATTGTCTCCGATCGGCAGCGTGCGCACCACCAGGGGTCCCTTGGGAAATCCGAGTTCTGGGGCCCAGTTCAGATCGACGGACTCGGAGAGTGGGGGCGGGGCGATCCAGCAATTTGTTTCAACAGGACGCCCGCCAGGGGTTCTGATGCCCACTGAAGTTTGAGAAGACCTCTCCTAGGGAAATATTCGTGACAACGAAAACCATGTACTGCACAAAAATCTTTCCACTTCCCATCGTGATAGTTATGTAATATATTAAAAATGGATGAATGTTTAAGTATGCTGGCTTCATCTGCCCCTAAAATGAGATTTGGGAAGATTCTGTAATCATTCTGGGACAATGTTTGTGCTGTAACGTTCACTGACAAAGAAGTATGCAGTAAACATGACTTCAACTTTTTGCATGACTTCACTACTGAGAGGAAGGGAGGAATACTTCAAAATGTTTCCAGTGCTGGTTTCTGGGTTGTGGCGTGAGGACGGAATGTGCTTGTTTGTCCACTACAGTGGGAAGTAATCAAGTCTTGTACGTGAATATAGCAGAACACTGCATTTCATTGGTTTCTTTATTGATGCTACCCAGGAGTTGACATTTGCTGCAAGTGATTCGTCTGTCTTGTTCAGTGCACTTGTGAAAGCATTCACCTTAAACTTGTTTCTCAAATAATCAATGTCAGTTAGCAATTGACAAAATTAATGAAAACTTTTCCACCCCTTCTTGCTTTCTGACATTTAACTGGGCTTTTAAAAAAAATAATTTTGAAAGAACACTGAGATAGGGAACTTTCATAAGTCTTTAACATTTGTAATATAAATCTTCATATTTTTAAGGTTTGGGGAACTGTTTTATTTGAGGTCTGTTCCATTGTTATTCCTGAATATGGATGCAGAAAAGGGAAGTTTTGAAATAGATAGGACAAACTTTTAAAACAAACGGTTGTGAGTTTTCTAAAACTACTGCAAGACCTTCCACTATGTGGATAACCCAAAACTTATTTTTTTTCTTTTTTTAATTCAAAATTTTTAATTTAAATTCAATTTAGTTAACATATATGTCTTACTAGCTTCAGACTTACTAGCTTCAGAGGTAGAGTTTAGTGATTCATCAGCTGTATATAACACCCAGTGCTCATTACATCGGGTGCCCTCCTTAATGCTCGTCACCCAGTTACCTCATCCCCCCCCCCCACCCAAAACTTAAGTGAAAATCCATGGTCATTTGGAGGACTTCAGATCGGCGCTCGCCTGATGATTCTGCAGGGAGTACTAGAGCCTGTGTCAGCGCGGTGGGTGTCTCCAGGGTCCCCACCAGAAGCGGACCGAGCAGGAGGCTGGGCTCCAGGAGGTCCCCTGCTCTGTCCGCTCCCGGCAGGCCGTCAGAGGAAGGTCCTTGCAGGCGGAGGATGCAGTGCGACTTGGCCAGTTGCCACGCGTCTGAATGATGTCCAACAGTAAGAGACATGAACAGCGAATGCACTTTGCGGTCGAAAGGTGACCTTTGGAAGAGGCTACTTATGCTAATGAGGCTGGTGGCTCGCACGTAGTCGTGGCCGAGTGGTTAAGGCGATGGACTAGAAATCCATTGGGGTCTCCCCGCGCAGGTTCGAATCCTGCCGACTACGGCGGCTCCCCTCTTTGGGGAGACCACCTCTTGTCTCACAAGCGCTGAGACAGGCTGCTCTTGCCTCCCACCAAGGAACTGGACCCTTCCCCAACTTTGCTCTTTAGAGGCCCACGCAACATTCCGCAGGCTTCCCAGATAGCCAGACATCCGCTCTGTTTTCCGACCAGTTTTTTTCAGAAGCAATTCTACCACAGTCCCCAAAGGGTTTCTTTTCCTCAAAGAACAGCCCAGGCTTTGAGATGCTTTCGTGTTTGCTGCACTCACAGCCTTGCTCTCCAGGCAGCCTTTCCAAAAGAACAGCAGTGTTTGCATCTCCAAAGAATTGCCCCTGTATCTGGGCTCTTCTTCAGCCCCCGACGTCCTCGCCACTGTAGAAAAGGAAATTCCAGGAAATTTTGGATCAAATACAGGTGAAAGCCACGACTCATAGCTACGGTCGCTAAGTCGCAAATCCACGCGGATATTGATAGCAAACCACTACACAGCTAAAGAAATTAGGTAAAGTCATTTTCTTCGTGGAACAGGGTTGACGACGTCACGCTGCGCTGGCTTGTCCTGGGGTCCAGGACAGTGGTGATGAGAGGTACTAAAACCTTATATACTTTAAGATACTTTTATATTTCCTTTGCTACATCTGTTAGTCCTTCAGAAGCAACAAAGCATCCTAAATAAAATGCCACTTATGAGGTATCTATGACTCCCAAGTGGAAAGTGCCACGTCTAAGCGGCAATTGCAATAAACAGGGAAAACACAGAATTCAGAAAATTCATTAAGTTTTAAGAGAAGGAATGTTGCCTAGCACCTGTTGCTCTTTTCTGTGCTTCCTTCTTCAACAAGGAAGGGAGAATACTGCAAATTAAGGACTTCTCAGTGGAGTCCATAGCTGGGTTGGGAAGCGTGGAAGTAGAGTTCCAATAGCCTCTGGTTAAAGAGGACAGAGTTCCATCGCACTCGGTGGCACCTACTGTGCCTCGTCTTAGTGCCCAGAGTGTGCTCTGAGGAACTCACCCCGTGAGCCCTCTGAAAGAGGTGAGAGAATTCTAAGAACTGGTTTGACTAGAATCTTAGCTTCAGGCATGGGCGCGCTTTGGCCTCGTAGTTCATCAAATTGAGGTTTATGACTCACATCGGCACATCTGACAGATGATATTTCTTTCGCAACTTTGTGTTTAATTGCAATTTAGTAGTAGTGAAGCTTATTCATTAAAATTAGGTTATGTGACATACAGGAGATTCCGAAATGCAGATGGGTCTCAGCCTGGTGTCTGTGGTCTCCAACAGTATTTGTGAGGTCCCTGATGCAGTCTCTATAATTGTCGGTTTTGTGTCGGGGGCATCTGTCCGTGAGAGGGTGAGTAATTGTTATTTTACACACCAGGGGATTTTGAACCAAAAATAAGTTAATAATTTCTTTCTTAATAACTTCATGACCACCGAATGAGAAGAAGAGTGTGCTCACTCTATTCCGTTGTTTTGGAAAACACATAAATGACCACGAGGAGATAGGTGGGCTCCAAACAAATTCTGTCTAACTTCTAATAGGTTTGTCTGACACGAGTCCAACACCTGTCTTCCCAATGACAAAGTCACGCTCACCACTACACCAGGGAAGAGAGCATTATGGGAAATCACGATGCTCACAGCCAAGCCCATGTATACTTACGATGTTCACGGACCAGTATGGGCATGAGCCCACCTAAAGCAGATGACTCTCCAGGACTTGCCTGATCCATATCGCTAAGGGCATTGACCAACGTATTCTCTTTTCTTCCCCTTCTTATATTACACTAGCACGTTGAGAGCAAACAGGCTCTACTGTAAGGCTCTAGTTCCACAGGCTGCCTCTTCTGTATAAAAACACATGGACCAGCAATTTCTTCCCACCAGCATCTTCAAGACCCTGGTTTTTCCGTTTGTTTTTGTCTACATAGACAATACTAGGCAATTTCATCCCTGACATCTCTCAGCACTAAATATGTATATCCGGGAGGCTTCGGACAGCCTCATCATGTTTCATAGGGAAGGAAAAAAGGGTTGAAAGTAAATACTTCCACTTAAAACAGCATCAAAAAGGATAAAAAACTCAGGAATAAATTTAACAAAAGATGTGCAAAACTCATACTCTGAAAACTACAGAACACTGTTGAAATAGGTGAGGATGGATAGATAAATCATATTTATGGATTGTATTTTTTTTTTTAAGATTTTATTTATTTATGTGACAGAGAGACAGCCAGCGAGAGAGGGAACACAGCAGGGGAGTGGGAGAGGAAGAAGCAGGCTCCCAGTGGAGGAGCCCGATGTGGGACTCGATCCCGCAACACCGGGATCACGCCCTGAGCCGAAGGCAGACGCTTAACGACTGAGCCACCCAGGCGCCCCTATGGATTGTATCTTAACATGGTTATGATGGCAATTCTCCCCTACATTGATCTTCCCTATCAGAATGCTAGCTGACTTCTTTGTAGAAAATGATGAGTTGATTCTAAAATTCACACGGAATTTCAAGGGACCCAGAATATCCAGAACAATCTTGAAAAAGAAGAAAAAGGAGGACTCACTTCCCAACCTCAAAACTAACTACAAGGCAGTGATAATCAAGACAGTGAGATCAATGGGATAGAATGGAGAGTCCAGAAATAAAACCATATGTCTATGGTCAACTGATTTTTTATTAGAAGTGCCAAGACGATTCGGTGGGGAAAAAAAGTCTCTCCAACAAATGGTGCTGGGAAAACTAGATAACCACATACAAAATAATAAAATTGGACCCTTACCTCACAAAATTTAATGAACTAAAATGGGTCAAAGACATAAGGTCTAATATTGTAAAACTTTTAGAAGGAAACAGTGGGGAAATCATAACCTCAGATTTGGCAGTGATTCTTCCATAGGACACCACAGGCACAAGCAACAGGGAGTAGATAAATTAGACTTCATCAAAATTAAAAGCTTTTGTGCCTTAAAAGATGCTATCAAGAAAATAAAAGAGAACCAAAAGAATAGGAGAAAATATTTGCAAATCACGTATCTGATAAAGGGCTTGCATCTAGAATTTCTGAAGAAATTTTATAACTCAAGGGAGAGAAAAATAACCCATTAAAAATGAGCAAAGGACACGAATAGACAGTTCTCTAAGAAAGATGTAAAAATTGCCAATAAGCACATGAGAAAAGGCTTGCCATCATTAGTCATTTGGGAAATGCAAATCAAAACCACCAGGAGCTACCACTTCACTCCCATTAGGATAGCTTTAATGAAAATGCCATATACTAACAAGTGTTGGGGAGGGTATGGAGAAATCAGAACCATCACGCACTGCTGGTGGGATTGACAATGGGGCATTCATGTTGGAAAACAGTCTGGCAGTTCTTCAACAGATTAAACACAGACTTACTGCATGACCCAGCAATTCCAGGTATATAAACAAGATAAAGGAAAATACATAAATAAATAATGATAGTACAACTATCTCATATCTCACTACATGGAGTATAGAAAGTGAAAACTAAACCTCCCTGCAATCTACAAACTCAGCTATTCCATTTCTTTCCATACCAGCAACCTGAAGCCAGGTCTGGAAGAACCTTCCAGAGTTAAAATATATGCATGTACATAACTTTTTCACTCTAGTTTTTTAAAAATCATAACTATTAGCTACAATCCTGCAGTGAATGTCAATGCTTGCTCCAGCTGTGGGATTATCTCAGGACTCAGGACTGGCGGGGCAGGAAGCCGATCTCATTCCAAGGACCCGTCAGAATCAGTAGTCCTTCCAGTTCTGAGGATAGGGAGTTACTGGCCAACACGGTGCAACACCATCATTGTCATCCAAATGACATTGAAGAATAGGAGAGATAGACCCCAAATACACTTCTGGTATGCAATCCGATCCTGTGGAGAGCCGAGGTACAGTACCGCTGGGCTATCTACCTTATCAAGGGCAGGCTCTGGCATGTAGTCGTGGCCGAGTGGTTAAGGCGATGGACTAGAAATCCATTGGGGTTTCCCCGCGCAGGTTCGAATCCTGCCGACTACGGGTGTTTTGACATCTTGTAGGTTCCTTTGAAATCCTAAATCCTACATAGCGGCAAGTCCAAAGAAATGTGTTTTGTATCTAAACTGTAAGCGATACATCCTCCTTTACTGAACTTCCCTGTTTTGGCCTTGAGATTAACTGGCCTATGATGGAGTCTCTCAATCTGGCCAGAAAAAAAGGAATTCATAATTACCATATTATCTAGTAGGTTTGAACGGAGTCCTAGTGTTTTCTTTTGTCCCAAGAAGAATCCAAATTTCAGAGATACCTTGGTGTTTCCTGCATCAAAATCCTCCTTGAAGGCAACTCTTTCTAAAAGAATAAAAGTTAGTGGGAGTCCACCAGACTGTTACCTTTTCAGAGATTTCCTTTCTCGCGTACCAACCGTATCCTTGGTATCTCCGAGCCCGCTCATAACTTTCATCTACCTGTGTGAGGCCGATCTGGAATTCCATGCTTGCTTAACACAACGCCAGCCTGTTTATGGGGCAAGTAAGTAAAGATGTGGCAGAAATAAGTTCTATCCGAAGACAGTAAAATCATTTGCTTCCATGTAGCTGGCAAACAAGGTCTAAAATGAAGCTGTCATCAACTGACATAGAGTGTATTTTTGTTGCCTGTTAAGAATTTTAATATTTAAACTATTTAAAAAATAATAATCATGATATGAAGCTCCAATGATATTGGGATACAGTCAGTGAAATAAATGTCCTTTCTATCTATGGGCTCTAGCTCTTCGGTTTCCCTCCCCAGTGGATGAGTTTTTGTATGACTTTCCAGAGTTATGTGTGTGTATAATATTCAGGCCACTCTATATATTTTTTAAGATTTTTAAAGTTTATTTGAAAGAGAGCATGAGCAGAGGGGAGGGAGAGAGGGACAGGGAGAGGCAGACTTGGCGCTGAGCAGGGAGCCTGAGCTCCCCCGAGAGGGAGGACCCTGGGATGAGGACCTGGCAGAAGGCAGATGCTTAACCACTAAGCCACCCTTTTAAATGAATGGTACAAACGCATACACAGTGTTCATCTTGGTTTTTTTTCTTTCCCTTAAAAATATATACTGACCCATAGAAATACGCCCAACTGATTTTTCACAACAGCGCAGGAAAAAAATTGAATGGAGGAGAAATAGTCTTTTCGACAAATGGTGCTGGAGCCATTGGACAGCCGTAGGGGGAACAACAACAACAAAACAGCAACAAAGCAAAACAAAAACAAAAACCCACATTGACCTAAACCTCATTCTGTACACAAAAATTAAAACGAATCATAGACTGAAATGTAAAATTATAAAACTTTTAGAAAATACCATAGTGGATCTTCACAATCTAGGGTCGGGCAGATTCCTTTGACTTGATACCAAAAGCCCAGTCCTTAAAAGGGAAAGAGATAAATCGGATCCCTTCAAAATTAAAAATTTTTTCTCTGCAAAAGACACTATGAAGCAGTTGAAAAAAACAAGCTACAAATTGGGGGAAAAAAGCATTCGTAAATCGCATACGTGACAAAGGTCAGTTTCTGAAACATGTGCACAGAATTCTCACAACTGAACAGATTAAAAAAGAAAGCCAACACTTCAGTCAGAAAATGGATAAAAGCCATGAAGAGACATTTCAGCATTTCACCCTTGATGATACACAGATGGCAAATAAGCACATGAAAAAAGTTCAATGTCATCAGCCATTAGGGAAATAGAAATTAAAAATACAACAAGACATCACCCTACATGTATCGGAAGGGCTAAAAGTACAGCATTCAATTCCCAAGAGGATGTGGGGAAACTCAAATCACTCATACACGGATGGTGGGAATGTAAAATGGTGAGTCAGAAAAACGGTTTGGCAGTTTCTTACCAAACTAAACAGGAGACTATCAGATAATCCAGTAATAAACACCACTCTTGGGTATTTATTCCAAAGACATAGAAACTTATGTTCCCACAAAGATGAATATGTAATTTTCCCCAGTGTCTTTACCCAGAATAGCCCTGAACTGGAAACAATATCTCGAGTGAATGGCTGGACAGCTGTGACATATCTACACTACGCAGAGCTCCTCAGCAACACAAAGGGATGGACGATAGGTGCACGTGGGAACCTGGATGACTTTCTGGGGAATTAGGCTGAAAAGAAGCCAATCTGAAAATGTTTTATTTTGCTTGATTCCACGTCTACAACATTCCGGAAATGACTAAATTAGAGAAACGAAGAATCAGTGTCTGCTTTCCCGGTGTTAGGGAGGGAGTGCTGGGAGAAGGTGGGTGCGGTTATTAAAAGGCGACAGGAGAGATTCTTGCTGTGATGAAGCCGCACTTTTGGGGTGGTGGATACGGGACTCTGCCCATGGGATAAAACCACACAGAGCTAAATGCCCAGCACCACACTCAACGATGAGTCCGAATAAGACTGGAGGGTTGTATCAATGTCAACATCCCACTCGTGTCCTTGTAACGTGCCAGGATGTTACCACGGGGAGAAACCGGGGTCAGGTGCTCTCTCTTTATCATTTCTCACAACTGCATGTGAGTCTGCAGTGACATCAAGTACACATAGATTTACACACACTATGTATGTAATTCTCATCAGTACGTAGAACATGCCTCGTTCATATTATCTGCTGCAGAATATTCCAGCATGTTCCGTGCTTTATTTAAAGAAGCAAGAACTATAGGTCTTTAGAGTTTTGAAATCTTTTTACACATAATCTGACAGCGTGAATACATGTCTGTGTTCTCCATCATTTCTCACAGTTGTGGAGTATTTATTGTTTGATTTGGTCTGTCTCCCCACGCCTATCAGAGTGTGTCCTGGTGTGGAGTGTAGCTCATTGATGGCCATCAGAGGTTGACAAGGTAGGAAGCTGGAGATTAGATCAAATTAAGGAGTCTTGCCAGTTCTGGGACAAAGTGCAACATGCCAGTTTGTCATAACAGCATGGCGGTCATCTATTTGACTAATTATGTCAAAGAGTAAGTAATTTTGGCTTCAAATATATGTTTTAATGTGTTATTTCACCTCATTGGGAGAGAGCCAAAGTTCAAGACAGTTGCTTCGTTCCAGTGAGTTATCTTGCTGGATCTAACTCTATGGGTTTTTTTTTATTTTTTTATTTTTATTTTTTTTAAAGATTTTATTTAGTTATGTGATGGAGAGACAGCCAGCGAGAGAGGGAACACAGCAGGGGAGTGGGAGAGGAAGAAGCAGGCTCCCAGCAGAGGAGCCTGATGTGGGACTCCATCCCAGAACACCGGGACCACGCCCTGAGCCTAACGCAGACGCTTAACGACTGCGCTACCCAGGCGCCCCTGGGTTGTTTTTTTTTTTCAATCTACTTCTTATTTAATTAGGGAATTTCCATCTCCTCTGTTATATATAAAATAAACAGTCCCTTAAAGCCTGATTTTCCCTGGGTCAAGGGAAGACTCTAAGGTTTTGCGCCTGAAAAGATGAAGACCAAGACAGAGGATCACGGAATCGAAGATAAACTCACTTCACTGCCAAGAGGGATAGCAGGGCAGCGGGAAATAAAATCTGAAGAGGAAGTAGGCTGGAGTGAGGCAGCAGAGCCAAGTTCAACGTCAGGGAGAACTGGAGGGCCTTAACTTGTCAACGCGAAGGGAGACAAACTGGGCTCTCCAGCTGTAAAACAGAAGATTGCAGCTCCTCTCCTGCTTTCCAGCTCTAGTACCACAGACAACAGAAAAAGCAGGCGTCTGAATTAGAACTCTTAACCAAAAGCCAAAAAATGGCTGTCAGTCAAGCTAAGAACAGGTGCCAGGAGTTGGGCTTAGCTTTATGGACTTGAGTAGCGATGGCAAAGTCCCTGGGTGAATTTCCACAAATCCTTTTTTAAGGTCTTGGCTTTAAGTTCAGTTCAGTTTCCCGGGGGAGCATTCAGGAGTCATGGCGACTGATGCACACAGGTGCATAGGCCAAGTGATGGTCTTCTGGAAGGAGGCCATTGCGCTCTGTTACTGCTTGCAAGAGAATATCGGAAGTGAATCCTGCTGTAGAAGTGATGACCCCCCCCCTTCCCCGCAGCATTCTGTCTTGGGCTGTCCACACTAGGTCTGCGGCTTCTGTGGCAGACAAGAGGGAAACAAGCAGAAACTACCAGAATCTACCGGAGAAGGTGAAAATCCTGCAAAATTCGGAAGGGAATCGAAACGGGGTGAAGGAGGAAACCTTCAGGGTTTTGAAGGTGCAACAAACCCAGCCTGCATCAGGAGAAACTTGCCCCAAATTTTGGTAAAATCATCTCGGAGAAGCGCCTGTCTTTGCTCCGGGAGCTGTCATATCCAGTTTCTTAGCAGCCTGTGGGGTCGCTAGGGCCTTCCGTGTGAACTCGGGAGCCCCTCGGTGTCCCAGTGATGAAACGAGGCAGGTACGAGCGAACCCGCCCGACGACCAGGAGTCTGGAAGCGCAGAGCCGAGCGCGGGCGCTTCCAGGCCTGGGTGCAGGGAACCGCAGGTGGCTCCGGACCCCGCAGGGAGGACTCGGAAGTAGGGGGTTTACTCTGGGATCTCCAATAATCGAGAGCGGCAGAGCGAAAGTCACCCGCGTGGAGAGGTGGCGAGGGGTAACTAAAGGTCCAGCAGACAGGGACCGCTTCTGCTGATAAATCGGAATGCGAGCTCAGGAGGAGGGCAACGAAGAAAGGCGATCGGCTGGAGGACCAAGAAGGAATCCCGAGGAAAGCGCTTTGGGTGAGAAAGAACGCGACTCGTGAATGGGTTTAGAAGGCTTTGCCCGATTCTTGGTCTGAAAAGTTGACATCCTGGCCATCATTATTCCCACGCCAAAGGGGATGCTTGGCAACCTTGTAAGGAAAGGATTGGTATGTGTGGGGCCTGCGAGCTAGAGCTCGTGTGGCAGTAACGTGGCCCGTGACGCTGGGACGAGAGTGAAAGGCCTAGAGGAGATGGATGGAAGGAAGGAAGAGTAGGGAGAAGACAGAAAGAGCAACAATCTTATTGCCGTATTAACCAAGTAAGATGCGGGGCAAGAGGCTGAGAATCAAATCGGAGAAGAGGTGACTTTTCCCACGTGTGAGCAGAGTGGCGCAGCGGAAGCGTGCTGGGCCCATAACCCAGAGGTCGATGGATCGAAACCATCCTCTGCTAGGCTCTCTTATTGTTGCTCCGACTCACCCTCCCGAACATTCCCGGAGCCGAGACGTCGTCGGGGGAAAGGATGCCCCAGCCTCTCAAGTCTTCTCATCCTCCTGCGACAGGATGGCCTCATTTTCGCTGCGGTGTGTTCAAACCTCACAGAATTCGGGAACATTTTCTCCACTCTTATTTAACCTGCATCTCGCTGCCGGCCTGACTCTGGGGCTCCAGCATCATGACGAATCAAAAGAAGCCTCAGGTGACCAGGACCGCGCCCAGGACTTGCTTCACCGCCAGGTGCTCGCAGTTCTGGAGCAGGATGAAGTCGGGGTCACCTGTGGGGGGGAGCACTGGGGACCGACGCGGAGAAGCGGGAGTCCCCGCGCGGCGGGCGCACGGAAGGGACAGGGAGGAGCAGGTGGCGGTGGGGCGACGCCGGGCCAGCGCGGGGAAAGGAGGCGGGATCCGAGAGGAGAGGGGACCGAAGGACAGGCGCCGGCGGGACCTGCGAGCGCGCGGACCGAGGGAACACTGGGGACAGAGTGGGGGTGCGGGGACGCAAGGGAAAGGTCCAGGATTTGGATTTGAGGGAGGTGGTCCTCGCCGACTGAAACAGCCCACGGAAGGAGCTTCGACCTCTTTTTCTCTGAAATCAGATAAGAGACCAACAGGGAACTGGTGACCTGGGCCCAGGACTTCCTGACCTGCAACCACAGGTCGAAAAGGCATTAATCGGACTCTTGATCTTTGTGTCCTCCTATCCGCGGGGCACCGCTCCTTCCTCAAAGGACAACGTGCTCCCCCCGCAGACGTTCACCTGCTTCAGGCCATTGCTCTTTTCCTGACTTCGCGGTGGTGAAACACCCCCCTTCCTGCAACCACTAATTCCAGGAATAAACTCCCCGAATCAGTCTCACCCTAGTTAACCCAGCCCGACTTGGATCTCCTTTGTCCCCGCCACTTTCACTTCCCTATCGTCAACAATGATGATATAATCAACATTATATCAGCAAGGAAAGCTCAGCTCCCCAAGGCCTGGGATGGAATTAGGAATTACCAAGACTTGGGAAAGACCCCTATAGTCCCTCACATCATGGACCACTCTGTCCATAGAGGGGCAGGCTTTGAATCTGAAGATCTAGCGTTCAAATTTCTGTTTTTCTCCTTTTGATTTCTGGCTCACCAGGAAGGGCCCACCCCCTGGAGGACGGTTGCCTGTTGGAGCATTTCTGGGTACCCAGTAAGTAAGGAGCAAGAAAAAGTACAACATGCATATCTATCTATGGTTACGGCCTTTATTGCTTCCAGGCTTCAGTGATTTTCATTGCATCCTCCCTGGAGGGAATGTCAACAAATTAACCCAGCTTCCATCAGTGCAAATGCTGCCATCCACATTTCCTTCCGGAAAGGCTGCCTGGAGAGCAAGGCTGTGAGCGCCGCAAACACGAAAGCATCTCAAAGCCTGGGCTGTTCTTTGAGGAAAAGAAACCCTTTGGGGACTGTGGTGGAATTGCTTCTGAAAAAAACTGGTCGGAAAACAGCGCGGATGTCTGGCTATCTGGGAAGCCTGCGGAATGTTGCGTGGGCCTCTAAAGAGCAAAGTTGGGGAAGGGTCCAGTTCCTTGGTGGGAGGCAAGAGCAGCCTGTCTCAGCGCTTGTGAGACAAGAGGTGGTCTCCCCAAAGAGGGGAGCCGCCGTAGTCGGCAGGATTCGAACCTGCGCGGGGAGACCCCAATGGATTTCTAGTCCATCGCCTTAACCACTCGGCCACGACTACGTGCGAGCCACCAGCCTCATTAGCATAAGTAGCCTCTTCCAAAGGTCACCTTTTCGACTGCAAAGTGCATTTGCTGTTCATGTCTCTTACTGTTGGACATCATTCAGACGCGTGGCAACTGGCCAAGTCGCACTGCGTCCTCCGCCTGCAAGGACCTTCCTCTGATGGCTTGCTGGGAGGGGACAGAGCAGGGGACCTCCTGGAGCCCAGCCTCTTGCTCGGTCCGCTTCTGGTGGGGACCCTGGAGACACCCACTGTGCTGACACAGGCTCTAGCACTCGCTGCAGAATTGTGAGGCCAGCGCCGATCTGAACACTTCCAAATGACCATCGATTTTCAAATTTACTTCTGAAACATCCACATAGTGGAAGATCCTGCAGCAGATAAAAGGAAGAAGGCACACTTCTAGCTACCGATAGAACGTAGGCTGCCGTGTTTACGGCGGTCTACATGAGAGCCTAAGAACCCATTCATAAGCATCATTAGCACGGAGTCAAACTTACTTTAAAACAAAACAAAGAAAAAAACCTCACTTTTTGGAGTCGTGACTTGAAGGAAAGTAGGTCGGCTACAGTCCAGGCAGGACTTCTTTCCCAACTTCCTTACCATCTTCAGCCGTGGATTTATTGTATGGAAGAATTGCCTTCAAAGCTCCTATTTTTCTCATGCAGAGATGGAACATTTCAAACCCAGACTCTGCGGCCAGACCCCCGGGGTTCTCGGGCAGGCTCAGTCACTTACCCTGTGATTTCAAGTGAGTTGCTTGAGATCCCTGTGTCAGTTTCTCATGCTGTGACCTGAGAATGTCAGAGTTTAATATGTTGCCATATGCTGAGAAAAAGCCTTAACATACAGCAACCTCTGTGTTAAATGCTGGCTTTTATTCCTTTTGCTAAACAGATACCGCAATCAAGGCAAACGGAGTTTGTGTTTTTACTGAAGTAAAACAGACACAGAAATAATGCACAACCAATACCCCAGAAGCTCCCACATGACCCCAGGCATTTCCCACCAAGATAACCAATGCCTTCAGCAAGGCTGTCAGAAGCGTGCTGGTGAGAAGGGCGCTAGAATTACTGAGAAGTTTCGGGGGTAGCTCTGTGAGCAAGCCAGGGCTCTCCGCTGGAGAGGCGGTCACAGAGTTTGGCTTGTAAATGGCAATGGGAATGCCAGGACTCCAAGCACCAGATGCCTGGTGGAAATACTGAAACTCAGGAAGCCAGAGATGTGCAATTACCATAACAACCAGCTAGGGCGCTTGTCCCACAGAGCTGTGAAGATAGTTAAGAGACCACAGGGTCCCTAAGGGTCAAACAGTCGGTATGTGGGCTGCATAATCCGTCAAAAGAAAGATAGATGCATAGGAGACTGAGAGCACTTCCCCTGTAGGAAGTGACGATACTTTGACAAGTTCCTGGACCTAAGCTTGCCTCTTTTTTCTAAAAGCTGTATATTTTAAAAATTGTATGTTCAGCCTAAGGCTTTATGATTTTTGAGTTAACCCTCTGTATTCAGTGAGGTTACACATTCCGTTTTAGAGATTTTCACTTGCTGGAAAATGGAAATCAAAAAAACTGTAGTCTCATCCCACCCGCAAGCAGCAAAGACAGAGTGGGGAGCCTAGAATCCCACCCTTGCCGGGCTGCGGCAAGGTGCTCCCCTCCACTCTGGCTTGCTGCCGCCCCCCACAAGGTATCTCAGAGAAAGCAGGGGTGAGAGGCTGAGACTGTCATTGCTCCAGGCTTTAAAAAGGCTTTTCCCATACCCTGTCAGTAGAGGCCCTACAGGGGAGCCCGCACTTCCACCCCCACTTGGCAGTAATGGAGTGTCTATAACCCTCCCCACTGCGGTGGCATCAGAAGAAGCCTACTGGTGAGAAAAGATTTTCATCATTGCTTTGCTGGAAGGGCTGCACACCCTGTTCTTGGAGCTCACATGCGGAGCAGTGAGGAGGCTCTCCTACTCCTTCAGTCCAGGGAAGAACCAGTGGAAGCCTAGTGGGGAGCCAGGACTCCCTCTCTTGCACAGTAGGGAGCCTACACCTTGGGTATCAAGAGGGACTGAATGAGGAACCTGGAATTCCATTGCAACCCGATAGTAACGAGGAGGTTTGCCCTGCCGCTGTCAGAGCAGTGTTAGATGTTTGAGGGAACCAACTAAGACAGAAGGTTTAAACAAGATCTAAAGTCCCATAGCATAATACCCAAAATGTCCGGGAATCGACTGAAAATCACTTGTCATGCCAAGAACTGGGAAGATCTTAAACTGAATGAAAACAGACACTGAATAGACGTTGTGATAGGCAGAATAACGGTATCCCCAAATGTCCGTGTTCTAATCCCTAGTACTTGAGACTATGTTGCCTTTCATGGCAAAAGGGATTTTGCAAACGGAATTAAGGGTAAAAATTTTGAGATGAGGGGATTACCTGAATTATCTTGGAAGGCCCAATCTAATCACAAAAGTGCTTAAAAGTAGAAAAGGGTGGCAAAACAGTAGGCCAGAGAGATGGACATGAGAAGGATTCAACCTGTCACTGCTGACTTTCAAGATGGAGGAAGGGGGTCTACAAACCAAGGAATGTGGTGGTCCTTAAATGCTGGAAACCATTTTAAGCTTCCAGCCAGCAAGTAAACCTTGGTCTTACAACCACAAGGAACTGAATTCTGACCCAGTTGAGTAAGGCAACGGATTGTCCCCTGGCACCTCCAGAAAGGAGTGCAGATCTGCTTTTCAGGTTAGTGCGTCAGATGGTACTGTCAAGAGAGGGAAAGGACAACCTGCAGAATTGGAGAAAATATTCATTAATTATATATCTGACTAAGGGTTTAATGCCTAGACTATATAAATAATTCCCACAACTCCACAACTGAAAGAAAACCCAATTTCAAAAATGGGCCAAGTAGTTGAATAGACATTTCTCCAAAAAAGATATTTAAATAACTGATAAGCACACGAAAAATGCTCGACATCACTGGTCATTAAAAGAAAATGCAAATAAAAATCTCAGTTTGAAACAATTACAGTGACTGAAAAAACAGTTCACCTCAAAGGGCTGTATACTGTATGATTACAGAGAAAGAATGAGTCGGGGAAAGGGCAGAAGGAGAAGCAGTTTCCCCGCTGATCAGGGAGCCATGGACAGGGCTCCATCCCAGGACCCTAGCACCCCAGGAACCCGGGATCCCAGAACCCTGGGACCCCAGGACCCCGAGATCATGACCTGACCCGAAGGCAGACACTTAACTGACTGAGCCACCTAGGTGTCCTTATATAATATTCTTTAAATGAGAACACATAGACATGAGAACCAGTCAGTGCCAGAGATGGTACTTGGGGGTGGGGGATGGGCGTGGGGGATAGGGGTGGGGGATGTGAGGAGAGCAGGTGTGCCTGTGTGAAAGAACATCAGGGATCCTGGTGGGGATGGAAATGTTTTATCTTCACTGTATTTGTGTCAATGTTCTGGTTGTTACATTGTAGGATTATTTGTAAGGTGTCTCCACTGGGAGGAACTGGGTAAAGGGTACAGGAGATCTCTCTGTATAATTTCTTAGAAGTGCATTTGAATTTACAATCATTTCAAAATAAAAAAAATTAATTTAAATATGACATTTGTATCATTATTGTAGTTTCCCTTAAGGTCTTAATATGCATACTTAACAAATCTAAATGAAATCAACATAGGATGTAATGAAACTTGATTTCAACCTTGAATTCAACACTTTGCTGATTGATTTTCCTTTATCCTTTGCCTTTATTAAGCCAAATAGCCAGGTGTCTATTTCCCCATCATTTGTGGCACTCTTAAATCCAAGTTTAATAAACAATCATGAGATTGTATTGTCTACCATCATATCTAATCAGTGTAAGACTATTAGTGATATGAACAAGTCACATCATCCAGGTTCACTGTGACTATCTGAAAAGTTATTCTAAACAAAAATAATAATTCCAGCTATTGAGAATAAATGAAAATCTCCTTATGTGCTTTATATATTAAAATACTATCAATTTGTTGAAATATGAATGGATTTTCATTATTTCTGGGGAAAATGTTTCAATAAATAGTTTGTGAAAATGGCTATTTTATTTTATGTAATATTAAGAATTAATAAAAATTAAATATAAAAAGATAATATAAATATTGAGAATTCTTTAGCTAGATAGCTAACAGTAAGAACATCTCACATTTTCATTCCCAACAGAAGTTTATAACTATTTGTCCAGCATGGAACCCAATGCAGGGCTTGAACTCAAGGCCCTGAGATCAAGACCTCCATAAGATCAAGAGTCAGTGGTTTAGCCATCTGAGCTACCTGGGTCTCCTTAACTTAGGGCCTTTAAGGAACAAGTCCTGTTTGAGAATCCCTCCCATCTGGTCAAGACAATTTAAAAGTAGAATGTTTACTTTGCTGTATTAAACTTTCACAAGGAAGAAAAACTCTAAAGGTATGTATTACATCATGATAAATCTTCATTGATTCGAATATAATGAAGTCTATGAAGAAAAGGAGAAATGGTGAGAAACAAATGGGGCCCTTCTAAGTTAAGAGATGAAAGAGGGCATTTTGGGGGCCTGACTGTGCAGTCCAGTGATTGAAGAAAAATTTAGCAAGTGACAGTAAAGCACGATAATATCAATACTTTAACTTCTGACTACTAAAATTTTAATTACAGTATAATTGCAATTTGCCAATATAGTCATATGTTATATAATACATTAACATATAATGCTAACAATACTTGATCATATTTCTTGGTTCTTTTTATATCCTGGAATTTTATATCCTTCTTTGCCAATGGTTATTGTGTAGCTTTGGCCATGAACTCAGACAGTGATTTTACAGTCATTCAGCCTTTGCATGAATTATGACTTCATTGAACGTTTTAAATCTTTTCTCATAATAACTAAATCTAGCATGATTTGACCCTGATCACAATATCCCATTTCTTATATTACTGTTGTCTATTATTTTAGTTCCATTTTGTTTCTGCATCTCAAAATTAGTAATTACTAATGATATTGTTTTATGCGTTCACTGTTTATTTAGATGTTCTGGTGTGTTTCTGAATGTTCCTGTTCTTTATAATTTTTGTATACCATTTGGTCATTAGTTTCAATTTCTAGTTCATTAATCTATTCATCATTTCTGCTGGATCTACTATTCAAACTATATAGTTGAGCTTTTAATGTCAATGAAGAAATTTCCCCTTTATGATTTTATTTCTTTTTATGGTTATTCTTATAATTTACTTCTTATTGATAGAATTCTTTTGTTTGCTATATTTAATAACTTTCTGTGGATGAATCATAATGCATGAGAAAAATAGTGGAAACAGAAAGTTTGGGAAGTTATGTAAAAGGAATTGTAGATGATTATCACATTGATGAATTAGTGGACTAATATGGCTAAGACTTCATTTATTAGGAAGAAGCTGCCGAGCTATGAATTGCACATGCTTAGGGCGTAACTCAATTTCCTAGCCTTCTGTGCAGCTAGAATGCAGGCATGTGCCCTAACCTTTGCCAATCGGATGTACAGAAGCGAGATTTCTTCTTTTAGAAGAAAGAAACAGGTGGCATAGGTCTTATGCAGAATTGCTTCCAGGTAAGGGTAAGTTTGGGTAAGCTATGTAAGCTTTTAGAGGCAGTGGTGGCATAGGGCCTAGCAATGGCATACATGTTGGGGAACCTAGAGAGCTATGGAGAACTGCTGGCAGTTAACTCTAAGAATTGAAGGATTAGGAGTAATTTGGAAGAACTGGGTAGTGTAATATAAAATGGTGAGTGATTATTTATTTATTTTGACAGAGAGAGACAGCCAGCGAGAGAGGGAACACAAGCAGGGGGAGTGGGAGAGGAAGAAGCAGGCTCATAGCGGAGGAGCCTAATGTGGGGCTCGATCCCAGAATGCCAGAATCACGCCCTGAACCGAAGGCCAGGATCACGCCCTGAGCCAAAGGCAGACGCTTAACGACGGAGCCACCCAGGCGCCCCAAAATGGTGAGTGATTATTACTGGGCCCGAGCATTTGGAGGGAAAACAATATAGCTCAAAGTTACAAATTCTCGGCTAAATGTGTGGTTACTGAATCCCAGCTTTCCTCTGCCCTAAAACAATTTCAATTTCCCATGACCCCAGCACTGACGTAATTCAAAACCAAATTCGTATTACATACAATTATGTGAGTTTCCCATTGACAAAAAGGTAGATGAATGAAGTATAGTATATTGACACAGTAGAGTACTATTCATGAATGAAGGAGTGAATGAATGGCAGCTACTTGCAACAAATGTAACAATTAATTTTAGCAATATATTGTTAAGTGAAAAAGTAAGACCCAGAAGATAATGTATAGCCTGATACTCTGTATCTTGAAATAAGAAATATACAATTTTTAGAAATACAGTAGATGAAATAAAACTAAGGAAAGCCCTTTGGATTTACTTCTTGAAGATCTCAGTGACTTGTCTTAAGTTGTGACACATGCAGACATTTACCAGAAAATGAACTAACTTGCAATCGGACCATTCAGTTTTATGAAAATAAAATGATTGCAGAGATAACCTAGGACACAGTTTGAAAGCTCTGATTTCTGTGGAACGTATTCATCATAGAGAGCAGTTCTGTGTGGTGGATCAATGTTATAGAAATGAGCAAAAGCACACTGTGGAAACACTTAGAGAATGTATCTGTCTTTATTTGCTCTGTCCACAAGTGCTTCGAGTTTACATGCGGGCTGCCAGTAGTGTTCAAATATCTGAGACAGTTCAAGAAATTCTTTCTTTAATGTATGAATAGGTTTTCACAAATCTTTGTTTCTCAGTGGAAAATGAAACACCCATAAATCCAGGTCATTGTACCTAATAGACAGTGTGAAGGCTCATTGTCTCTGGGCAGGAAAGTATTGTATTCATGAGAATCTCTCTTCTCCCTCAACTCTGTTGCATCCTTTTGCACGATGTGAGCTCACTACATTTGGTAAAACAATAAATCAGGAAAAGTTCAATTCAACTCAAAATTGTGAGGGTCACGGAGTATCTGTTTCGTGGGAGAGGAAAACGGGGAGAAAGAGTAACGATGGTCCTCTACTCTTGAACAATACAGCAGGCAGTCAGTGAAGTCCACACAGCGTCCGTGTCATCTTCCCCTTCAAGATTGCACTCGGGGTTCACGTGGACTGGGGGTCCCCTGCCAACCATCACTAAAAGGGAAACTTTAAAAATAAATAAATAAGAAAAGAAAAAGGTTAGGTTCCACCGAGATTTGAACTCGGATCGCTGGATTCAGAGTCCAGAGTGCTAACCATTACACCATGGAACCCCGCGGGCAACAATATTCGCGGCACTCCTTCCTGACAGGATGTATGTCCATTTCTGAAATCAAGCAGTCCTTAGGAAAGCTGAAATTCGCGTCCTGGTTTTTGGTATCTGCCTCCGGGACACACGGGTCTTCTCTCGCGTGCACACGGCTCTTCGTGAGAAATCCCAAAGCAAATCGGTTTCTAGGGACAGATGAGACAGGTCCTTGCTTGTGGGCGCCCTCTGGCCTTTCTGCAGCTGGCGGGCTTCTGTGCGCCCGGCCGCCCCCTCCCGGCTGTCCAGCGGCAGGTGCAGCGGCTCCACCTGCCGGGCAGGGGCGGCGGCGGCGGGGGCTCCACCTGCGGGGCGGGGGCGGCGGGGGCTCCACCCGCCGGCGCTGCTGGACCAACCGGCTCGCGGCCTCTCCGCCCTCGCAGGTTAATTCCGTGACGGGTAACCTGTGGATGACGTCATTTGGCGCGCGGGGCCGACCCGTGCTGGGCGGCGCGGCCCGGCCCCTGGAGAAGAGGCGCCTTCTGCTCCCGGGAGGCTGCGCCCCGCGGACACGCAGGGGTAAAAGCGCGACGCAAACCTCCCGCCCTCCGAGCAGGTGCTCTCTCTGGAAGCTTCGCCCGGGCTCTCCCGGGCAGCGGCTGTGAGCCTTTCCCGAACTGCCAGCAGGACCGACTCCCCGGTGTCGCGAAGCGGCAGGAGCGACCCCAGGCGGTCACTTGGAAGGGCTGAGGACGGAAGCAAGGCGTCCTCGCTGAGTAAATACTCGCAGGTGTCCGGGGTGAACCTTCCCAGCGCGGCCCCCGAGAGGTGTCGGCATGCAGCCGACATCGTTTTCGTGGCAAAAAGACGTCGGTGCGGAAGGAAAAGCTCCGAGGAGCGCAGGTGACAGCCGGCGGCGAGAGACGGTGGCGCCGCAGTCGCAGAGCCCGTGTCCCGCTGCCCCCGCCGCTCCGCCCCTCCCGGTGCCCGGACCCCCGACCCGCCGCCTCCCCAGCGGAAAGACGGCGCGAACTCTCCCGCCGGCGGGGGGGCGCACAACGCGCGCTGCGAAGCCTTAGGGGCACAGCAACCAAGCAGACAGCAGCACTCGAACGGATGAAGGCGGGCGAAGAGGCGTCTGGCAAGTCAACGGCTGGCCTACCGAGTGACCGTGCAGCCCGCTCTCCAGCTCCTACAGCCCGGTGCCCGCGGCTTTCCCGACGGGCCACCGGCCTCAGTCTCGGGGGTCCCCGAGCAGCAGAACCGGACAACCCAGCTCCGCACCCCTTACTGGTCAGCGGTTGCTTTCCGAAGAGCGCAGCTCGGCAAGGGAGGAAAGGGTCAACGCTGGAAGGAGCCTGACAAACGCGTTCTGCCGGGGACCCCAGTCAGCTTCAGCCGCCAGAAGCCGTTTTTGACGGTGTGTACCCCTGACATGGTGTAAACGATGAACGTGAAAATGGCACTTTACTTCTGTGATCTTTCCCCCCAAGCCCATAACGCCTGTTGAATTATGGGAAAAACATCGGACAAATGAGGGGCATTCTACTAAACACCTGAGCAGTACCCCAAACCGCCAAGATCGTCAAAAACAAGGAAAGTCTGAGAAACTGCCACAGCCAAGAGGAGCCTGAGGAGACACGATGACCAAATACGACGTGGTATTCTGAATAGGGTCCTGGAACCACAACGACGTTAGGTAGAAACCAGGGAAATCTGAATAATTTTTGGACTTACGTTGATACTAATGTATAAATACTAGCTCACTGATTGTAATAAATGTGCCAGACTCCTGTACGGTTTTGATCATAGGAGAAACTGAGTTGGGGTATTTGACCGTTTTCTTCCATCTTCCCGAGAAAATAGGAACTACTGCTCTGGGGAATAAGAACAAGAAAGTGGCCAAATAGAATTATTTCTTCAAGGTGAATTCAGAACTCTGGGTTGCAATGCGCACCAGCACAATTCCCTCCCCTTTTAACATTATCAGACTCCTGCTACGGCCTGCAGAGCCTACCGCCGTCCTCAGGGCATAGAGACTGGGAGGAATTCGGAAGGAGGAATCGTGTGCCATGCCGACTGCTGTGCTCAGTGCTGTGCACACAGCACTAAGCAGGACACCAAGCCCTGGCTCTGCCCCTGGAGATGTGGGGCTAACAGTGATGGGATAGACTGAAAGTATGAAGACATGAGTTAAGGGAACCAGCAGGTGGCTGGAGGCTAATCGCATATTCTTATAAAGTCTGGATGTTTACATTCGAGCAGAGATTGAAGTGGCTGTGTTGAAGGGTGTCTTGGCTCACACTTTTTCATAGAGAAGATGCAAGATAGGGACACAGTCTACAGAGTGGTTGTCTGGACAGTGATCTATAATGAAAGTAGAAGAGGAGATTTGATGGTTTGGTGGTGGACCGAGACCTCTGTTCAGGCCAGAGGTACAAGGTAGCGTTAGGCCTCGAGGGCCGACTTTGAACCCGGCATGTCAGGGAGCATCAGGGATGACTTCAGGGAGCACTGGAGAATCCACCTGGGCTTTCAGCCTCAAGGCCTGGTAAGTTTCCTGCCAGACCAAGGTCAGTCCCACATCGGGGAAGTCACTGGTACCGGTCTCCGGGAACTGCTTTGAAGTATGCACGCTCTTTCATAGGTATCTCATTTATTCCCCCCGCAAACAAAATATGACTGAAATATTCTTCTTGAAATATCAAATATTCTTTTTCCTCCTTTCCTCTCACGACTCTCAGTAAGTTTTCTAAATCCTGTGTCATTTAACACCTAGTTTCCTTGGGTTTTTTCCTGTCCACTCATGGAGGCCCTGTTACCCCCAAGTCATAAGCGTCTCATAAACTATATTCCAGCCGGAAGGCCTTGCAGCTCCTGAAAATCAAGAGACAAAGTAGAAAAGATCCCAGAGGAAGATGTAGACAATCTGAATAACGATGATGCGTTATAGTCAGATCTAAGCAACTGTTGACTGCGTGGAGCAATATGAAGTCCTCCAGAAGAGAAGATGAACGTAGGGTACAAATGTGTGCAAACAACGAATCTAGACACCCCCCAGAGAGGGATGCACAGAATTACATTTTCTGATATTAAGTCTCTTGCATTGTCCGGGAAAATGGTAAAATATCAGTATAAGAATTGTTCGGTCAGGACTGTACGTGGTGATCTCTAGTCCCACCATCAAAAGAAAATCAAAGGAGTATGCAACTTTCACGTGACCGGATAGGAAATAATAGAATAACGTAGAGCTATTCAGTCTATGCACGAGCGGACAAGGTATCAAAGGGGAGCACAGAAGGATGTGCGGGATGATAAACTGTGTGGATGTGCTGGCTGCACCAGCAGGGACAGAAAACTACGCATGGTAGGAGGACCATTTTAACCTAAAATATACTCAGCAATCTGTTGGTGGGGGTGGGGCAGGAGGCAGCTTCTGGGGCGCGGGCGCAGCTCTGTGTCCCGACCTGCGTGGAATCTCACGAGTGTTCCCCGTGTGACATCATTGCAGCGTGCATGTAACGTCCTGTTGCCTCTCTGCATGCATGTTCACAAGAAAGAGAGTTTAAACCACACACTCACAAAAGCCCTTCTCGTCCCCAGTTGGCAGTATTTTCCAACTGGTTTCATCGTGAGACTATGTGTAGATGAGTAAAAATTGTGGCATTTGTGGCGTCCGAGCAGCTCATCCCGGGCTGGCTTGCTGCCAGCACCCTCAGGCGGGAGACAGGCTTTCCTAATTCTTTTTACCACTCCAAGCTCAAGTCTGGTTCCCATCAGGACTCTTTGGATGATTCTCGCTCCAGGCCTTCAGGGATCACTTCACCATCTGAGTGATGCCCACGGGATAGGGTGGACAGCCCAGGAGCAGAGCCTCTGACAAGTCTCTTCCTCTCCAGGGGACAGCCCTTCCGGACAGGTGCCATTCTTCTGCTGCGTTTTTGAAAAAACTGGTCTATTTTAATTTAAGAAAAATCTTTTCCTAAAGAAACAAGGCAAAGAGCAGAAGCCTTTGTTCTGAAAACACAATAACTGAGATGATCTGTTACAGAGCATTTCAAGGGTTTTTGTTTGGTGCTAATTGTCTTGTGCATCTGAGACAAGTACACAAAAAAATGCAACCTATACATTCATTCGTTGAGGACTATTTCTCAAAATCTGAACATCAGAAAGGTAGGCTCTTCCAGCCACAAGCCTCACCATTGTAGCTGACTTTGGACTTCAATCTCCCAAATTATTTTTCTAATAATAATAATAATAATAATATCATCATCATCATCATTATAAATTACACAATATTTAGTTTTAAAAGTGAAATGGCTTGACAAAGCCTATTAAAAAAAAAAAAAAACAAACCAACAAAAGCCAAAATGAATGTGGTATTTTCTGCCCTAAACCCTCCTTACAGGAATCCAGATTTCCCAGCGGCAACTCTTCTGTTGCTTTTAGCAGCTCGCTCTGTGACCTTGGGCCAGGCACTTAATCTCTCTCTTTGTTTCCTCCTCTGTCAAATTTGGCCTCCCCAACATATTTAACAAATAGTCCCTTTGGACAATGACCACTTGAGCCCATGTTTGGCTACTGAGTCATACTGAAGTCTTGCATCTAGAGAATACATCTTTCTCAGTCCAGTGATAAAATCACTATTTCTGCTTCTTCATTTTAAAAACATCAGTAATGACGTATGCTTCCAATCATAGAAAAACAAACAAGAATAACCCGGTACCCTCAAACCCAGAAGCCACACTAACAGTACTTTGGCGTATTTCCCCCCAAGGTCCAAGTATTTATAAAGCAAAATTGTACATAATCAAGGTCATATATTACAGATAGTTTTGATCTGGCTCTTTCCATTTAACACTTCGTCACATGCTTCTTCCCCGAGCTGTCACAGCCTCTTCCAAAATACTGTTCTCACTAGCTTTGCAGCATTCTTCCAGCTCGATAGAACCTAGTTATATAGTCATCCCCTCCCATTGTTGAAGTTTTAATCATGTTATTATTATAACTATAAGGATCATCTAGGTCTTTGCACATAAATAATTTCCTTTAGTTTGGACTATTTCCCTAGAAGAGTTTTCTCCAAAATAAGTTTGCCACGTGGAAGGAAGTAACCATTTGCGTGAGCTTCCTTGGTAGAATTTAGAAGTGCTACCTGAACAAGAATCTTGTTCCAAGCATGCAGGGCAGGAGCTGTATTGCCTTCTAGGGCTGCCATAACGAATTACCGTACAGTCAGTGGCTTAAACCAACAGAAACTTCTCTTCTCACAGCTGCAGAGACCAGAAACCCCAGTTCAAGGTGTCTGCAAGGCTGGTTGTTTCTAGAGTGTCTGAGGGAGGATGTGTCATGGCTTCCTCCCTGGCCTTCCGAGGTTTGCAGCTGCATTGCTTCAATCCTGGCCTCTTTCTGATTTGGCCTTTTCCCCTGTGTGTCTGTTTCTGTGTGTCTCCAAATCTCCCTTTCCTTATAAGGTACTATCATTGGATTTAGGGCCCAACCTAATCCAGAATGACTTCATTTGAACTCTATTGCATTTGCAAAGACTGTTTTGAAACAAAGTCACATTCACAGGTGGGAGGGGCAGGATTGCAGTGTATCTTCTTGGGGGACACACCTGAACCCACCCCAGGAGCAGTCCTCTCTTTGCCTGCCCTAAAGGAGAACAATATGGGAGAGTTAACTACAAGAGACTTCGAGGGCCTCAGACCTGAAAGGATTCTCCCAATTGTATCCGAAGTCTGTCTGAGTCGTCTGTGATGGTGCTTTGATCAAGTACTTCCATTTCCAGGCTCAATCCTATGGTCCCTAAATTTTCCACTCAAAGAAGACCCTGGTTCTATGGTGTGTCACCGAATCAGGTCTACCGGCAGGAACAATTCTATTAATTTAGCTAGATTTCGCCGGCATTCGCGCCCTCCTGTACGGGAGGGGTAGAGAATGTCCCAAAGCTGGAAAACCCGTTACCGGAGCCGTTTCTCCTTATTCTCCAGGCTCCCGGGGCTGCGGGCTTCCCTCTCTGGGGAGGCGAGGAGCAGGGACCTCCCCAGCGTCGCCTTCTGCTCCTGTTCCCTCCCTGCCCCTCCCAGCCCGCACCCCCGCCCAAGTCGGGCTTCAACCCGTTCTTTTGAATTGGGAAAGGGCAAAACAGTTGAAGGCCATCGAAGATACGTAGGTTTTAGTGTTTAACGCTGAGAGCAAACGCAAATGACTCCAATTCCTTCCAGCCTGCTTCCAAGCACCATGGGCACCTGCAGGTCTGAGGTTGCTGGGACCCCTACCTGCTCCAAAATCCCTTCTTGTGGCGGGCGGTGGGCGGGGGGAGTCGAGTTCTGGGCACACAGTACCCTCTCGGCTCCCAATGCTTCTCTGAATTCCACCTGCCCCGAAGAATTTGGATTTGCTTATGGGCGACGCATTTCATCCAGGACTGAGAAGCCCTGACTGGACGTAGGAAATTCCTCGTTCGCAAACCTAATATTTACATACCCAACCATCTTTGCCTGTATCGCATTACAGCGTCGTGTCACATCACGGTGGAAGATGGGCTGGTGCCCATGACGTGGCACACCTTCAAAGTCGCCAACAGGAGGCATCTGCCAGCAGGTAGTCGTGGCCGAGTGGTTAAGGCGATGGACTTGAAATCCATTGGGGTCTCCCCGCGCAGGTTCGAATCCTGCCGGCTACGGTTTTACCCGAAGTCTCCTTCCTAGCGCTCCCGTCCGTTTGCACGCCAAACAAAACGGTAACTTCTGCGTTCTAGTCATCTGCTAGTCTGATTGACTCTGCGTAGCCGGTTACCTTACCTATTTCTCTGGGTCCCACGATCTGTTCTTCCAATTCCAAAGACCTCTGTGTCTGAAACATTGACCCTCAGTCTCAAATGGATGAGTGCCTCTGTGGGAGGGTGAACATCACTTCATATACCTGATTTGAGGAAGGCTATTCCTTTTCCTCAATTACGGGTTATAGCCAACTTGGATTCTCAGCATCAAAGTCAAATCCCCATCCTCTCCTGGAGTGGAGGAATTTTTGTTGCTACCATCTAGAATTCAAGATGTATAAAAGCAGTATTTACTTTAACACCTATCATTTTTTTGAATCCTTGCTATGTCCCAAGCTCTGAATTGGCATTACATGCGTTACCTCATTTGATTTAATCACCAATATAACCCTATGACATTGGTGATATTAGTCCCATTTTACAGAACAAGAAACTAAAGATTGACTTGCCCAACACTGCCCAATAAAATGGTATCTAGACCAAGGACTTTCTTAAGCGTGGTTGTGAGGTTGCTTTTCGCAGATACTACAGGGAACACACTTTTAAAAAACAGTGGTTAGTGACTGACTCCTGCTGTAATTTATACACAGGAATGACTTTCATATCAGTTCCTACTTATTAAAAATGCATTACAGACCTATTTCCAACTGATTTATGTGTGTTAGCTTGTGTGATCCTTACAACATTCATATGCAGTGAATACTATTATTACCCTTAGTTTATAAATCTGGAAACTGAGACCCACAGGAGTAAAATAATGTGCCAAGGCCACCCAGCTAGTGAGGGACAGGGCTGAGCTTGAACTCTGAGTTTGTGTCTATAGCAGGGAACCAAAAGTTGGGGTGGGTGTGGGGGCAGATCAGGGCTGCTTTCATTGCTAATGCCTATAGTTGGAAATTAATGTTACTGCCTGACTCTCTTATTCAGATTTCTGCCTCCATAGAGAAGTCTAAGTGGTTGGTCTGGAGTATGAGGTTCTTACCCATCGTGTACTAAGTGTTCTGCTAGCCCAAGTTTGGGGAATATCATTTGAGAGCAACGAGGTGTTACCTGTTTTCGAGTGATAACAAATAATTGTTACCGTAGCTTCGTATGAATGGTTAGTTCTTAAGAAGAGCACCACCATTCTATCTTCTCAGCCTGAAAACTCCCGAGACCAAGAGTGAGACTGTTTTGTTAAACCACAGGAAGTGGATTTAAGGCTTTGGCTGCCAAGCCCAGGAATATGTCTAGTTTGAGACTAAAAGCAAAATCCACGTGGAAGCCCACACAGAAGCCATCAGGGAAACCTGTTGATTCTGGTAAAAAGGGTGTATTCGACTTGCTCAGCAAGGGAGAATCTTAGTCTGAAAGTCTCAGGGCCTCAAGGAGGGGACTTTCCGGGCCAGGATTAGTCATAGGATAATTTTAGAGCAGAAATTGCGGAAGGAGATCTGTGGCAACCGTGAGCAGAATATGTCACTAAGTAAATGACTGGGGTAGTCGGTGGTCTTATCCTTGGAGCGTGAGTCTGTGTGGAGTTACTCCACGAGACTGCCGTGAAATCATAAATGAAGGGGACTACAAAGGGGTTGAGGTCAGGTGGTTCGTCTTGTACATCGTGGGCTGTGCACTTTATCTGTCGTGTGTGGCATGGTATCACGTTTGCAAGTTTTGCTCTCATTTCATTACTTGTCTGTTTTGGTCCAAAGATAGCTAGAAATGAGTGTCAAACAACACAGAATGTAAAGAAGTGGGATTTTACAATAAAAAATTAAAATTGGATCAGTTAGAAGAAAAACTCCCAAATTCAACAGTAGTTTCCTGCCAGTGTTCAATGTCTCCATCTCTTCCAACTTAGAGACTCCAGGGGAAGATTCTCTCTCCACGCCTGGTCCGTGTCCTCGCTCTTCATACCTTCTCCTGCACATTCAGGGACCAGGAACATTTATCTGGGCTTTTGGTTGATTTGGAATACAAAGTATAAATTCAGAGACTCAGGACTCTGATTTGCATGCAGAAGAGAGTGGAAAGAAAAGGTCCAGGTGGGAACAGGACTTTTTTTTTTTAATAGAAAA